>NC_041385.1:750204862-750228173 GCF_002162155.2 Triticum dicoccoides
CTAATACTCCAAGGGGACCGGGAGATGGCCGGCACGCGCCATGGCGCGTCCATGGCCGGTTGGATGCCCTCCACGATCCCTTGTCTCCTGTAGAGAGGTGGGAGGAAAGGTGGAGGTGGGCTGGGCCGGCCATTTGGCTAGATGGGCCAAGGTGCCTAGTAGATTAGGTCCTTTTAATTTATTTATTCATTTATTTATTTTCTATTTTGCAATTTCTATAAAAAGTAAAGGATTTTTAGTTCAATAAGGTACTTGCACATAAATACGATGCAATGCTATGAGCTAGCACAACAAGTTCGAACTTATTTTGAAATGTGCAAATATTTATTTAAAATGAAAAGGATCAATTAAAAGTTGTTGGTCCAATTTTAAACAGGTTAAGGGTATTTTAATAATTCCAATAATATTGGTTTATTCATGAATATTAGTTATTGAAGTTTTGCAACACAGGGAACATTTTTGTTTTGCCGTTTGAAGAAATAATAATTTGACTTTATTTTAAAATTGAATTTGAGTTCAGTTTGGATCAAAGTGAGGTTTAGAAAAATAATTACGATGACATGACATCATTAGTGTGTGGTTACTGTAGCTTAGCTACCTGGGTGTTACAAGCTGGCTCCAGAAGCTGAAATTGTGGATTCGGTGGGGTTGGGAGGGGTTCAGAACACGCCCTTAGTAGGTTATCGTCTCGTCTCTATTGGTGTGCAACCTCAGGTGAACAATATCTCGATAGACCCCAACAAATCGTGCATATTAGGTTCTGAACCGATCTTTGACTGAACCCATTCTCAATTGTGTCAACCCAGCACATTCGAACAGATGTTGCCGTGAAATTAGTTCAGTCGCTACCTAATTTCATTTGCCAGGCTTTGTTATTCGTGTTGTAAACTGTTGTTGAGCTGGAGATATGCTCCTTTGGCGCCCTTCAATGTTCGAAAGAAAAGCATTAGATTTTGGACGGCATGCGTGACTGTCCACTCCTGCTACTACTCGAAATAAAAAGCTCGCTTATCTAAAAAAAAAGCACACACGCATGAATCTCAAAAAATAAAAAAGCACGCACGCATGGGACGAGATTGATTTTCTAAAAGAAAGCACGGGACGAGACTGAGAGGCGGGCCCGTCTCACGGCACGTGGGCGAGGTGGCCCCCACATGGCAGCCAGCAGGGCAACGCGAGGGCCGAAAAGAGGGTGGAGCGAACAAAAAGAAAGCGGCGGGAAAAGGAGCCAAATGCTCTCTCAAAGTACGGGCCTGGGGCATAATTACCTCCCCTCCCCACCCTCCGTACCCGCTTTTTACCCCACTACTAGGTCCGCTAATCATAATTTTCTCTGCATCCCCTCTGCAGATGCAAACGAAACGAGCAACAGGTCCACTCAGCGGATAACCACGTCTCCCTGACAGAGAGGAGCGGCTATAAGAAATTTCCACAGGAACGAGAGGTTAATAAGCAGTCGGTCAAAATTCGGTTTACCATTACCGGCGCAGGATGAAATTTACCAGATATGGGCGGAAAGGGGAATTGATCGCGGCAACAGTGGCGCTACGTCGTGCGTGTGGGGGACTTTGAGGAGGGACAGGGGCTAGAATAGGTTTTCGGGGACAGGGTCTGGGCATGGCGCGCGGTTATCCACGCGCCCCTGCTCCGTCTCGGGCTCCCCCTCCCCTCGTCTCCCGTCCCTATGCTATCTGCTGCCGCTAGAGCCACCCCGAGGAATGAGACCGTGGTAAACCCAACCGTGGTGGGGTGGGGTGAAAACGGAGGGGAGGGGAGGGAATCCAGGCGGACGGACGGACGGACGAGGGAGGAGAATGTCTGGTTCCGGTCTTCATGCTCTGTCCCGTGGCTGCGTGCGTGCGTACGTGCTGCGCTGAGCTGCGAGATGCGCCGGCAACCCAAAACCAAAAGGCCTCCCTCGCCCTTTTGATTCCCCCACGCCAATGCCTTTGCTGCCCCCCTGCTCTGCGCCGTGAGAGCCTGGGATTGTTTCTCTTCTCGCCCCGCCGTTCCGTTTCGACTTAAAGCTCCTCCCGAGGAAGCTCGCCCGCCTGCTCGTCTTGGTAGGAGGTGCGGGCCGCGTGACGGTGAGCTCTCGCACGCACGCCTGCTCTGCTGCTGCTGTGGAGGAGGAGCAGGGCGACGTTTTCGCCGTTTCCGTCTTCTTCGTCGTCGTCGTCAGGTATAATTTTGGCACCCTGCGAAGCTCCTCCCCTGCAAAATCTCCGGCCCCTCTTCATTGCTCGTTTCTGTTTCACTGTCCCCTTCCGACTGCAATAAATCTCCCCCGTGTTGATAAGCAAGAACCATGCAGAAAATGGCATCTTGATAAACCAATCTTTGATCCTATTTCTTCTCTCCACTCCGCTGCCAAATCGGTTCTTTGGTCCATCCAATGGCGCCGGGAGCCGGGACGGCGGCGGCGACCAAGAACCCTACCAAAACCCTCGCCGCCATCCTCCTCCTCGTCCTCCTGCTCGCCGACCTCCCGCTCTGCGCCTCCCAGCCGCCGCTGCACTCCCAGCCCCTGCCCGCCACCCAGTCCCCGGCGGCGCCCCTCCCGCCGCCGCAGCCGAGTGCCCCCCACGCGCGGGCCGGCGGCGCCGCGCGCCTCCGCCGCATCGCGCTCGGCGTGCTCCTCGGCTCGCTCGCCGGCTTCCTCCTCTCCCTCGCCTTCCTCTACGCCATCCGCGTCGCCGTGCTACACGCCGGGAACGCGCCGGCCGTCGCCCGGGGCCCCGTCTCCTTCACGCCGCAAATCTCGCCCAAGAGCCTCCAGTGCGCACTCCCCTCCGCGCGCCCGCTCGCGCGCGGGCCCCGCGGGACGTACCACAAGCTCGACCTCGACGGCGACCTCACCGTCGCCGTCAAGGTGCTCGACCTCGCCGCCGCCAGCCGCGCCGAGGCCTCGCCCTCGCCCTCACGGCCGGCGAACGGCTCCAACTCCAAGTCCGACATGCGGAGGGTGCAGCGGCAGCTGGAGCTGCTCGCCCGGGTGCGGCACCTCAACGTGATGAGCCTCAAGGCCTACGTCCGCGACGCCGACCGGCTCTCGCTCGTCTACGACTTCGTGCCGGGGGGCAGCCTCGAGGACGTGATGAAGAGGGTGAGGTCGCAGCAGGTCAGCCTCAGCTGGGACACCAGGAACAGGATTGCGGCCGGGGTGGCCAAGGGACTGCGCCACCTGCACTTCGAGTGCAACCCCAGGATACTGCATTGCAACCTCAAGCCGTCCAATGTGATGCTGGAGGAAGGCTTCGAACCGGTGCTGGCGGATTGCGGCGTTGCGAGGCTGATCGATTCCGGTTCGCCTGATCCGGAGTCGTCCGGCAGCCTCTACACCGCTCCAGAGTGCTACCAAAGTAGCAGGTAAAAATCCATGCGTTGTCTTTTTTCAGTTTTCAGTGCTCAATTCAGCTAAATTTAGTAGTTTGCAGATTGCAGTATTACTATTTCTCAAATTGACAATTTGGTTTGCTTGTCTGTTCATTATAAATGATATGAGGGGAAATTAAACCTAGGATATGCATCATTATCACTGCAAGGAAGGTAGCTCTAAAATAAAACTTATGCCGGATTGAGATGTTTGTTGTTAAATTTTGTATTTTCTAAAAACAGATATCATGTGTGTACATGTTCACATGCTGCATACTCAATTTTATAGGTACTAAGCAAACAACTCAATGTATTTCAGATTGCTAGAAATCTGCGATGTCTGCTATTGGCACTGAATAGCTTAAATTTTAAGCTATAAATCATTATATTATTGGTAACACATACTTATACATCTGGCAACTAACATGTGTAAATTGTGTAGTGATAATATCATGTCATTTTCTTATTTGAACCATAAGCATTGCAACATTATATAATAGTATATACTACCAAAACAAGTGTTTGACATTCCATTGCATTATTGCTTGCATCCATAGTTTCATTTGATTTGTGTCCCCAGTTAACAGTGCGTAATAATTGGCTAGCAAACACTGTTGTCTGTTTCCTTTCATTAGACTCTTCTGAATTTGGTTTTCTAGTTATCTGACTGTGTTGACGATAAGTAGACTTCACTTCCGTGCCATTTGAATTTAATCAGTGAAATGAGTAAGAGAGAATACATAAAGCATATTAATAAAGAATACCACAGGGCTTAATCGAAGGTACCCAGCTTTCGCTTTTTGTAACTGGAGAATCTTTACTTTGTTAGGGAACCTGCATCTAACCTTTTTGAATTACCTTTGATTGTTAAGCTTTCCATATATTCCCGCATGAGCACATACAGCTGTTGGCCCACCCCCTGTTCTACTAAAAATATCGATATATTTCGTTCTAGCCTCTTGTATATAAATCAGAGAATAGATGCTTTGAGGATTGGTGTTCTATATTCTTATTCCAATCTCGTTCAGATAAGTACATCATCAGTAAACTTATGGGAATTTAACGTGCAGAAAAGGACTTTCAAGCAGGCTACTTTAACCAGATCAGTAACTCATGATTTATTTATTTATTTTGTCATGGTTGATCATCAATTTTACAACTTTAGCGGTCTGTAATATAAAACTTCAATTCCACTGCACTTGGTAGGTTGGGCGATAGTTCCGCTTAGGGGCTATGTTGCCTTTGGCGTTTTGGGCTGCTGTGCGGCTTGTGCTCGGCTGCTTTAGATCTCAGGGCGTGCATCGTTCTGAACGTGTTTCCCTGGTCAGGTTTCCTTTCTGGTAGCTTGTAACAGACATTGTGGTTTCTGATATATGAAAATCGGAGAGGCCGCTCTCTTTTTCAAAAAAAAAAACAAAAACTTTAGTGGTCAATCCTAATAGAGCTTGTGTTTTTCTTCTGTTAGATGGTTCAGAACTTCAACATCATGTACTGCCATCCATATGTTTTTCAGCTCTTAGGTGTTTCTGAGTATTTAGATTCAAACATTTGCTGGTGCAGGTACACAGATAAGTGCGACGTCTATGCTTTCGGCATGATCCTCGGCGTTCTGCTCACTGGGAAAGACCCCTCGGACCCATTTTTCTCGGGAGAAAGCGGACGGGGCAGCCTGGCTCGATGGCTCCGTCACATGCAGCATTCCGGCGACATGAAAGAAGCGCTGGACAGCAGCATTGTAGGGGAGGAGGTCGATGAGGAGGAGATGGTGATGGCCGTCAGGATCGCCATCGTGTGCCTCTCGGAGTTGCCAGCCGATCGGCCATCCAGCGATGAACTCGTAGCCATGCTCGCCCAGCTCCACAGCTTCTAACCGCCGTTGAACTTCAGAACACCCGCATGATCTTCCATCTCGCAAGTCTCGAGACGACGCCGAGTGGCGCACGATCATCAACCGCCGAATTCAGTGTCCTGGGCTGAATTCAGATGGAAGCCAGCAATGTAGAGGCCAAGCCAAACAAGTATGGCAAAATAGCTGCCCATCAGCTTCATGGCACATGCTGGTGGTTGAGTATCATGTAAGATGATGATGGTGATGTTCTGGCCATGAATGAGCCTGGGGACAACAAATGTGCATATATGTAGTGGTAGTATGTGTTCTGTAGAATGGTGCATATCTTGTTGGATCTCCCTTTGCTGTAGGGGGAGGGTGATGTTTTGGCCTGTGCATTGACCCATCAGAGACATGGGCCCCTCTCTCAGCTTGCCCATGGCCTGGTGTCCGTCCGTTCGACAAGCGACGTCGGGCCCATCACAGGTTTGGGCATCATTTCTCTTCATGTCACATGTCTCACCAATCTGACTCATCCTAACCCGTACCATACCTGGCTGTTTGCCTCTCAAGTATGTGTGTGTGTGTGTGTGTAAAATGTAGCCATGTTCAGTGCATAATATGGTCCTGGATGTGTAAAACGAGAACCGTCTGCTTGGTGTGCGAAGTAACAGGCTAACAGCACAGCATATCGCACAGTAATAACAGGCTAACAGCACAGCACAACGTATTTATTCAGATATATTATAACTGAGCACTTTTTCTGCCCTCTCAAGCCATCAATGCTTCTGGCCATCAGATCTACGAGTTTAAGAATTTTTGGCCGTTGGATCGATTTGCAAAAGCTCGCAAGTAACCACAGATTGCTATGCAAGCTGGGCCGCTGCTCCCATGGCAAAATGGACGATCTGCCATTATTTGGGCCTGCTGGGCTTTAGATGTCCAAGAGACCAACGGAGAAAAATAGGGCAGCGTTCGCAGCCGCACGTCCCCTCGCGGAAAAAGGTTGTTCTCTACCGTCGATCTCGTGGGCCGACGAACCGATCTCGCAGCGGCACTTTTCAACTGATCTCGCGGGCGGTTGATATTGTTCAGTAATTTGCTAATGTTACCATTGAAAACTAGTACTTCCTCCGTCCAAAAATACTTGTCATCAAAATAGATAAAAAAAGATGTATCTAGAGGGAGTAATAGACATGGCTGCAATGAGCAGTGTTAATCATAATCAAGCAAAAGCGGGCAAAAAAGAGCAAGTGATATTACACCATCAAGCACGAATCCTTTATTATGTGCATGTAGATAGCCTCTTAATTTACTTATGTTGTAATGCATAGACTCATAGCCATAGCACCGATCGAGCATGCACAAAATGACATATGCCTAAATTGGTAGATCAGTGCAGTTCTTGTAGCACCTGCATACAGTCACGTAGCAGCGGCCTCTGTCATAACCCTCTCTCTGGCAGACCACATTGCAGGTGCCGTGCTTTACACACATGTTGCCATCCCAGGTTTGGCTATCATGACCTTCACAACCATCAGATCCCATCTCTTCTGCATCCATTAGCAAACAATAAGAATCAAGTAATTAAGTTAACTTGGATTAGTTTGAACTAGAGATGTGTAGGTTAATTGTATTCCTACCAGATGAAAGGACAAGCAGCATCACCAACCACAAGCATATCAATGTCTTGTTGGTTCCCACTTGTACTTTACCCATGTTCGTCATGTATCAATGATGTATTGTCAGATATTTTTCCAAACTCGAACATATGAAAGTATGAGTACGTTCATGATTCATATATATAGTTAAAGTATGTGGATATTAAAATGGTTATTTTTATGAGATACTAATTTTTGGCATCAACGCTTATCCAAATGGTTATGTTTATTGACGTCCTATGTTTGTTGAAGAGCCAAACTTAGCTAGTATTGATGTTTAAATTTAGGCGTCAATAAATATTAGTTTGTTTATAATTGTACATGCATTTTAACCCTTTTTTTGTGAAGAAGTTATTTAGGCATTAATTTCTCTCCATAATTGATATAGGAAAATTAAAAATTTCCTCCCAAACCTTCCAGGATAACTAAAGACTTAAATTGGTACCAATTACATAGCACATACTCCCTCCGTCCCAAAATAAGTGTCTCAATTTTGTACTAACTTTGTGTCTAGTTAGTACAAAGTTGAGACAGTTATTTTGGGACGGAGGGAGTATGTATTGATGGCACACCCTATTCTTAAGATCAAAAAGTATTTGAATCAGACTAGTCTATAGGAATTTAGGCCCCTTAGAGAAATTTGCTAAACAAGCCCTAACGTTCAAAATAAATATGACTATATCATAATTTTCACTTATAATTATATAACAAGGACAGAAGTACTTATGCAAGCACGGTAAATCGAAAAATGAATGCATGCATGTTTAACAATTTGAAGGGTGAACACAAAAAAGGTCGTACATTGAGTTATAGTTCGTAACGGCAAAAGGTAATCACATTAAAAATTATGGGTATGTCACAAGGAGCGAATATTCAGGCGAGCGCAAACTAGGCAGCACCAAAAATCTAAGTGTTACATCCGCAAAAAAATCTAACCGTTACACACCTTTATGCACTACTTGGTGGGACCGAATGTAAACACTCGATGAGACTGACTAGTATAAAAGGTTTGAACTTTATGCTTTTCGGTGAGACCAGATGGAACAGCTCGGTGACACCGAATGCTGATGACCTAATCACTTTCCACAATGCGGTGACACCGATCAAAACCACTCCAAATTTTGGAGATGAAATCGATAGGTTACAGACGGTTGGCAAGTGCTCTTCAGTGAGACCGAAGGGTCATCTCGGTGGGACCGAGTTGCTAGGGTTTAGGCAATGGCTATGTCAAGTGTATCTCGGTGGGTCTGAATGTATGTGTTTCGATGGGGCCGAGATAGGTTTTAGGGTTTTGGACATAGATGAATGTAAGAGTGTGGCGGAGGGTTATGGAGCAATATCTCTAAGCAATTGAGCAAATAGTCCAGAATCAAAACCTCATCTCCTTTAATAGTATTGGCTTTCCTATGGACTCAATGTGATCTTGGATCACTTATCCAAAAATGTAGAGTCTTGAAGCTTTTGCCAATGCTTGTCCTTTAGTAGCTTGAGGGCTCCACATCTCCATCCATGTACCTACCTAGATTGAACTCTTCCTGAAATATACTCAAGGGAAACATTAGTCCAACAATATGTGTGTTGACATGGATTACTAAAACCATCAAGGGAGCAAATGTGCTTTCATGTGATAACGAAGATTCTCTAATCTCGTCGAGCTGCAATATCCTGCCACTCACTCTTCTGTGACAAACCTTATCTCCAAAATACATTGTTCTTAGTGACAAACACGTTTTTCCTCCGGTGTAGTGATAGCATAAATTCCCAATATTTTTAGATAACCAGCAAAGTAGGACACATATTTTGGATTTAAACTTGTAAACATTTTACATATGCTTCCCAAAATCAAGAAAAGATAAATTGGTTTGGCTTCTCAAGTCATATCCTATATGTCATTTCAACATATATGATGGCGTTCTTTTCGGTGTAAAAGTTGAAGCTGAGGCAGTCCTGGATTAAGGGGTCCTCGGACAGCCAGACTGTATACATTTGCTGGACTGTTGGGCTATGAAGATACAAGATAGAAGACTTCGTCCCGTGTCCGGGTGGGACTCTCCTTTGCGTGGAAGGCAAGCTTGGCGATTCGGATATGTAGATTCCTTTCTCTGTAACCGACTCTGTGTAACCCTAGCCCCCTCTGGTGTCTATATAAACCAGAGGGTTTAGTCCGTAGGACAAGAACAATCATAATCATAGGCTACCTTCTAGGGTTTAGCCTCTACGATCTCGTGGTAGATTAACTCTTGTACTACTCATATCATCAAGATCAATCAAGCAGGAAGTAGGGTATTACCTCCATCGAGAGGGCCCGAACCTGGGTAAACATTGTGTCCCCCGCCTCCTGTTACCATTAGCCTTAGACGCACAGTTCGGGACCCCCTACCCGAGATCCGCCGGTTTTGACACCGACATTGGTGCTTTCATTGGGAGTTCCACTGCATCGTCATCATAAGGCTCGATGGCTCCTTCAATCATCTACAACAACGCGGTCCAGGGTGAGATCTTTCTCCCCGGACAGATCTTCGTATTTGGCGGCTTCGCACTGTGGGCCAACTCGTTTGGCCATCTGGAGCAGATCGACAGCTACGCCCTTGGCCATTAGGTCAGGTTTGGAAGCTTGAACTATACCGCCGACATCCGCGGAGACTTGGTCTTCGACGGATTCGAACCCATGACAGCCGCACCCTGCAGCCACGATGAACATGACTTAAATCTGTCATCGGACCATGCTCAGGAGATAGGGCCTGTAACTGTCCTGGCCCTAGATCCAGGGCAGATCGCTCCATCCGAGGATGGGAGGCTTGACCCCGCCACGGAAACCGCAAACTCGACGGCGTTAGAGCCGAACATAGATCTGACCTCCAACGAGGCCTGTGTCATCGGAACCTCGGACTCGTCTCCAGCCATAGGCTCCGAACCATGTGTATCTGCGCCCATCAAATCTAACTGGGCGCCGATCTTAGAGTTTAGCTCCGCGGACATCTTCCAACGCTCGTCCTTGGGTGATGTGTTAAACTCATTGAAATCCCTCTCCTTGGCAAGAGATTCTTGGCCGAACTATGTCCAGTTTGAGTGGGAAGCGGACGACGAAGAACTTCGTTGCCCACCCACCACCCACTTGATATCCACTGTCGATGACCTAACCGACATGCTCGACTTCGACTCCGAAGACATCGACGGTATGGACGACTATGTGGGAGAAGAACAGGAACCACCTCCCATGGGGCGCTGGACAGCCACCTCCTCATACGACATATACATGGCGGACACAACTAAAGAAAACAATGGCGAGGACAAAAAGGATCTAGTTGAGGATAAGCCTCCTGAGAAGCAGCCGAAGCGCCAATGTCAGCGGCGCCGCTCTAAACCACACCATGGTAAAAACAACGATACCGGCACAAGAGACAATAACACTCCAGACGATGCCGAAGACAACGACGACCCCGCCCAGCCAAGTTTCGAACATGCCGAACGGGAAGGCATGCGGCCAGCCTGACGAACATGCCATGAATGAAGACTCGGAGGACAGTAGTTACATGCCCCTCTCCGAGGACGAGGTGAGCCTCGGCGTCGAAGAATTTATCGTGCCTGAGGATCCCGTTGAGCAGGAGAACTTCAAGCGCCGGCCTATAGCCACTGCAAAGAGCCTGAAGAAGAAGCAGCATCAGCTTCAAGCTGATCAAGATCTTCTCACTGATAGATGGACCGAGGTCCTGGCAGCCGAGGAATATGGACTTGAACGGCCAACCAAAAGTTACCCGAATCACAGGTTGCTACCTCAATTCAATGACAAAGCACTGGAGCCCACACTACCAGCGCACGATGCGGCTGACCGACCACCGCGTGGCCGAGATAAAGCGTTGTATCAGCACGAACACCAGCCTGCACCCCGTCTCCAAACAAATAGAAACAAAACAGCTCGGGGATACACACAAGACCTGTGGTACGACTTGGAAAATAGAGCAGGACAACCCAGATCGATCTACGGATCGCGGAGGCGCGCCCCAATACGCAACGATGGTCGCCATGCCGGATGTAATAAATACAAACCTGTCTGGGCCGAATACTGCAGACCAGCTCCATCCGAGTTGTGTCGCGACGTAGCCCGACATAGAGGTGCCACCCCCCCTATGTTTCACTACCGAAGTAATGGAACATGAATTCCCAGAAGGGTTTAAACCCGTAAACATCAAATCATATGATGGGACAACAGATCTCGCGGTATGGATCAAAGACTTCCTTCTCCACATTCTCATGGCCCGCATTGATGATCTCCATGCCATCAAATATCTCCCGCTAAAACTCAAGGGACCAGCTCAGCGCTGGTTGAACAGTCTGCCCGAAAACTCTATTGGCAGTTGGGAGAACCTGGAAGACGCATTCCTTAAGTCATATAATCCAACAACCAGGAGAGTCAGCCAAGAAATTATGGATTCGGTTCTTAACTAAAAAGAACCAGATCGTCAATTGTCCGGATGCCGAAGCCCTAGCAGCCTTTAAGCACACCATCCATGACGAATGGCTTGCCCTACACCTCGGCTAGGAGAAGCCGAAGTCCATGGCAGCCCTTATGACGCTTATGACCCGCTTTTGTGTGGGCGAGGACAGCTGACTAGCTCGTAGCAACAGCACCTCAAGTAAACCTAGAACTTCTAAATCCAGAGATAACAACGGCAAGCCCCAACGCAGCAGACACAAGCATCAAAGCAATGACGATAGCGCCTAAGACACGGCTGTCAACGCCGGATTCAGCGGCTCTAAGTCTGGTCAATGGAAGAAACCATTCAAAAGAAACAATCAGGGCACGTCCAGTTTGGACCGCATACTCGACCGTCCATGTCAAATTCACGGCACCTCAGGTACACCAGCTAATCATACCAACAGAGAATGCTGGGTCTTAAAAAAGGCCGGCAAGTTAAATGCCGAAAGCAAAGAGAAGGGGTCGCAAAGCGATGACGATGACGAGGAGCCCCGGCCACCGAACACAGGAGGGCAAAAGAAGTTTCCTCCACAAGTCAAAACGATGAATATGATATACGCCACCCATATTCCTAAGCAGGAGCAGAGGCGCGCACTCAGGGATGTCTACACGATGGAGCCAGTCGCCCCAAAGTACAACCCATGGTTGTCCTGCCCGATCACTTTTGATCGCAGGGATCATCCGACCAGTATTCGTCATGACGGTTTAGCCGCACTGGTCCTTGACCCAATCATCGACGGATTCCACCTTACGCGAGTCCTTATGGACGGCGGCAACACCCTGAACCTACTTTATCAGGACACAGTGCGCAAGATGGGTATCGATCCCTCAAGGATCAAACCCACCAAAACTACCTTCAAAGGTGTCATACCAGGTGTTGAGGCTTGCTGTACGGGCTCAATCACTCTGGAAGTGGTCTTCGGATCCTGGGATAATTTCCAAAATGAAGAGCTAATCTTCGACATCGTCCCTTTTCATAGCGGCTATCACACACTGCTCGGACGAACCGCATTCGGTTGATTCAATGCGGTGCCACACTATGCTTATCTCAAGCTTAAGATGCCCGGTCCACGTGGCGTCATAACAGTCAATGGAAACACGGAGCGCTCCCTCCGTACTGAAGAGCACACCGTTGCCCTAGCAGCAGAAGCACAAAGCGGCCTCCTTAAATCAAACTTCAATTCGGCGGACAAGCTCCCGGACATTGTCAAAAGAGTCTGAACTACCCTGCGGCAGGACAACCCAGCTCGTTAAGAGCTCAACTAGCCACTTGGCCCCCGTCCCAACCCCGACCAAACTGCGGCCCTCGTTCCACGCGCACTTAATTACGCATGAAAGATACCATGGGGATAGACGGAGGAACAACTAGGTTGTGTTCCACAATGCGGCTCAACCACTCCGGGACACACACACACATTATTTTACATTTTCTTTTCAGGTTAACTTTTGTTTAGGCCATCACTGGCGACCTGGCGACCGGACCTATGAAGGGACAGACATACCAAGGAGGGAAGTAGCTCGAACACGCAAGGAAATCCCTAGATATTCTCCTCGACAATCATCCTATTGTTCTCCGGATCCGCACGGAGCTCCCCCTGGTCTCAGTAGGTTCTGAAGTCATATTTTTTATTGCACTACTTGTACTTATACACTTTGACGTATTATTCAATTACAATGAAAATAATCTGCGGCTTTATATGACGTTCACTTGCTGTTCTTCTTTATTGATTTTTTTGTCAATTTGCAACCGTACATCCTGATACGCCTCAATTTTCCAGGGGCTTCGTTTTACCCCATAACACGGCAAGAAAGTACGAACACCTTCATGGTTGTTCGGCACCCCGAACTTATAGCATTATATGCATCGGCTCCGAATCATGTCTTAGGTCAATAGTTGGGTTGCCCGGCTCCTGTTCTTGCTATCCTATGTTCCGCTATATCGGCTAGGGTAGTAAATGGAGAACTACTGCAATTGTGTCCCGGTTCTTCCGGACGAGAACCTCAGTAGAGAAAGCCGAAAACTGACTGACATGATGCGGCGAGAGCTGGTCAGCTGTTCGAGAGGTCACAAAATATTTAACGATTTCTTCCGCATTATGCGATAACTAATGCATCGTGCGAAGGATCGGTTTTTTATCCGATCAAGCGTTTATAGAACCCCAAGTTCGGTCTTCCGAACACTAGGGGCTGCGCCTACCTTTCTTTTGTCAAACTCCTATGGCTAAGTGAGCGTGATAAAGCCTTATAGTCCAATTGCCTGGTTCGTTGCGCTAAACACCTCCTTTAAGGACCGAATCTGGAGTAAAGAGTGTTTAGATTTATACCGAACACCCCTGTACTTCCTACGTGGGGGCAGAAGCCGACGACTGGCCAACTCTCAGAATTAACATAAAAATGGCAGCACAGGAGGTAAAAATTCAAATAACAAGCATTATCTTACATAACGACCTTGTTTCATATTACAACATAGGATAACATGAATACATTCATGGGAATGCAATATCCTTGGCACATTGCTCTGCCACAAGGCGGGATCCTTCCAGGACACTTTCATAATACAACTCAGGCTTGCGGTGCTCTTTCCCTTCGGGCGGCCCTTCGATCATCAGCTTCACGGCATCCATCTTCGCCCAATGCACGTTGGCACGGGCAAAGGCCATTCATGCACCTTCGATGCAGATCGACCGCTTGATGGCGTCAAGCCGAGGGCAGGCACTAACTAGCCGCTTCATGAGTCTGAAGTAGCTGCTCGGAATTGCTTCGACAAGCCATAGCCGGGTAATCAAATCCTTCATGGCTAGTTCGGCCGCCCTATGTAGCTCGAACATGTGTTTTAGCTGATCGATAAAGGGTACTAGATGTTCTGGCGCAAGATATTGCGACCAGAACAGCTTCTTCGTAGAGCTCCCCTCTTCGGCTCGGTAGAATTGTGCGGCATCAGACACGCTGCACGGCAGATCCGCAAACACCCCTGGAGAACTCCGAATTCGGGTTAACAAAGAGAATCTCTCCTTCACATATTTGCTTTGCATAATAAAAGCCTTACCTGCCGCGATCTTTTTGGCCTCCTAGATCTCCTGGAGGGTGCCTTGGGCTTCACCCCAGGCATCGTGCGCGGCTTGACGAGCCTTGGCGAGTTTGGATTCTTTATCCACTATACTCTGTCACTACTAGGCAAAAACCTTATATACAGAAGTTTATCAGCAGCGCGGTTTAAAAATGAGTGCTACTGCTAATTAGTAGTAGCGAGGGGTATAAAAACCGTGCTACTACTAAGTTGATAGTAGTAGCGAGGGGTATAAACCCGCGCTGCTACTAAATGGTCTCCAACAATGCCCCTGGGATAGGCCATAGTAGTAGCGAGGGGTATAAAACCAGCGCTACTACTAAGTAAGTAGTAGTAGCGCCGGTGAGACCCCACGCTACTACTAAGCGTGTCCACCCCGGCCCGATCCCCACCCCCACCCCACCAAACGTCCCTGTCCACCCACTCCCGTCTGTCTCAAAAAAAGCACGGAGCCCGATCCAGATCCCCAACCTCCTCTCCTCTCCCAACCCAGTCGCCGCCGGCCTCCCTTCCACCTCCTCTCCTCTGTCCGTCCGCCCCCATGCCCCGCGCCGCGTGCGCCATGCCGGCGGCCGCGCGCTCGCCGCTCCCTGTCTCGTGCCGCTGCCTGCCCCCGCCCCCCTCCGCCGCGCACGTGCCCGCCCGCCGCCCTGAATGTGTCATACGAACGCCGGAGGTCTCTCCGCCCTCGATCGTATGTCTTCCTAAGTATGCCCGCGTGAGGGAGAGAGATGGAGATGGTGCTCCGACCGACGCCATGGAGGTCTCCCCCCTACCTTCCCTTCATGCGTGTGTGTGTGTGTTGGTCAGGATTTTGGCAAGATCCCGGATGTTGTTCGATTCAATTTGAATTGCCATTTTCTGATTCAATTTGGCCGGATTCCTCACGCAACGCAGGTCACAAGAGACCACCGACGCCTCCCTGCTGTGGGCCGACGCCACGCATGGATGTTGGAGCCGGCGAGGTACACGACGGCTCCACCTGCGCCTCCCACAGCAGCAACTCCTAGCCGAGGTATGCCCTCCTCTCCTCTCCTCTCCTTCCTCCCTCTTCACATATCTCTATCTTGCCCAAGGCAATCAATCAAGTTTATTCATGTTCTGTACGTAGATGCTGCACTATTTAGATCTCTGGTTGGTTGGTCACATTGGAGACCAAGACTAGAATGTCACAAGGATTCCACTGAAGAAAACTACTGCACTTTTATGCAGGGATTGACGTCCCAACAGACACTGATTAGGCTAATTGCTACCCGTTTTTGCATATATATATATATATATATATATATATATATATATATATATATATTAATAAACAACAAGTTCGATGCTTCCTTCCAGCATGTAACCAACCTGACACCACAAAGTGTTCGAAAAGTGACAGAATGGATATCCGGAGACCGGATCATTTTGAATTAACACGCACAATGCTGTCAGTCAACGTCTCAATCTGTTTCTCAAAGAAAATAAAAACATCTTGAAGTCCAACTCAAGATAGAAAATTAGTAAGTCCAAGAAACACCACGTGCACGCTCAGTTTCCTCAATTAAGCGCCAATAATTTCCTCCTAAAATTACTGATACCCCTACCACACTTCTGAATTTTGTTCTTGTCGCAATGAGCCAATGTGCTGCTTATAGGGACCCCATATGAATCAAAAGTTTGATCGGGAAAGAAGAGTGTCGTGCATTGTGCATTATCTGCGGACAGTTTGTATTGTGATTTGTATTTGCACTTTTATGCGGTTGAGAGAACCAAGTATTTTTATTTGCACGTAGGCTAAAGACTACTTGTGATTTCTATGTAGTATTATTTTCAGTTGGTTACTGTAACCTGAAGGCAGAATCTGCAAGCAAAATAGCAGTGAGAAAGTCCTGGACTGGATGATATGTGTTTGGTCATGATTTGTTTGGCTGTAGCATCTCTCTCTAGTGTTAAGAGCGTCGTGGATATGTCCTTGTAGTATATGTTTGCTGTCGCAATTTTTTTACAGTGATAGGAGTTCTTGCAGACCAATTTACAGAAGAAGAGGGATTACAGTGACAGAGCATTGGACCTTGTCAAGTGGTTTCAGAGGAGGATGGAGACGGCTGCCTTACTACAGTGGAGGGCTTAATAGACTCAACTATTTGCTATCCCTTTGTGCACTACACGCATGTTCAGTAGCTGCCATTTTCTTGTACTAGCACTGCCAAGATGGATGTTCCTAAAGAGTTGTGACTCCCAAGTCCCCTGTATTCTTCCTTCCTTCTTTCTGTCCAAAATCACAGCACGCTCATAGCACCTTCGAACCTGCATGTGATGGACATAATAAAAGGTTCAGAACAATATGACCCCACAATTAAGAATAGTATGCAAGAACTTAAACAGTTGTATGCTCCCAATTAAGCATAGATGCAATAATAGTACAATAATAATCAAATATGCTTGCACTCATAAACATAATGATTTATTTATAAAGATGTAAGTACATATAGGCTGATGATAATTTGAGTTACGATATGTTATGCTAACAATTTTATGGGACTACATGTTTTGAGATCTTTGCTTTCCCATGCAACCAGTTTGGTGGGCAGGAACTTGGCATTGATAAGGAAAATGTTCAGATTGATTTCTGACAAGGTAAATGTGTGCCTGATACTTCCTCCTTTTTTGGTGTCTCTGTTTCAAGCTGATGTAAATGTTACTGGCCTACGTCGTATAGAAGATGATTTAGTGATCTCAAATGATCACACTATCAAATGGTGAATGTGCACCGATAAAGCATGGGAGTTTTTCTTGTGTTACTAGTGTCCGACCAGAATTAGTAAGGTATGATCAACGTGGCCGTATAATTAGATTTGGAAAAATACTAACTTGTTATTTCCTTTGCATTTTTTACTGTAAAAAGTCATGGCTCACCTACTAACCGGCGACCGTAGAAGGACTAATCACCTAACCGAAACACTAATAATCAGAAGATAGATTGAACTTCGTTTAATGGATATACAACATATTGAATTATTTTCTATTTGGTCTAATCGATATAATCATGTCTAATAGAGTTCACAATCTTTACTTTGAAGATCTGTAGCTAGACGTTAGAACTGTTGACATGCAAATAATTAACTAACTGCATGTCGTACTTGAATTACAGGTTTTTTGGTTTCATCACTCCTTTGTTATATGGATGAAGACTTCATAGTTAGCATTATTTATTATAAGACATTCATATAAGATTTTCTTGCCACTGTAAGTAGGAAGTTAATTTTTTTGGTCTGTTTTGTTCTGCGGGGATTTTGGTCTGTTTTTCTAATAGTATATATGATAATTCAGTCACAGTTCCTGTATTTTAGAACTAAAGCTCCCCCTAATTAAAATGCAGAAACGTGTTTTCTTTCATTATGTTTCAGTCACTGTCTTAGAAACACTAAAAAATATCTCTTGACAAACTTCTTGATGGAACTAATATTTTTATGCTAATGACAAATTGGATTTATAATCTTTAACCTCGAATCTTTATAGGATTTTGGTTACTACCATATCTGCTCTTGCAGGTCTACTAGAGTATCCACTTCTGAGGTTGATTTTCAAAATGTGTATATCTAATATTTCTTACTGCAGCTTTAAGCTTCACTGTCATCTAACTTTGTCTAGTTAATATACTTACTCGGCAACATGGAAAGTTTCCACATTTGTTCTAGCTGTCTCTATGGGTTAGCGACTTAGCATACATGTTGTAATAAGGTTTCACATTTGCTTCTCTGACAAGGTCTGTTTTTATTCATAGGTAGAAGATAGCGACAAAGTGCTGCCGGATAATGAGATGTTGAAGCGGCAGATTGAATCCATGACACCGAAGTGCAATTGCGGCAGATTATCTCTATCTTTTCTTTTCATTTTTCTTATTATTGAGTGAGAACAGAATGAGGAACTGTGTGATAGTACATACAACAACTGTAGTAAAAAGAAACTTATGTTTGCAATTGTTAATGACATAGATACTTGCATGTTCTTTGAAGTGGTCATTTGTGAGTTGCAATGCATAATGAGGTTTTTTGGCTGATTTATTTCCTTCGGTTTCTGGTTAACCATGAAATAGGAGCCCAGCAGTGCTCACTATTGTTGTGTTTACTGGGAACTGTATGCATAAAATGGAATTGGTGGATTTTATTTTTTTAGTTATAAATTAGTTAGTAGTGGCGTGGGAAAAGACTGCGCGCTACTAGTATTTAGGATACTAGTAGCGTTGGTAGTATGGACACGCTGTTACTATTTTGTTAGTAGTGGCGCAGGTACTAAATAGCAGTAGCGTGGGTGGCACACGCTACTACTAACTTTGTTAGTAGTAGCGCGGGTTCAACCCACGCTATTACTAACTATTAGCTGTAGCGCCTTATTGGTAGCGCGGGTACCCGTGCTGCTGATAGGCCTAAAACCCGCGCTGCTGCTAGGCTTTTCCCTAGTAGTGTGTTCCAAGGTCTCGCACCTCTTCACGGCCTCTTGGAGCTCTTGCTGATTTTCAATGACCCTGGCCTCGTGTTTTTCACGAGTGGCCTGCTCCTTGGCTACCTTCTTCTCGGCTTCAGCTACCGCCTTCACTGGTGGAAAAAGGGCCTTTGGTCGCGGTTCGCAACTGCCATTAGTCGCGGTTGCGCAACCGCGACCGAACGGGCGCGACTAAAGGCCCCACCCTTTAGTCGCGGTTGCTTAAGAACCGCGACTAAAGGCCCGTCCACGTGGGCGCCAGGCGGCCGTCGGGGCGGAGGACCTTTAGTCGCGATTCTTCTGGCCAACCGCGACTAAAGGCCGCCGCAGGTTTAGGGTTTTAGCCCCCCCTAAACCTATTTTCTGTTTAATTTGTATTGTTTTATTTCTTTTGTGCTTTATTTTAATTTTGAAGGAGTTTCACATATTCTACGGTACTACATACATGCATATGAATGTACAATTTCAAACAAACTTGAAATTAGAACCAAAAAGAATTCAAGAGGAATATACAATATATATTCAATATCATCGGATGACCATATACAATTTTGAACAAGTTTCCATACATAATTTAATGCATATAAAGTTCTACGTCCTCGTAATGGTGTTCTCCTTTAGGATGGAGGACTTCCCTCCTGAACCATCCAGCTAGTTCCTCTTGAAGTGGTCGGAAGCGAGCTTCTAGACTAAGCATCATCCGGAGGTTATTCCTCTGAGCATTGGTATCACTCGGAACCCGCTCAGAGGTGTATCTCCGGATCATCTCACAGACATAGTATGCACATAGATTGGTCCCCGCTGGCTGAATATCCTCACCATTCTTAGCCTTTGCCCTTTTGAATTCTAGCTCTTTTTTGAATTCACCGACCTTTGTATCTACGAACCGTCTCCAAACCCTACGAGGCGAACAAGAGAGTTATTAGTTACTTGATATTAGGAAATGAACGAAATAGGCCGATCGATATAGAGCGCAAATGAATGAAAATAATTACTTCTGCAGCATTCTTCTCATGTCGACCCAAAGCTTTGGATCCTTATTCAGAGAGTCGTGGACGAGACATTCTGAGGTGTCAACTTTAATTACTAGCAGAATCCAGTGGAACCTGCGGACACGATACATGCACAGTACGTCATGCATAACTCATCGATTAGCCGGCCACATACCATGCATGGAGTAAACAAAAGAGAATGTGCTCAAGACAGAAACACTCACCCAAAATGGTAAGGAAATAGAATATCACTTTTGAGTTCCTGCTTTGTAAGAAACTGCCACAGGTCTGCCTCCATGTCGGCGGGGTGATGCTCCAACACATATCCATTAACGATGTGTGGGTCAATGAACCCAACATCATGGATGTTCCTTACTTTGCATTCCTTAATCTTCATTCTGCATGTATAATAGCGGACACAACAATATAGTTAGGACATATATATAGTGCAGGCAATATGAACGAGATGGGGTAGAAATAAATCACTTACAGAACGTAGCAACTGATGATAGATTTGTCGAGCTCGCGCAGATTGAAAAGCTGGAACAATTCACTCAGATGAATTTGTACATAGTAATGTTTGAAGTGATGCTCATATCTAACTTCCGCATAAATATATTCTTTGGCGTTTTTATTTTTTATGTAACCCTTGTACCATTTCAGCAGACCTTTCATTTGTGGAGGTAGATCCTCTTCCTGCGCAGGCTCGACGAGAGGCCCATTCTTCACATATGTAATTACTACCTCCTTCACTGGCGCCTCATCAAGGCCTAACAGTTCACGAAGAGTAATACCTAAGTTGGCCGCTTGTTCTCTGGCACTCGTTACACTCAATCCATGTGCTGCCGCAGCTGCTATGATATCGGGGTCATCCGGACCGGCGGCTTTCACTATAAGCGGGGCAATCGATTGTTTACTTTGTTCCCCGAGCTGGGCAACTCGTTTCCCGCTTTTTTTACTTTCTAATTCCGTTTTCTCGGCCTCCTCCAAGGCTTTGTTCTCCTGGTTCTCCGCCCGCTCTTTCTTCTCCTTCAACATGAGTGCCTGCCTACGAAGTTCACGTGCATAGTCGTCAGGCAGATTCTTCGCGGCTTGGGACGGTGTGCTCAAAAATGACTTAGCCCACTTCTTTTGCTCATCAGAAAATACTGGCTTGGGCTCGGGCTCTCTTTTCTTCTTGCAGTCCGCCTTCCATTTCTCATGATCAGCAGCCGCGGCCGCGGCAGTTTCCTCGGCACTACGTTCCCAAGGCCTTGTGGGGAGAGGCTTCAATGATGGCTCCGGTACCTTTGTGGTCTTAGGTACATAAGGGTCCGGGTTAATAATCCAGGACTGCTTCTGCTTCTTTGCCGGAGGTGGATTGGGGGGCGGCGTCTGATCACCCGCCGGACGAGGACTGGGGGGCGATGTCTGATCACCCGCCGGACGTTGTGGACTGGGGGGCGTCGGCTGACGTGACGGAGGTGTAGGTGAACCGCCACCATCGTAGGGGGGTGGACTTGTTGTCCTTGGCGCCTCGCCTGGAAACTTGATAAACTTCTTTTGCCATAGAATGAAATGGCGCTTGACATCTCCAAGTCTTTTCTCCCCTTCAGGTGTAGCAATGTCAATCTCCAGGTCCTCAAACCCTTGGACTATGTCCTCCACCGTGACACGAGCATAGCCATCTTGAATGGGGTTGTTGTGGTGGAGTGCTCCAGGTAAACATGGTAAAGCACTGCCGATGGCTACCTTCATGGACATGTTCCCGATAGGATAATACAGATGACATTCTTTCATCTCCTTTATATCGTCCACGGGGTAGCGAGGAGGCTCCGGTGAAGTAATTTCGACCACCAAAGGCTCCGGTGCAGTAATTTCGACCACCAGAGGCTCCGGTGCAGTAATTTCGATCGTCGGTGCATCTGCACCAGCCGGTGGGGCCTCCGTGGAAGCCACGCTGCTTCTCCGCTGCTGGCTTCCGAGATCCGCTGGATGATCTTCATGCTGCACCCGAGCTGCATCTCTTTCGGCTACTAGTACACTCATGGTTTTCTTCATCACATCCATTTCCGATGCCAACCGCGCCACAACATCTGCTTCCCGATCCATCTTTCTCTTACGGCTTCTGTAACCGTACGGGTCATCGTTCTGGGGGAACCCTATTTTCCACGGAATGTGCCCCATGCCTCGTACACGTCCTCCGTGTTCAGGATTCCCGAGGGCTTTTGTCAGCGCGTCGTTCTCTCTGTTGAACTTGATCTTCCCCTGTTGAGCATCCCTCATTGCGTTAATAAGGGCTTGGGTGGGTTTAATTAATTTGCCCCGGTAAACACACTCCCCTGTCTCCGGGTTCAGCGTTTCCCCATGCCCGTACCACCAGCTTTTGGCCCTTGGGTCCCATCCCTCCGTACCTGGACGGATTCCTCACGCCCTCAGCTCGTTCTCCATCTTCTCCAACCTAGGCACCCAAATGCGATACCCTCCTGGCCCCATAACATGATTGTACTCCTTCTTAGCCGCATTTTCCTTATTTTTTTTCGATATTTGAATGAACTGCTCCGATTTCTTTTGCTTCACAAATTCTGGCCAATCATGTTTCAGTTTCTCATATTGTCCTTTGAAATCCGGAGTCTTGTTCTGCTTGACAAAGTCATGGGCTAGATTTTGCTTGAATTTCCGGAATGCGTCGGCCATCTTATGAAGAGCGAACTGTTTGACTAGCCTCCTCCTCTCCTTGTTTTCCTCAATCTTGTTACCCTCCTCATCGAATTTGTTGTATTCCGGAGGTAGAACGAAATGTTCCATAAGCTTCTTGAAGCAATCTTTTTTTGTTCTCTTATCGACAAAAGTGAAACCAGCAATTCGTGCCTTCTTTGGCTTATTCCACTCCTGGACGGTGATCGAGACGTTGTCTCTAACAATGGCTCCGCATTGGTTGACAAACTTGGTGGCATTCTTGCGGGGCTCCAGCGGCCTGCCGGTTGCACTGTCGACAACCTCGATGGTGCATGTTTCTCCTTGTTTCATCGTCTTGGTTGCGCCACGCTTTGACGATGTACTCGATTGTTTCGACGATCCGGCCGAGGGCTAAAATAAGAAAGAGAGTCGCGCGCGTTAGTCCACACATATTTATTCAAATCAGTTAGTTTGTATCACCAGAGGCTCAATGTATATATATACCTCGGCGCCGGAGGTGGTTGCTACTTCCATTTGAAGATCGTCGTTTATCGACGTTTGTTCGGCATCATCTTGCTGACGGCGCCCTTCATCTTCACCGTCAAGGTTCAGATAAGAAGAGATATCATCTTCTTCTTGTCCGGTCGGCACATATAGAATATCGCCGTTTATGATGCCGAACATATGTGCTTCACCGTCCGGATCATAGTTGTCCATAATCGGGTCAGCTCTATCGTCCGCCATTATGTCAGTCCTGAAAACATGTAGTAAAAACAAATTAATTAA
>NC_041385.1:750229870-750230512 GCF_002162155.2 Triticum dicoccoides
GTACGTGGGCGAGAGGGGGTGGCGGGCGACGGCGGGCGGCGTCGAGGGCGAGGGCGACGGCGGGCGGCGTCGATGGCGAGGCCGACGGCGGCAGGCCTTCGACGCGGCAGAGAAGACGAGAAATGCCCGCGACGGGTCGGGCCCTTGTATTTATAGCCCCCCCCTTTAGTCGCGGTTGGGGAGGCGACCCACGACTAAAGGGACCTTTAGTAGCGGTTGGGGAGGCGACCCGCGACTAAAGGGTAACCTTTAGTCGCGGTTGGGGAGGCGACCCGCGACTAAAGGGCTTTTTTGGCGGGTTTTTCGTTCCCGCGCGCAACGACCTTTAGTCGCGGTTGGGCAGGCCAACCGCGACTAAAGGTATTTTTAAAATACTTTTTCTTTTTCAAAATCTTAAAAATACAAATAATATATCGAAAAATTCAGAAAAATAAAACTAATTCAATTCAATATGTTAAAAACACAAATATTATATCAAAAAATTCAGAAAAATAAAACTAATTCAATTCAAAATTCTAAAAATACAAATAATATATCAAAAAATTAAGAAAAATAAAACTAATTCAATTCAAAATGTTAAAAATACAAATAATATATCAAAAAATTCAGAAAAATAAAACTAATTCAATTCAAAATTTTATA
>NC_041385.1:750230522-750231280 GCF_002162155.2 Triticum dicoccoides
GGGCGACGGCGGGCGGCGTCGAGGGCGAGGGCGACGGCGGGCGGCGTCGAGGGCGAGGGCGACGGCGGCGGTGTTGATTCGGAGAAGACGAGAAGGGGTTCGGGGCCCTCGTATTTATAGCCCCCCCTTTAGTCGCGGTTGGGGAGGCGACCCGCGACTAAAGGGTACCTTTAGTCGCGGTTGGAGAGGCGACCCGCGACTAAAGGGTAACCTTTAGTCGCGGTTGGTGAGGCGACCCGCGACTAAAGGGCTTTTTCAGCGGGTTTTTGTTCCCGCGCGCAACGACTTTTAGTCGCGGTTGGGCAGGTCAACCGCGACTAAAGGTATTCTGAAAATACCTTTTCTTTTTCAAAATGTTAAGAATACAAATAATATATCGAAAAATTCAGAAAAATAAAACTAATTCAATTCAATATGTTAAAAACACAAATAATATATCAAAAAATTCAGAAAAATAAAACTAATTCAATTCAATATGTTAAAAACACAAATAATATATCAAAAAATTCAGAAAAATAAAACTAATTCAATTCAAAATGTTAAAAATACAAATAATATATCAAAAAAATCAGAAAAATAAAACTAATTCAATTCAATATGTTAAAAACACAAATAATATATCAAAAAATTCAGAAAAATAAAACTAATTCAATTCAATATGTTAAAAACACAAATATTATATCAAAAAATTCAGAAAAATAAAACTAATTCAATTCAAAATGTTAAAAATACAAATAATATATCAAAAAATTCAGAAA
>NC_041385.1:750231749-750232476 GCF_002162155.2 Triticum dicoccoides
TCAAGGTTCAGATAAGAAGAGATATCATCTTCTTCTTGTCCGGTCGGCACATATAGAATATCGCCGTTTATGATGCCGAACATATGTGCTTCACCGTCCGGATCATAGTTGTCCATAATCGGGTCAGCTCTATCGTCCGCCATTATGTCAGTCCTGAAAACATGTAGTAAAAACAAATTAATTAAGTGAAGAAGGGGGGCGGTGGCGGTGGCGGTGGCGAAAGGGCGGTGGCAAAAGGAGGGGGCGAGGAAGGGGTGGGAGAGGGTGTCGCGGTAGAGCGCGAGACGGGGCGGTAGACGACGGCGTCACGGAGAGGGAGGCGAGGACAACACACATGTATAACCCTCGCCGCCCCCTCTCGATCCCTAAAAAAAACACCGCGCGCATCGCCTCCCCCCTCGCCGCCCCCTCTCCGTATATACGTTTTTTTTGTTAATTATCAAATTTTACGGTTATTTGTTAAGTTATACGTTTTTTGTTAATTAAGTTATTTTACGGTTATACGTTTTTTGTTAAGTTATTTTACCGTTTTTGTTAAACTAATTAACTAGTTAAAATTAAAAAGAACAAAAAAAAATTCTCTCTCCCTCTCCACGATCTCGCTAGCTCTCTGTACGTGGGCGAGAGGGGGCGGCGGGCGACGGCGGGCGGCGGCATTGAGGGCGGGCGAGAGGCGGCGCGGTGGGTGAGGGAGGCCGGCCGGCGTGGGCGAGAGGGGGCGGCGGGC
>NC_041385.1:750235851-750314781 GCF_002162155.2 Triticum dicoccoides
TTCCATCTGCGGTGTGTCTCAACTCCCCGTCCGACTTACGGTCCTCTTTGTGCCATCGCAACAACTTGGCATGCTCTTTGTTCCTGAACAGACGTTTCAACCGTGGTATTATAGGAGCATACCACATCACCTTGGCGGGAACCCTCTTCCTGGGTTTCCCGCCCTCAACATCGTCACCAGGGTCATCGCCTCTGATCTTATAACGCAATGCAGTGCATACCGGGCATTCATTCAAATTCTCGTATTCACCGCGGTAGAGGATGCAGTCGTTGATGCATGCATGTATCTTCAGAACCTCTAAACCTAGAGGGCAGACAACCTTCTTTGCTTCGTACGTACTGGCGGGCAACTCGTTATTCTTTGGAAACATATTCTTCAACATTTTCAGCAAGTTTTCAAATGCCGAGTCAGCTACACCTGCCTGTGCCTTCCATTTCAGCAAATCCAGTGTGCAGCCCAGCTTTTTCAGACCATCATCGCATCCAGGGTTCAACGACTTTCTGTGATCCTCTAACATGCGGTCCAAATTCTCCCTCTCCTTTTCAGTTTCGTAGCGTCTCCGTGCATCAGCAATGGTCCGACCAAGATCATCAACGGTCTCATCACGTGCCTCTTCTTCACCTTCGCCTTCACCTTCCCCTTCACCTTCCCTTCACCTTCAGCATCCTCCATGAAAGTATCACCGAAATGAGCAAGATAGCTTTCATCAATGAAATCATCCCCTTCTTCATCTTCTTCCATTATAACCCCTCTTTCTCCATGCTTGGTCCAACAATTATAGCTTGGCATGAAACCGTGCCGAAGCAGGTGCAGGTGAACTTCTCTTGAGGAAGAGTAACCCTTCTGATTCTTACAGTCAACACATGGACAGATAACAAAACCCTTCTGCTTGTTCGCATTAGCCACTACGAGGAAATCTTTCAAACCCGTAGTGAACTCGCGGGAGAGTCGGTTACCATACATCCATTGCCGATTCATCTGCATTATTATAATATAAAATATATAATTAACCATCATGCATTTGTTAAAGTAACTAGCTATAAACAATAGAAATTAAACAATGAACAACACACATGCATATTTTATCAATGACACACATGCATGAAAGGTTCAAGTTGCTAACCGCGATCGAGGAGGAACCTCAAGTGTGGCTCCAACACTTCATATCATGTTTGTTTCACGCTGTTGGGCATTTCATCAAACACCTTGTGTGCATAAGAGGAACCAAAAGCAAACCTACACCCCCTTGTGAAGAGAAGTGGCACCAAATGGCTAAGTGAGTGCGCTGAACTGGTATATATAGGGGAGGAGCTTTAGTCGCGGTTGGCCAGGCCAACCGCGACTAAAGGCCTTTGGGCACCTTTAGTCGCGGTTGGCCTGGCCAACCGCGACTAAAGCCCCTCACGTGCACCAGCTGGCCACCGAGCGCCCTGGCCCAAGCCTTTGGTCGCGGTTCGTCTGCCGAACCGCGACTAAAGACTTCATTAGTCGCGGTTCCTACAGTTTCGCGACTAATGGGGCTGGACGGAAGCCTCTTTTTCTACCAGTGCTTCTTAAGAGTCTCGACTTCGGCCGCCGCTCCTAATACATATTATGACATTTTTTAGTCACACTCAATCATTCATTCATATTGAATACAAACAAGGTTTCGCATGCCTTGGCTATCCTCTAAATGCTTCTTCACTCGTCCGAGCTCTTCGGCCCGCTCTAGACTCTGCTTCAGTCCGGAGACTTCCGCAGTATGATAGGTGGCGGTCAATAAAGACACCTGCTTATTCAAATCGGTATTGCATGGTAAGACTCCTGCGAAATATATTTGATCCTTTGTCTGGCTTTTCTTTTCAAACACCGAACAGTGCATCAGGGGCTACTATCTATACTATGATACTCTTTTAACTTCACTACTTACCTCAAAGCCTGTTAGAAGGCTGGTGCAGGCCTCGGTCAGCCCACTTTTGGAAGACTGAATCTTCTCAATCACCGCACCCATAAAGGTATGGTGTTCTTCAATGATCGAAGCACTCTTCAGCGCTGCCAATAAGGTATCCGGCACCTCTGGCTGGACAAAGGTTGCCGGTGGAATAGGCGCACCCCCTTTTGTTGAAGGAAGTTGCTTGCCTGAATCCGGAGCCGTATTAATCTCCGGAACTGTGTCCTACTGGGGGCCGAATTCAAGATGACCCCTTCCGTCAGTATCCATGGGGGTCTGCTCCCCCATGTGACCGACTGCCGAGGTTTGACCCTCTGGTGCCGCCTCGACGGTCTCCCGAGCTCCTCCCCGGCCTGGCCCCCTTTGGGACGACACTTCGGTGTTGTCCACGTGTTTTGGAGAGGAGGCCGTCGGGAGAGTCCCGCTGTCCATCACGTCCGAGCCCAGTGAATCCTCCGATGAAGATTGCTCGACGTTGGACCTGGCCAGACTGCAAAATGCGTGACTCAATACATTAATGTTATGCAATAGTGAGACCGGATATATGAATATGTCCGGGTATCTTTGTACTCATGATTTAGCCAGGGGCTTAACCCTGGGATCCCACTCCGGGCTGCTATCGGCGGCTGTCATGGATTCGTTTGGAAGGGAGACTTTCCCCTTCTTAGACGATTCGGCCTGCAAACGTGTGGAGGCCGTCCTCTTCTTTCTCCCCCTCACTGGGGGTATTGGCTTTCCTTTTCTTCCTCTTCCTCTTCCTCTTCTTCTTCTTCGGAGGAATAGGTTTCGGATTCTTCAGACACTATGTCCGAAGCACCCTTGCAACGAAGACCGCCCCTGGTCTCCTTGGCCTCCTTCTCGGCCTTCTTCATTGGCGCCTTATAAGGCGCCGGGACCAGCATCTTCATCAGAAGTGGGCCGGCTTGTTCTTCAGGCAGCGGTGCTGGACAGTAGATCCGCTCGGCCTTCTTCGTCCAGGCCTGGGAGAATCATTAGGGAAATATTAGGTGTTTTCCTCAAAGTTTACAAATAAAGGAACACCTTGGAAATGCATAAGGACGTACCGAACTTGCGGGCCGGGACAATTTGTACCAGCGCTCCTCGGCCGAGTCCGACCATGACTTGCCGGGCTTGAAGAGCACCTTCCAAATGTCTTCATGCATCGTGCCAAAGAACTCCAGTAGAGTTTGGTGCTTGGCCGGATAGAACTCCCATAAATTGCAAGTCCTACATTGGCATGGGAGAATCCGGCAAACTAACATCACCTGGACCACGTCAACAAGTTTGATATTCTTGTCTCCCATGCTTTTGATGCGCGCTTGGAGCGCCATCAGCTCATCTGACGAAGACCAGTCTAGGCCCTTCTCGGGCCAGGACGTAAGCCGCAATAGGGCTATGGATCGGAATTCGGGAGCTGTGGCCCATTTGGTGCCGCGTGGCTCAGTGACATAGAACCATTGTTGTTGCCACCCTTTGACGGACTCATTGAATGTACCTGATGGTCATTTGATGTTGGGCATCTTGCTCACCATGGCGCCTCCGCACTCGGCGTGCTCGCCGCCTACCACCTTTGGCTTCAAGTTGAAGATCTTTAGCCACAGTCCGAAGTGTGGAGGGATGTGGAGGAAGGCCTCGCACACGACAATGAATGTCGAGATGTTGAGGAAGGAATTGGGGGATAGATCATGGAAATCAATCCCGTAGTAATACATGAGCCCGCGAACAAATGGGTGGAGGGAAAACCCCATCCCGCGAACGAAGTGAGGGAGGAATACAACCCTCTCATGGGGTTCTAGAGTAGGGACGATCTGTCCCGCCGCTGGAAGATGGTGCACGATCTTCTTGGCCAGGTACCCGGCCTCCCGAAGTTTCTTGATATCCTTCACCTGGACGGAGAAGGCCATCCACTTGCCTCTTGCTCCGGATCCGGACATGATCGGAGGGCTTTTTGGGGCAGAAAGGATGAGAGCTTGGGCGCTGGAGCTCGAGAATGGGGAAGCAGAAGAGAAGGCGTGGGTGAAAGAGGGGAATCCTTGTTCCTTTATAAAGGCGGTAAAAATCATGCGCCTCCCCACTCGCCCTAAAAACTAGCTTATTCCCCAAGCGTCGTACTTATGACACGGTTGGGTTACCCATACCCGCATTTATGAGAATCCCGTGATAAGGGGACATGATCTCTGCTTTGACAAGACGTGCCAATAAAATCGCACCTCGAAATATGGAGGGGCAGGATAAAAACGGTTCGAATAAAGACCGGGCCACGGCGTGATGTCATGCTGTGAGTTGTCAGCAGATTGGACTTGTGGGATATTATACACTCTCTATGGTGGTGTATGGAATTTGTTTTGCAGAGCCGGACACGATTCTTGTGTTCAAGATCTACTTTGTAGTATTCGGAGAAGGAACCCGCCTTGCAATGTTGAAGACAATCTGCGCACCGGACTATCATCATTGAAGCCTGGTTCAGGGGCTACTTAGGGAGTCCTGGATTAAGGGGTCCTTGGACAGCCGGACTATATACATTTGCCGGACTGTTGGTCTATGAAGATACAAGATAGAAGACTTCGTCCCGTGTCCGGGTGAGACTCTCCTTTGCGTGGAAGGCAAGCTTGGCGATTCAGATATGTAGATTCCTTTCTCTGTAACCAACTCTGTGTAACCCTAGCCCTCTCCGGTGTCTATATAAACTGGAGGGTTTAGTCCGTAGGATAAGAACAATCATAATCGTAGGCTAGCTTCTAGGGTTTAGCCTCTACGATCTCGTGGTAGATCAACTCTTGTAATACTCATATCATCAAGATCAATCAAGCAGGAAGTAGGGTTTACCTCCATCAAAAGGGCCCGAACCTGGGTAAACATTGTGTCCCCCGCCTCCTGTTACCATTAGCCTTAGACGCGCAGTTCGGGACACCCTACCCGAGATCTGCTGGTTTTGACACTGACAGCAGCCACTACAACATAAACACGAACTGATAATGGCAAATGAGTTATAACATCTATGATCTTACCATGTCATGAAAGGTTTGATTACGTTTCTTGGACACTCCACTCGACAGTGGTGTTCTGGGATTTGTAAGTTATGAAACTATTTCATGACTCATTAGATATTCGCTAAACTTGTAACTCAAATATTCCTTTCTATAGTACAATCACAGAAAGTTAATTTTCTTGTTATAATAATTTTCTACTTCATTCTCAAATTCTTTGAACTTTCAAGCATTTCAGACTTATCTCTCTTTAAATAAATATCCATATATCCACTTAAATTATCTCTGTAAGTAAAGTAATCCAGTAGAAGAATCCACATTGCACAACTACACTCATCGGGCCACACACATCTATATGCATGATTAGCAATAAGTTACTTGCCCATTCCTTATGGCCCATGAATGGCATATTAGTCATTTATACTTTAGACAAAAGTTCACAAGTGTCAAATGATTCAAAATCAATATGACTCCAAAATCCATCACCATGGAGTTCCTTCTTATGACTGTTGCTAATGTGACCTAATGGTAGTGCCACAATCATGTGGCATTCATATCAGCCTTACGACATTTACCGTCGGTGTTATGGATGTTAATACCATCATCAAGACTCATAACATACAACCCAATCAAAATGAAAGTATGACCCGTATGTTATTCATAACATTGAACAACTCTTGTCTTCCGACTTTATGAACAACCTTTCGCAACAAACATTGTTCTAACATAATGTTCTTGCACAAGGCTAGAGTATAGTAACACTTTACTTAACTCCAAAATTAATTATGAAGATAAATGCTGAGATAATACACCGATGGTGAATTTAGTAACTTTTACTAGTAGAAATAATGAACAACATGTTGTCCATATAGTGGTGGTGGTATAGTCGTTGTACCAATCCTCTTTGACTGGCTTTCAGAGAGTGACAAAGAAAACCATGTATGTAAAGCTTCTGTTGCTCATTGTCATCGGGGCGTGATACGTCTCCAATGTCTCTACTTTTCCAAACCCTTTTGCCCTTGTTTTGGACTCTAATTTGCATGATTTGAATGGAACTAACCCGGACTGACGTTGTTTTCAGCAGAATTGCCATGGTGTTATTTTAGTGCAGAAATAAACGTTCTTGGAATGACCTGAAACTTCACGGAGGCACATTTTAGAATTAATAAAAATATTGGCGAAAGAATCAGCAGAAGGGAGCCCACAACCCAGCCACGAGGGTGGGGGCGTCCCCTGCCTCGTGGGCCCCCTGGAGCTCCACCGACCTCAACTCCAACTCCATATATTTGAAGGAAATATGCCGTAGAGGCAATAATAAAGTTATTATTTATTTCCTTATATCATGATAAATGTTTATTATTCACGCTAGAATTGTATTAACCGGAAACTTAGTACATGTGTGAATAAATAGACAAAACAGAGTGTCCCTAGTATGCCTCTACTTAACTAGCTCGTTAATCAAAGATGGTTATGTTTCCTGACCATAGACATGTGCTGTCATTTTATAAACGAGATCACATCATTAGGAGAATGATGTGGTGGACAAGACCCATCTGTTAGCTTGGCATTATGATCGTTACATTTTCATTGCTACTGCTCTTTCATGACTTATACATGTTCCTCAGACTATGAGATTATGCAACTCCCGAATACTAGAGGAACACTTTGTGTGCTACCAAACGCCACAACGTAAACGGGTGATTATAAATGTGCTCTACAGGTGTCTCTTAAGGTGTTTGTTGGGTTGGCATAGATCGAGATTAGGATTTGTCACTCTGTGTTTCGGAGAGGTATCTCTGGGCCCTCTCGGTAATGCTCATTACTATAAGCCTTGCAAGCAATGTGACTAATGAGTTAGTTGCGGGATGAAGCATTACAGAACAAGTAAAGAGACTTGCCGGTAACGAGATTGAACTAGGCATGATGATACTGACGATCGAATCTCGGGCAAGTAACATACCGATGACAAAGGGAACAACGTATGTTGTTATGCGGTTTGACCGATAAAGATCTTCGTAGAATATGTAGGCACCAATATGAGCATCCAGGTTCCGCTATTGGTTATTGACCGGAGATGTGTCTTGGTCATGTCTACATAGCTCTCGAACCCATAGGGTCCGCACGCTTAACGTTCGACGATGATTTATATTATGAGTTATGTGATTTGATGACCGAAGTTTTCTCAGGTTCCTGGATGAGATCACAGACGTGACGAGGAGTCTCGAAATGGTCGAGATGTAAAGACCAATATATTGGAAGGCTATATTCAAACATCGGAAAGGTTCCAAGTGATTCAGGTATTTTTCGGAGTACCCGAGAGTTACGAGAATTCGTCGGGGGAAGTAATGGGCCTTAATGGGCCATACGGGAAAGGAGAGAAGGGCTCAAGGGGATTGGCTGGTCCGAATTGGACTAGGAGGGGGCGACGCCCCCTCCTTCCTTCTCCCCTTTTCCTGCTTCCCTCCTTCTCCTACTAGGAATAGGAAAGAGGAGGGGAATCCTACTTGGACTGGGGAGTCCTAGTAGGATTCCCCACACCTGGTGCGCCCCCCTTGGGCCGGCCACCTCTTCCCTCCCCTCCTTTATATACGTGGCCAGGGGGCACCCCATAGACACACAAGTTGATCAAGTTGATCTTTTAGCCGTGTGCGGTGCCCCCCTCCACTGTTACACACCTCGATCATATCGCCGTAGTGCTTAGGCGAAGCCCTGCGCCGGTAACATCATCATCACCGTCGCCACGCCGCTGTGCTGACAGAACTCTCCCTCGGCCTCAACTGGATCAAGAGTACGAGGGACGTCATCGAGCTGAACGTGTGCTGAACGCGGAGGTGCCGTACGTTCGGTACTTAGATCGGTTGGATCGCGAAGAAGTTTGACTACATTAACTGCGTTACTAAACGCTTCCGCTTTCGGTCTACGAGGGTACGTGGATACACTCTCCCCTCTCGTTGCTATGCATCACCTAGATAGATCTTGCGTGATCGTAGGAATTTTTTTGAAATTACTGCGTTCCCCAACAGTGGCATCCGAGCCAGGTCTATGCATAGATGTTATATGCACGAGTAGAACACAAAGAGTTGTGGGCGATAATAGTCATACTGCTTACCGACATGTCGTACTTCAATTCGGTGGTACTGTTGGATGAAGAGGCTCAGACCGACATTACGCGTACGCTTACGCGAGACTGGTTCTACCGACGTGCTTCGCACGCAGGTGCCTAGTGAGTGTCTATTTCTCCAACTTTAGTTGAATCAAGTGTGGCTACGCCCGGTCCTTGTTGAAGGTTAAAATAGCACACTTGATGAAAATCGTTGTGATTTTGATGCGTAGATAAGAACGGTTCTTGCTAGAAGCCCGTAGCAGCCATGTAAAACTTGCAACAACAAAGTAGAGGACGTCTAACTTATTTTTGTAGGGCATGTTGTGATGTGATATGGTCAAGACATGATGGATCGGCAACTGGTAGGAGCCTTGTGATTGTCTCTTTATTTCATAAGATGCAAGCACCATATAATTGCTTTACCTTATCGCTATGCGATAGCAATAATTGCAAAAGCAATAGTTGGCGAGACGAGCATGTGATGACACGTTGATAAAGATCAAGATGATGGAGATCATGGTATCATGCCGGTGACGATGGAGATCATGATGGTACTTTGGAGATGGAGATCAAAGGCACAAGATGATGATAGCCATATCATGTCACATATTTTGATTGCATGTGATGTTTATCTTTTATATTCTTATTTTGCTCAGTTCGGCGGTAGCATTATAAGATGATCCCTTACTAAAATTTCAAGGTATAAGTGTTCTCCCTGAGTATGCACCATTGCAATAGTTTTTTGTGCCGAGACACCATGTGATGATCGGGTGCGATAAGCTCTACAACAGGTGCAAGCCAGTTTTGCACACGCAGAATACTCGGGTTAAACTTGACGAGCCTAGCATATATAGATATGGCCTCGGAACACTGAGACCAAAAGGTCGAACGTGAATCATATAGTAGATATGATCAACATAGTGATGTTCACCATTGAAAACTACTCCATCTCACGTGATGATGGGACATGGTTTAGTTTATTTCGATCACGTGATCACTTAGATGATTAAAGGGATGTCTATCTAAGTGGGAGTTCTTAAGTAATATGATTAATAGAACTTTAATTTATCACGAACTTAGTCCTGATAGTATTTTGCAAATTGTGTTGTAGATCAATAGCTCGCGTTATAGTTTCCCTATGTTTTTTATATGTTCCTAGAGAAAACTAAATTGAAAGATAGTAGTAGCAATGATGCGGACTAGGTCCGTGATCTGAGGTGTATCCTCATTGCTGCACAGAAGAATTATGTCCTTGATGCACCGCTAGGTGACAGACCTATTGCAGGAGCAGATGCAGACGTTATGAATGTTTGGCTAACTCAATATGATGACCACTTGATAGTTTAGTGCACCATGCTTTAACAGCTTAGAACCGGGACTTCAAAAACGTTTTTGAAACGTCACAGAGCATATGAGATGTTCCAAGAGCTGAAATTGGTATTTCAGACTCATGCCCATGTCAAGAGGTATGAGACCTCTGACAAGTACTTTGCCTAAAATATGGAGGAGAATTACTCAACTAGTGAGCATGTGCTCAGAATGTCTGGGTACTACAATAACTTGAATCAAGTGGGAGTTAATCTTCCAGATAAGATAGTGATTGACAGAGTTTTCTAGTCACCATCACCAAGTTACTGGAACTTCGTGATGAACTATAGTATGCAAGGGATGAAGAAAACGAGTCCCGAGCTCTTCGTGATGCTGAAATCAACGAAGGTAGAAATCAAGAAAGAGCATCAAGTGTTGATGAATAAACAAGACCACTAGTTTCAAGAAAAGGGCAAAGGGAAAGAAAGGGAACTTCAAGAAGAATGGCAAGCAAGTTGTCATTCCCGTTGAGGGAGTCCCGGATTAGGGGGTGTCCGAATAGCCGGACTATAACCTTTGGCCGAACTCCTGGACTATGAAGATACAAGATTGAAGACTTCGTCCCGTGTCGAGATGGGACTTTCCTTGGTGTGGAAGGCAAGCTTGGCGATACGGATATGTAGATCTCCTCCCATTGTAACCGACTCTGTGTAACCCTAGCCCTCTCCGGTGTCTATATAAACCAGAGGGTTTTAGTCCGTTGGACGAACAACAATCATACCATAGGCTAGCTTCTAGGGTTTAGCCTCTCTGATCTCGTAGTAGATCTACTCTTGTACTACCCATATCATCAATATTAATCAAGCAGGAGTAGGGTTTTACCTCCATCAAGAGGGACCAAACCTGGGTAAAAACATCGTGTCCCTTGTCTCCTGTTACCATCCGCCTAGACGCACAGTTCGGGACCCCCTACCCGAGATCCGCCGGTTTTGACACCGACATTGCTGCTTTCATCGAGAGTGCCTGTGTGTCGTCATCTTTAGGCCCAATGGCTCCTCTGATCATCAACAACGATGCGGTCCAGGGTGAGACTTTTCTCCCCGAACGGATCTTCATATTCGGCGGCTTTGCACTACGGGCCAATTCGCTTGGCCATCTGGAGCAGATCGAAAGCTACGCCCCTGGCCGTCAGGTCAGGTTTGGAAGTTTGAACTACACGGCTGACATCCACGGAGACTTGATCTTCGACGAGTTCGAGCCGCAGCCGAGCGCGCCGCACTATCACGATGGGCATGATCTAGCCCTGCTGCCGGACAGTGCCCAGGAGGCCGCCCCATTGTCTGCTCCGACCCCTAGCTCGGAGCCGACTGCGCCAATCGAGGACAGGTGGCTAGGCACCACCTTGGGGGCTGCAATCTCCATGGCGATCGAGCCGAACACCAGTCTTGTCCTTTGCGAAGCTCGTGACTCCAAGGTGCCGGACTCCTTTCCGGACTCCGAACCTTCCGCGCCCCTGCCGATCGAACCCGATTGGGCGCCGATCACGGAGTTCGCCGCCACGGACATCTTTCAGCACTCGCCCTTTGGCGACATTCTGAATTCACTAAAGTCTCTCTCTTTATCAGGAGAGCCCTGGCCGGACTACGGTCAGCAAGGATGGAATGCGGATGACGAAGAAATTCAAAGCCCACTGACCACCCACTTTGTAGCCACTGTCGACGATTTAACCGACATGCTCGACTTTGACTCCGAAGACATCGACGGTATGGACGATGATGTAGGAGACAAACAGGAACCAGCGCCTATAGGGCACTAGACAACCACCTCATCTAACGATGTATGCATGGTGGACACACCTAAAAGAAATGACGACCAGGAACAAAGGGACGCAACGAGGGATTGTCCCCTCGAAAAGCAGTCAAAGCGACGGCGTAAGCGCCGCTCCAAACCCCACCTCGACACAGACCCAGCCATCGAGCAGGGCGAACCGACGGATGGCGAACATGCCATCAAGAAACCGTCCGAATAGGGCAACTTGGGTAAACAACCCAAACAACCCTTCTCCGACGAAGATAATAGTCTGGACGACCTCAAGCCAGACAAATTGCTGGAACAGAAGAACCTCCACAAAAGGCTCGTCGCCACTGCGCGTAGCCTGAAAAAGCAGACGCGGAAGCTCAAAACAGCAGAAGATGCACTCAGAATTAGATGGGGCAAAGTACTCAACACCGCAGACAAATACGGCGACAGTCGCCACACAAAGAGCTATCCGAAGCAGAAATTACTGCCGGAATTTGCTGAGGAGGCCCTAGAGCCCCCGCAATCAAAAAATAAAGAAGACACCCGGTCGGATAAACAACCCCATGGCCAACATAGAGAGGCAAAGGGTGCCGCACACAAGCCGGCACGCGATCCGCACAAGGATACGCATCAAAAAGACGGCCCAGCCAGATCTATCTACAGGCCAAGAAAGCAAGCTCTAGTAAGCAATGCAACGCAACAAGTATCCGAACATCACGGCACACCCAAATATAGGGGTGCCGCACACCCCCTATGTTTCACCGATGAGGTGCTGGACCATGAATTTCTAGCGGGATTCAAGCCCGTAAACGTAGAGGCATACGACGGAACAACAGACCCTGAAGTCTGGATTGAGGATTATATCCTCCACATACACATGGCTAGAGGAGATGACCTCCACGCCATAAAATACTTACCCCTCAAGCTCAAAGGGCCAGCCCGGCATTGGCTTAAAAGCCTTCCCAAAAACACCATAGGAAGTTGGGAAGATCTCGAGGATGCTTTCTGGGCAAATTTTCAAGGGACCTATGTCCGACCTCCGGATGCAGACGATCTAAGTCATATAACTCAACAACCCGGAGAGTCAGCCCAGAAACTCTGGAACAGATTTCTTACCAAAAAGAACCAGATAGTCGACTGTCCGGACGCCGAAGCCTTAGCAGCTTTCAAACACAGTGTTCGACACGAATGGCTCGCCAGACACCTCGGCCAAGAAAAGCCAAGGACAATGGCCGTGTTAACAAGCCTCATGACCCGCTTTTGTGCAGGAGAGGATAGCTGGTTGGCAAGAAGCAGTACCAGCGACCCAAGTACATCCGAATTTAGGGATGGAAACAGGAAACCGCGACGTAGCAAGGACCAACGCCGGCCAAGGGAAACAACCCAAAGAGCACGACAGTCAATACCGGATTCAAAAGCTCTCGGCAGAATCAGAAAAAGCTGCCCCTCAAGGATAACAGGGATGAGCTATCTAACCTCAACAAAATCTTGGACAAAATATGCCAAATCCACAGTACTCCCGGGAAGCCTGCAAACCATACCCACAGAGATTGTTGGGTCTTCAAGCAATCCGGCAAACTCAACGCCGAACACAAGGGGATCGACACACCAAGCGAGGAGGACGACGAACCCCACAAGCAGAGCACCGGAGAACAAATGAAGTTCCCACAAGAAGTCAAAACAGTAAACTCACTTCACGTGACAAAAGGGAAAAACAGAGTGGTGCCTATAGAGATACACGCCATACGGCCTGTCCTAGAGGAGTCCCGCCACTGGTTGTTACAACCAATCACCTTCGACCATCAGGATTACTCTAGAAGTATCCGGAACGCAGGTTGGACTGCCTTGGTATTAGATCCGATCATCGACGGACTCCACTTTACACAAGTCCTAATGGACGGCGACAGTGGTCTAAACCTGCTATATCAGGACACAATCCGCAGAATGGGGATAAACCCAACAAAAATTCGCCATGGAAACACTTCCTTTCAAGGGGTAACGCCAGGCCCAGATACCTGTTGTACGGGTTCTCTCCTGTTAGAAGTTATGTTCGGCTCCCTCGACAACTTCCGACACGAAAAGCTAACTTTCCACATCGCCCCATTCACAAGTAGCTATCAAGCACTACTGGGACGCGAAGCTTTCGCCCGCTTTAACGCAATACCGCATTATGCATCCCTTACGCTTAAAATACCCGGTCCGCGAGGTATCATCTCATTAAAGGGAAATATCGAGTGTTCCTCGAGCGCGGAAATCTGCGCGGCTGCCTTGACAGCCACACATTAAACCAGCTTCACTGATCAAAGCACCTAAATAGGTCATCCAGACCCCGGACATGGCTAGACGAGTCCGGCGTAAACATGCAAGGGCTTACTAGTCGCATACCCCCGTACAAGGGGCTCCGTGCATGTACCACAAGAGACAATAAAGCTCAATTCTACCCATTCTCTGAATTATACTTTGTTTATTTAATATAACATAGATTTTCGCATGATCGTTTTCAACTAAGTTCCTCTCTTTTACAGATGAACACCGTGCTACACCCGTCCAGGATACGGCACAACGGAGACACATGCGCAGATGTGCAGTAGGGACCCATTCCAAGGATTCTTTTCAGATTAAGACCCTGCGTAAACCTTTCTCCCTGTCTCTTGTTGATACACATCCCTTGGTTTCTTGTTATAACCTAGGAGGAGGCTGGCGTCTTGGCAGGTGGCCACGTCAGAATTTTGCGCGTACCTGGACACTAATACGTCTCCAACATATCTATAATTTTTGATTGCTCCATGCTACTTTATTTACTGTTTTAGGCAATATTGGGCTTTAATATCCACTTTTATATTATTTTTGGGACTAACCTATTAACCGGAGGCCCAGCCCAGATTTGCTGTTTTATGCCTATTTCAGTGTTTCGAGGAAAAGGAATATCAGACGGAGTCAAAACAGAACGAAATCAACTAGAGAAGTTATTTTTGGAAGGAAAGCCACCCGATGGACCTGGAGTGCACGTTAGGAGATACAGGACGTGCTCACGAGGGTGGGGGGCGCCCCCCTGGGCGCGCCCCCGGCCTCGTGGGACCCCCGTAGCTCCACCGACGTACTTCCTGCACCCATATATACCTACGTACCCAAAAACTTCCACAACAGAACCTAGCTCGGGAGTTCCGCCGCCGCAAGCCTCCAGGGCCACCAAAAACCAATCGGGACCCTTTTTCCGGCACCCTGTCGGAGGGGGATCCCATCACCGGAGGCCATCTTCATCATCCCGACGCTATCCATGACAAGGAGGGAGTAGTTCACCCTCGGGGCTGAGGGTATGTACCAGTAGCTATGTGTTTGATCTCTCTCTCTCTCTCTCTCGTGTTCTCTCTATGGCACGATCTTGATGTATCCCGAGCTTTGCTATTGTAGTTGGATCTTATGATATTTCTCCCCCTCTACTCTCTTGTGATGAATTGAGTTTCCCCTTTGAAGTTATCTTATCGGATTGAGTCTTTATGAGAACACTTGATGTATGTCTTGTCGTGATTATCTGTGGTGACAATGGGATATCATGTGCCACTTGATGTATGTTTTGGTGACCAACTTGCGAGTTCCACCCATGAACCTATGCATAGGGGTTGGCACACGTTCTTGACTCTCCGGTAGTAGCTTTGGGGCACTCTTTGAAGTACTTTTATGTTGGTTGGATGAATATGAGATTGTGTGACGCATATCGTATAATCGTGCCCACAGATACTTGAGGTGACAATGGAGTACCTAGGTGACATTAGGGTTTTGGTTGATTTGTGTCTTAAGGTGTTATTCTTGTATGAACTCTATGATGGATTGAGCGGAAAGAATAGCTTTATGTTATTTTACTACGAACTCTTGAATAGATAGAACAGAAAGGATAACTTTGAGGTGGTTTCGTACCCTACCATAATCTCTATGTTTGTTCTCCGCTATTAGTGGCTTTGGAGTGACTCTTTGTTGCATGTTGAGGGCTTGTTATATGATCTATCTATGTTATTATTGTTGAGAGAACTTGCACTAGTGAAAGTATGAACCCTAGGCCTTGTTTCCTATCATTGCAATACCGTTTACACTCACTTTTACCACTTGTTACCTTGCTGTTTTTATTATTTCAGATTACAAATACCTTTATCTACTATCTATTTTGCACTTGTATCTTCATCTCTTCGCCGAACTAGTGCACCTATACAATTTGCCATTGTATTGGGTGTGTTGGGGACACAAGAGACTCTTTGTTATTTGGTTGCAGGGTTGTTTGAGAGAGACCATCTTCATCCTACGCCTCCTACGGATTGATAAACCTTAGGTCATCCACTTGAGGGAAATTTGCTACTGTCCTACAAACCTGTGCACTTGCAGGCCCAACAACGTCTACAAGAAGAAGGTTGTGTAGTAGACATCAGACACCAGGGGCTTCTTACCAAGGGCGTTGTTCATCCCATTTTCATAAAGACCGAATACCTTAGGGAGTGTTTGGCGTCGCGAGTTTGGCCTTATATGCATCAGCTCCGAATCATGTCTTTGGTCAAATGTTGGGTTTGCCCGGCTCCTGTGTTTTGCTGCCTTACGTTCCGCTCTATCGGCTAAGGAGGCACCAGGAGAACTACTGCGATTGTGCCCCGGTTCGGCCAGGCGAGCACCTCAGTAGAGAAAGCCGAAAACTGACTGTCATGATATAGCGTGAGACTGGTCAACCACTCGATGACCCACCGGAATCTTTAGGATTCCTCCGCGTTAACGAAGGGCCGTTTCCCGGCCAGGCACACATGCGCCCCGAATCCGGGTGAGCGTGGTGCCCCTAGGGGCTATATAGTAGCCCCACTGTCAAACTCCTATGGCTAAGTGAAAGTGATAAAGCATTATAGTCAGGTTGCCTAGTTCGCTGCGCTATCACCTCCTCAATAGGACCAAGACGTTGGATCAAGTGTGAACATGCGCCTTCTGTGAACACCCCCGCATTATATGCGTGGGGGCTGAAGCCGAAGACTGCCATATTTCAGGTTATATACACATATACATTAACGGCCGCGCATGAGGTATTCTGATTCTTGAAGGCACAAGTATAAAAAGCTCTTATATTCCATCGAAACATTGGTTTACAATAATAGATGTTATTCGAACATAACATCCTTTGAGCACTACGTCTCTATTAAACGAGCGCCCTGCAGAACTTCCTGAAAATTGTGCTCGGCAGGTACTCGGCTCTCGTCCGAATCTTGGGATGCAACATCAATGGCCTTCATCTCCGCCCAGTATGTCTTGACACGGGCAAGAGCCATCTGCGCACCCTCTATGCACGCTGACCTCTTCATTGCATCAACATGTGGCACCGCACTGAGGAACTGCTGCACCAAGTTAAAATAACTCTTCGGCTCGGGCCTTTTCGGCCACATATGACTCATGACATACTTCATGGCGAGTCCGGATAACCTATTCAGCTCCGCCCATGTGGCCAAGCGATCGGTTAATGGAAGTGGGCGCTCTGGATTATGGAACTGCGACCAAAAAAGCTTGTCCACTTCGTGGTCCTTTTGATCGCGGAAGTGTTCGGCCGCGTCCGCGGCACTCGTCACCAAGTCCAGATAAGTGTTCGCCGCACTCCACTGCCGGTCCAATGGAGCATATTTAGGATCCCCGAACTTCATCCGCAGCATAAAGGGCTTTCCAGCCGTGATATCTCCGGCCTGACGTAGCTCCTCCTTCATGGCTCTCATCGCAGAGCGAGTATCCTTGGCCTCGGTAGTGACCTTCTCTAGGTCCTTCTGTGCCACCCGCTCTTCTTTTTCAAGAAGCTTGCAGCGATCGGCAACATTCTTCAACTTTACAGCCATCTCGGCCATTTCCTTCTTGCTTTGGCAGTGAGCAGCCTTTTCGGCTTTTAGCTCTTCAGCCGCCTTTAAGGCAGCCACATCGCTTTTCCTGGCCTGTTCCTTGGCTCGGGCAAGTTCCGCCCGAAGGTTTTCCATGGCAGCGGCACCATCTGCATCAAGCACACATGTTGTAAGGTACGGGCATCAAGCTCCTCTTACCAGGTGTCTTCGGCAACATTACATACCTTGTGTCTCGTCCAGCCGCTTGTTAACAAGCGCGATGTCGGCATCTGCCACGTCAAGTTGCCGCTTTAGCTCGGCAAATTCATCAGTCCACTAGCCACCGGACACTTCACCACCTACATAGGAAAGATGACATATTATACCTGGGATTATGATCCTCGGTGCACCATCATTTTTGATAACTCACAGAGTCTCAGGGGATACTATCTATACAGGGCGCATCTTATATATGCGGATCTGTCAAAAGGTACATCTTTTCGTGTACCTCAAAGCCTGTCAGTAAACTCCTGATGGCCTCATACAACCTGCTCTCCGCGGATGAAATCCTTCTAATCACCGTATCCATCAATGCATGGTGTTCTTCTGAGATAGACGCTCGCCCGAGCAGATCCTTCAGCTCCTCCGACCGTGCACTGGACGGTGCCGGACTCGTCCGATGGCCCAGCCCTGCGGGATTCGGAGAAACCCTCCGTGACGACACCTCAGGGTCGCCCGCCTCGCAAGGCGGTACGGCAGGGGGAGGCGTTCCGCTCTCCATCATCTCTGGACGAAGATCCCCTGAAGATGAGCTCTACTAAGAAGGGCTGAGATCCGAACTACAAGGTAAAACTTCGGTTATCTTCCTTAGAAATAGAGCAGGGGTGTCTTTCATTTTAAAACCCATCTCTTTACTTACTGCTCGGTGGAGGGCTGATCCCCTTATGGGCGCAATGCGACCGAGGCACCCCCCGGTGCCGGACCCTCTGACGAAGATCTCTTCCCCTGCTTTGAGGCCATCGCCTCCGGGTCTTCAGAGGCAGTCCTCTTCTTCCCCTGGTTAGAGGAATTCTCGATTCCTCCTTTCCTGACAGCCTCCTTCACGGAGGCGGTAGCTCCCTTGTTCCCCTCTTCGCCTTCTTCCAAAGGCGCAACCTCCAGCATCCTGGTTAACACGGGATCCGGCGTAGTCTCAGGGAGGGGGGCCGGACACCTGATTAGCTTTGCTTTCGCTATCCACTCCTGTTTAAGGGACAACCCTTTTAAAGGGCAATTTTATGATAAATATACGAATAGCGAGTCCGGGTACAGGGCTACTTACTTGAGTATCCGGGCGATTACAGCTCAGACCTGCGTCCTCGGACGAGTCCGGACACATTGCTTGTGATCCGAAGAACAATTTGTACATCTCCATGGGCGTCGCGCCCATAAAATGTTGGAGGGCTCGCGGTCATTCCGGATTAAATTCCCACAGGCGATGGGGGCGACGTTTGCAGGGCAGTATGCGGCGAATCAACATAACCTGCGTCACTACGGCCAGATTGATATCTCTTTCTAGGAGATCTCGAATGTGGCCCTGCAACAAGGACACGTCCTTGGACGCCCCCCAGTTAAGCCCTTTATTGACCCATGACGCTAGCTGTGGTGGGAGACCCGAGCGAAAGGCAGGTGGCGCCATCCATTTGGTGCCCCTGGGAACTATGATATAAAACCACTCTCGTTGCCATAAGCTGAACTCCTCTTGAAAAAGGCCCTCGGGCCATGGAGCGTTGGCATTCTTGCTTATAACAGCACCTCTGCACTCTGCGTGCTGCCCCTCGATCATCTTCGGCTCTACTTTGAAGGTCTTAAGCCACAATCCGAAGTGAGGAGTAATACGGAGGAAGGCCTCGCACACGACAATGAACGATGAGATATGGAGGATGGACTCCGGAGCTAAGTCGTGAAATTCCAACCCGTAATAAAACATGAGCCCCCGCATGAAGGGGTCTGTCGCGAAGCCTAGCCCCCGAAGGAAGTGAGATGCGAACACCACGCTCTCACCAGGCTTGGGAGTGGGAATAACCTGCCCTTGAGCAGGCAGCCTATGCGAGATTTCACCGGTTAGATACCTGGCATCTCTTAGCTTTCACACGTCTTCTTCCATAACGAAGGAAGACATCCACCGGCCTTGAAGGGCAGAGCCGGACATCGTCGGTGGTCCAAAGCGCCCGAATCTGGAGCTTTGGGTGTTGGAACTCAAGGTGAGGGGCGGATTTGATTGAGATTGAAAGAAAGGAGTCGAGCCTTGGTCTCTTTATAAAGAGGTTGAATACCAAGAGCCCTCCATGTGACCGTTTGGGACTCGCCTTCGATTGGGGAAACATACCAACAGGCACGATTGGGTTACCCACGCCCGTATTGGTGATGATCTCGGGATAAGGGGACACGATCTCTGCTTTGAAAAGACGTGCCAAGGAAACCGCCTCGCTAAACGTGCTGAGGTGGGACAGTAAAACGAATAAAGGCTTGGCCGTGGCGTGATGTCACGCTGCGGAATACGTCAGCAGATTAAATTTGTGCAAATATTATTCTCTCTACGGTGGTATGTGGAACTTGTTTTGCAGAGCCGGGCAATATCCTTGTGTTCAAAATCTTTTATGAAGTATTCGGAGGAGGAACCCGCCTTGCAATGCCGAAGATAATCTGCGCGCCGGACTCGTCGTCATTGAAGCCTGGTTTAGGGGCTACTGAGGGAGTCCCGGATTAGGGGGTGTCCGGATAGCCGGACTATAACCTTTGGCCGGACTCCTATGAAGATACAAGATTGAAGACTTCGTCCCGTGTCCGGATGGGACTTTCCTTGGCGTGGAAGGCAAGCATGGCGATACGGATATGTAGATCTCCTCCCATTGTAACCGACTCTGTGTAACCCTAGCCCTCTCCGGTGTCTATATAAACCGGAGGGTTTTAGTCCGTAGGAAGAACAACAATCATACCATAGGCTAGCTTCTAGGGTTTAGCCTCTCTGATCTCGTGGTAGATCTACTCTTGTACTACCCATATCATCAATATTAATCAAGCAGGAGTAGGGTTTTACCTCCATCGAGACGGCCCGAACCTGGGTAAAAACATCGTGTCCCTTGTCTCCTGTTACCATCCGCCTAGACGCAAAGTTCGGGACCCCCTACCCGAGATCCGCCGGTTTTGACACCGACACCCGTGAAGAAGCCCAAACATGAGGTAGATCGACATATGCATGGATGCCGATCGATCTCCCTTAATACAGGAGGTAGATCAATCTCCTTAATACATGAGGTAGGCCTCTCTCCTCCTCCACACATATACCAGCCATTGTACCTCTATAGTTAATTAGCCTCCCTCTCCCCCACCACACACCGATAGTCTAGTGCTGTAGGGAGGTATCATGCCACAGAGACAAACTGCACATGTCCCCTCTCACCTTCCAGTAGGCCAGCCACTCTATATATTTGACGTGGGCACACACAAATTCGATGGCACTCTTTATCAATCGCGCGCGCACACACACACACATCATCCCTCTCTTTGATTCTATGGACACCTCAAGACGATGATACCTCCACTCTCTTCTCGTGGATCGCCCCCTCTATATATATGATATATCCAGGACTCTATTTCACACACATTGCATATGTTACATTTTTTGATTGACTCCCCCCACCCACAAAAAAACTCTCACAAACCCAACACACTATATCTCTCTAGGTTTGTATCTATCTCACACAACCCCACGTAGGTGGTGTACGTATACAAGAAGAGAATAGGTGCACCGTGCACGTACTCACGCTTCATGCCCAGACACACCCGCGCGGGTACACGGTGGAGCTCATTTCTTTACGAAATGGCAGCCCACGTGCTAATTTGAACACGTATAGCGGTTGTTTACCTAGGGAGGTCGTGGTACCACGCGTGCACGAAACAAAGTTTGACTTGACGCGTTGGCGCGTTATTTTTAAATAAAGTTATAGCGCTCAATGGCACGTACACAGAATATAAAACGATTTTTATGGAGAAAACGGTAGTCCGCTCCACTATATACAATGGAGCCTGCCTGCCTGGTCTGTCTCTCTTCAGAGTATCTCACACAAGGCTGCGGTGGCCTCTCTCTCTCTCACCATTGGTCAGTGATCCGGCCGCATCCCGTCCGCCGGGGGAAAGGGAGGAAGTGCATTGTTTCTCCGTTCGACGGCGCCGAGGCAACACCTCCCGATCTGCGGTACACGCCGTTCTCTCTGACCAAGCTCCGGCGCGGTAGGGCCTACGCCACCTGCTCGCTGCCGCAATATGAGCAGATTCGCCCGCCGCCGCTCACCTAGTTACATCCCGACGACCTCCAGGTATCCCCTCCAGCTTTGGTCCACTTCCCGTCTTCCCACGTCGCTGCATGTGGATCTTCCATAGTTCTTTGCCCAAAATGTAGCTCGTCCGGCATACTTTCCATATTGCAATCTCGTCCTCACACCGTTTTAGACAAACGCAACCGTGTTGTTATCTTCCCTTAGGACAAGGAATATGTTTCTTTTTTGTCGTCGCATGTGTCATCAAATGTTATTGGCCAGTAATTGTTTCCTTTCTACCTCTTTTTTTGCAAACAAGGCTATGCATTTCACCTTGTTGCTATTGCGACCTTTTGGTGAACTGCACAAATCACTTTTTTCTTAAGAGTGTTTTGTGCAGTTGTACTAAAATGTCACACGGGCAACATCTCTACATTTCAGTGCGACTGCACAAAGGGAGATTGGTTTTGCTCTATCCTCCTCATCCAACTCCAAGCCTAATCTTCTCCAACTAGTTAGTCTTAAGAGAGACTGCAAAGGTGACCGGCTTCTATTTGTGTGTTTATTGTTTCATCAGTAGTCCTCTATTATCATAATCCCACTTAATATCTTTGGAACAGGGACGCTCAGCTCTATTTTAGTGGAACTGCACAAAATGATCGGAATGTTGCATGCTCCAGACAGCTACTTTTTTCCCAACATTCCTTGTTGATTTAGACAGAGCTGGGTGGACGTTGCTGCCAATGAAAGCATGGATCAATTTTAATTTAACACCTTCTCACAACTTTGTCTTCAGTCGTGATGTAAATATTAGCTCTGGTCTGCTAATAATTGAGATGCATTAGCAAGGAAGTTAGTTTTTTTATTGTTTCCGAAAGAGCATCGATGGCAAGACACACGAAACAAAAGCTGAATGCTCACACCATTGTACAATTTCATGTCACTAGAAAATAATTTGTATAGTATGTCAATTATGTAAACAAATGCTAGAAGCTTAGTAGCATTGCCAGAAGACTCTTCAGCATCCGGGTCCATGTGCCATGCACAAAATTATACTCCTTCATTCCTAAATATTTGTATTTTTACAAATTTGAAATGGGCATATTTTAGAGTGTAGATTCACTCATTTTGCTTCGTATGTGTACTCCCTCCGTTCCTAAATACTCTATTTGTCTTTCTAGAGATTTCAACAAGTGACTACATACGGAGCAAAATGAGTGAATCTACACTCTAAAATATGTCTATATACATTCGTATGTAGTAGTACATTTGAATCTCTAAAAAGACAAATATTTGAGTAGTCACTCGTTGAAATCTCTAGAAAGACAAATACTCCGGAGTGTATTTAAGAACCGAGGGGGTAGTGCAGAACCGCATGGGAGACTCAGCCCGGTCGTTGCGTCGCATTAATAGTGAGTAATGAGCAGTCAAATCATAAGCCCCATTGTCGGTGTCAAAACCGGCGGATCTCGGGTAGGGGGTCCCGAACTGTGCACCTAGGCGGATGGTAATAGGAGACAAGGGACACGATGTTTTACCCAGGTTCAGGCCCTCTTGATGGAGGTAAAACCCTACGTCCTGCTTGATTAATATTGATGATGTGTGTTACAAGAGTAGATCTACCACGAGATCAAGGAGGCTAAACCCTAGAAGCTAGCCTATGGTATGATTGTTGTTCGTCCTATGGACTAAAGCCATCCGGTTTATATAGACACCGGAGAGGGCTAGGGTTACACAAAGTCGGTTACAATGGTAGGAGATTTACATATCTGTATCGCCAAGCTTGCCTTCCACGCCAAGGAAAGTCCCATCCGGACACGGGACGAAGTCTTCAATCTTGTATCTTCATAATCTTGGAGTTCGGCCGACCATGATAGTTCGGATATCCGGACACCCCCTAGTCCGGGACTCCCTCAGTAGCCCCTGAACTAGGCTTCAATGATGACGAGTCCGGCGCGTATATTGTCTTCGGCGTTGCAAGGCGGGTTCTCCTTCAAACTTCATGTTCCTGTCGAATAGTGTCCGGCTTCCTTATAAATTTTGTGCTCCTTGGCTTCTACGCCCAATAATGGCCTTCTTCCTCCTGTCGTATGAATGCGAAAAGCTAGGGTATTTTTATATTTTACCCCCTAGCCGTGCGAACGAGCCGCCTATAAGAGAGGCGAGGATCTAGATCCAGCTCACACCATCCTCCATCCGCAAGTTCTCATCGAAGCGCCTCTGACAAAAATCCATTCTATCATGGATAGTCGACGCGGCTCCTCCTCTCGCGCTCCCAGCCCTAAGCCAGGAGATTGGGGAAGATGCTCAGTTCCACACAGCGAGCTAGTGGCGCTCCAAACCGAGGGATATCTTCCCCTAGCTTTCATGGTTCCGGTTCGAGCCGGACTGGCCACCTTCAAGGGTGAAAACAGGTGGAGAGCGTCCCCAACCCTTCCAAAGGAGAGCGGGTATGCTTCGTCCCTTATCTAATAAGGGGACTCGGATTTCCAATACATCCGTTTCTCCGGGGGCTCCTGGAGTTCTACGGACTCCAGCTTCACCACCTCACACCTGCCTCCATTTTGCACATCACGGGCTTTGTAGCTCTTTGCGAGCTGTTCCTGGGCATCGAGCCCCATTTTGCACTGTGGAAGAGATTGTTTTGCCTCGTACCCCATTCTTATGAGGGGTCGATATATCAAGTGGGCGGAGCCGAAATATGGCGCATCGCCGGGACCGGATATCTATCCGGCACCCCGAAGAAGGCATCCGAAGACTGGCCTTCGGAATGGTTCTACATGGAGGACGCCCCTCTGCCGGATCCAGTTCGGATCGGCCTCCCGGAGTTCAGTAATGCTCCCTTGAAGAAACACCTGAGTTGGCGCCCGCGGAGCCCTCAACGGGAGGATGATGGGAGCGTCCATTATCCGATGGGCCAGATTAGGTTACTGGCCCACTCCAGATTGACCATGATTGGAATCATGTCCACGTGCATTATGCGAGGGGTGCAGCCACTCCAATATAGGGGCCACCCTATGTGGGATTTCAACGGGGAAGACGACGCCACCCGTCATGGCCGTAGAGGGCCGGGCTCGGCTGCCGATCTGGCAAAGATCCTGTCCGGCTTGTACAAGGGGGAGGAGGAGGACTTTCTCCGCACGAATCCATTGAACGGATTCTCCATGAATAACCCTCGGAGCTGGGTAAGCGGACGTTTATCTACCCAATCCATACTTCCAAAGTCAAGTATCTTACTTTGTGATTTCGACGCAGGAGCTGCGCCGGGACGTGGAGGGCATACAAAGCCTAACTCCACAGCCCGAGGATCTGGAACGATCCCTTGATCCGACCTCCGAAGAGGATCCGGACATAAAGGTGGAGCTGATTGACGGGGTGTTCCACCAACTTAGCAAGGATAATGCCCTAGTCGCCATTACGGCTGACTACCCCGGTTTGTTTCCAGCCTCCCAGGTGACTACGACCGAGGTCTTGACACCATCATTTGATCCGTGCTCAACTCTGACCATCCTATACTGATGGTGCATCGCAGGAGGTGCCTTTAGGGCGGGAAGCCGAACCTGCGGCGGCTGACTAGCAAGGGTCAGTTCGGCCCAGCAGGCGGAAGAGGAGTGCGACGCGAATCAAAACATCGCCGCAACGGTACGGCGCACCATTGTTTTTAAGAGAAGGATCCCTAGGGGGTATATTAATGCTCATAACTTTTTCCAGGAGAAAGAGCGCTCGCCGGACAGTGTCCGGAGAGGTTGCCAATCAAGCCTCCGCCAGCCATGCTCCATCGCATGGTCCGGAAGTGGAGGCAAACACAAGGCAAGAGCCAGATGCTCCTCCGACGGAGGATGCCGTCAGGCTGTCCGCCACCCGGTCTGAGGTGGAGAGCGCCATGAATCACAGGCGTCGCCGGGCAGTTCTTCGTGACGCGTGTTTCTCCCCGGAGGCGTTGAATGCCTTTGATGCGGGAAATGCGCACCTCCGTGCTGCTCAAGATGGTCTAACCAGAGCCACGGAGCAGTATGTGAAGGACATACGGGTAAGTAATTTTAATAGTTATATATGCTAGTAGCCCCCGAGACTTAAAATAGTTAAAATAACTGATTTAAGGATCATTTATTTTGCAGGATCTTACGGAGAAGTATACCCACCTGTCCCAGGAACTCCAAGAGTGCAAGGCCCAACTTGAAGCCGCACTAGCCACCACAGGGGGAGCCACAGAGACCCCGGCTGGTAATATGTACTTCAAAAAGATAAGTAGTTAACAAAGTGCGGCGTGTGCGTAAATCTGACAATAATATTGCAGAGGGCGCCGGACTAGATCCGGACAAGCAACAGCTACTGAGTTAGCTAAAGGCCGGCGAGAGGGTGCTTATGAAGGTGCAGCAGGAGAGAAACAAGCTCCAAGATGCCCACACCCAGCTAGGAGAAGAGCTGAAAGGTGTTCGGGCCCAGCTGTCTGGCTCCGTGAAGGAGAATCAGCGGCTTCGTCACGGCATTTATAGTAAGTGCTTGAGCAAATTCCTTTGAAAAGAAGAATTCGGCAAGGAAGTCGATTGACAGAAATGTGTCTTTAGGTGTGCTCACAGGTCGCCCTGTGGAGGAAATGCCTAGTTCAACGGGTGACCAACTTCCCGAGCTGGTGCAACTGCTCGAACGTGTTCGGCAGGTGATGAGTGGCATCGTTCAGGCCTTATGGCCTTCCGTCTCCCTACCCGAGGGCCTTGGAGGGATTGCTGAGAAGCTTCAGGGAGCACGGCGACGCCTCCGTCTGTGGAAGATATCGGCCTACCGTCAAGGCGCCAGGGAGGCTTGGGCCATGGTGAAGATGCGGTACCCGAAGGCTGACCCAAACCACATGGCCGAGGTCGGACCTGCTGGGCCTGATGGGAAGGAGATCCTTGTGAGCTTGATGTACGACCAAGTAGAGCTGGCCGCGAAATATTCCCAACAGGACTGTAAATTAGACAGCCTGTTAGATGGGATTGAAGAGGAGTACAATCAGTCAGTTTGACGATGTAATTTGAAATGACATGTAAAATGCCTTCTAGCCAGATTGTAGATCGTTTGTCTTTGCGGACCTTTTCACTTCAACCTCGGGACCCAACAGTCCGTAGTGTGTCCGAATACCCTTACAGTTATAGAAGAACCGGGGCATGCATGGAGACAAGGCGTCGGGGTCATAATTGCTTTATCAGACAAGTGCCCAACTAGCTATGTTATATTACATGGTTAGTAAGAAACATCTTCCAGGGATAATAGTTCCGTTAAGGGTTCCTTTCCCTGGGAGGCATGCCCTAAAGTGCATGTCCGGACTGCGAAAATAGCAGAAAAAGCATCTGGGGGCAAACAAATAAGTAAGTAATAAATCATCTTTCAAGTCACTGACCGAATATTCTCTTAAGAACGCTAGCTTTCGGCTTCACCCAGTCTGGGGTACACATCCGGCTGACCCGGCAGTAACAATCGCAGAGGTGCTCCCTTTACCTCCTCGCCGAACAATCGGGAATGTAGGGGTAAGCACAGGAGCCAGGCAACCCAGCTTGGCCAAAACTTAAGTCATATCGATGCATATAATGGTGAATAAAGGTACATGCGGAAGTATGACACATGTGTTGGGCATGAAGCCCGTATAAATAAGCTTCTGTTAAAGAAGCCCCCAGGTATAATGAGTGCTAGGAGCACATCAAGTGTGTGCGAACAATGCGCAAATCAGCCTATCAAAGGTGTTGAAAAAAAGTGGGAAGAAGGAGGGGGACAAGAGACAGTGAAAATGTAAAAAGGTGGACAGAGGAGTGAGACGAACTCTGAGTCCGGCGTTAGGCGTAGAATCGTCGGAGATGGGCTGCGTTCCATGGGTTCGGCTCGAGTCGGTTGTCAGATGCGTTACATAGACGATATGCTCTGCCGGTCAGGACTTGGTCGATGATGAAGGGACCTTCCCACTTGGGCTTAAGTTTGTCCTTTTTCTTGTCCGGCAGACGTAGAACAAGTTCGCCAACATTGTAAGCTTTGGCCCGTACTTCTCTGCTTTGATATCTTCGAGCCTGCTGTTGATAAAATGCAGAACGAGCTTTTTCCATGTCCCGCTCCTCCTCTAAGGCTTCCAAACTGTCCTACCGATCCAGCTCGGCTTCTCTTTCTTCGTACATGCGCACGTGAGGTGAGTCATGAATTATATCACACGGCAGAACTGCCTCTGCGCCGTACACCATGAAAAATGGTGTGAATCCGGTAGGTCGGTTTGGCGTGGTCCGCAACCCCCAGAGTACGGTGTCGAGCTCCTCTACCTAGTGCGTGTTAGATTCCTTGAGGGACTGCACTAGTCTGGGTTTGATGCCACTCATGATGAGACCATTTGCTCGCTTGACTTGACCGTTAGTTTGGGGGTGATAGACTGAAGCATAGTCGAGCTTGATGCCCATGTTTTTGCACCAGAGTTTAACCTCGTCGGCCATGAAATTCATGCCGTTATTAGTGATGATGCTGTGGGGGACGCCAAAACGGTGTACTACCCCGGATATGAAATCTATCACAGGTCCGGATTCTGCCGTTTTAACCGGCTTGGCTTCAATCCCTTTGGTGAATTTGTCCACCATGACCAATAAGTATTTGTGCTTGTGGGTTCCCCCTTTAAGGGGTCCAACCATGTCAAGCCCCCAGACCGTGAACGGCCAGGTGATGGGTATAGTTTTGAGGGCGGTGGGTGGCATGTGGCTCTGATTAGCAAAGAGCTGGCAACCGACGCATCGTTGGACTAAGTCCTGAGCATCTGCCCGGGCTGTCGTCCAATAAAATCCTGTACGGAAGGCCTTGCCTACAAGGGCCCGAGCTGCAGCATGGTGCCCGCCGAGTCCGGCGTGAATTTCAGCAAGGAGATTTTGCCCTTCCTCTTCGGAGATACACCTTTGAAGGACTCCGGTTGTGCTTTTTTTATAAAGGTCTCCCTTGTGGACCTTGTAGGCTTTAGATCGCCGAACTATGCAGCGGGCCTCATTTTGGTCTTCGGGAAGTTCCTGCCTGATTAAGTAGGCTAGGAATGGTTCCGTCCACGGGGCAATGACTGCCATTATTTCGTGGGCTGAAGGTGTTATTTCATTGTCTGAGCCGCCGATTGTGTCAGAGAGGTCTGAGCTAGGTGAGGCAGCTGGCTCCGGATTGTTATTTCTGGACTCCTCTTCCCATAATACGGATGGCTTAAAGAGCCGTTCCAGGAAGATGTTTGGAGGGACGGCGTCGCGTTTGCGCCGATGCGTGCCAACACGTCTGCTGCCTAGTTATTATCCCAGGCTACATGGTGGAATTCGAGTCCTTCGAACCGAGCTGACATTTTTAGGACGGCGTTGCAGTAAGCTGCCATTTTTGGATCTTTGGCGTCAAAGTCTCCATTTACTTGGGATATTGCGAGGTTTGAATCCCCGCGCACCTCTAGGCGTTGAATGCCCATGGAGATTGCCATCCGGAGGCCGTGTAGAAGGGCCTCGTATTCGGCTGCGTTGTTGGAGTCATGTACATTATTTGAAGTACGTATTGGACTGTATCTCCAGTTGGGGACGTCAAGACGATGCCAGCCCCCAAGCCAGCCAACATTTTGGATCCGTCGAAATGCATGATCCAATTGGAGTATGCGCCGTACTCTTTAGGGAGTTCAGCTTCGGTCCATTCGGCGACGAAGTCAGCCAGGACTTGCGACTTTATAGCTCGCCGTGGTTTGTAGGTTATGTCAAATGGTAAGAGCTCAATGGCCCATTTTGCAATCCTGCCCGTTGCGTCACGATTGTTTATAATATCGTTGAGAGGTACTTCGGAGACCACCGTTATGGAATACTCTTGAAAGTAGTGTCGCAGCTTCCGGGATGCCATGAACACCGCATACGCTATCTTTTGATAATGTGGGTACCGGGACTTGCATGGAGTTAAGATAGTGGATACGTAGTACACTGGTTTTTGAAGAGGGAATCTGTGCCCTTCTGTTTCTCGTTCGACGACGAGTACCGCGCTGACAACTTGATGTGTTGCTGCGATATATCATAACATAGGTTCGCCCAGGTTGGGCGTGGCTTGGACCAGATTTTTTGCCAGTATGGCCTTGATTTCTTCGAGTCTGGCCGTGGCAGCATCCGTCCATTCGAAGTGTTTGGTGCACCGAAGGAGGCAATAGAGGGGCAGAGCCTTTTCTCCCAAACGGGAGATGAAGCGGCTTAGAGCCGCTACGCAACCAGTTAGTTTTTGTATTTTCTTGAGGTCTTTTGGGATATCCAATTGTGACAGAGCTCGGATCTTGGCCGGGTTTGCTTCAATTCCTCTACCGGATACAATGAAGCCCAAAAGCTTTCCGGCTGGTACTCCGAAGACACATTTTTTCGGGTTGAGCTTAATGTCATATGCTCGGAGGTTGTCAAATGTCACCCTCAAGTCGTCTACTAGAGTTTTGACGTACTTGGTCTTGACGACCACATCGTCTACGTATTGCCTATCTGGATAGCCAGACATGTCTGAATCATGTGCTAATATGTTGCGCCGGCATTTTTGAGTCCGAAGGGCATTGTGTTGAAGCAGAATGGCCCATATGGACTAATGAATGCCGTTGCAGCCTAGTCTTTTTCTGCCCTCTTGATTTGATGGTATCCGGAATATGCGTCGAGGAAGCACAATGAATCATGCCCTGCGGTAGCATCGATGATTTGGTCGATGCGAGGGAGAGGGAAAGGGTCCTTTGGACAGGCCTTGTTAAGGTCTTTGAAGTCGACGCAAAGGCGCCATGATTTGTCCTTTTTTGGTACCATTACTAGGTTGGCTAGCCAGTCCGGATGTTCTATATCTCTGATGAATCCGGCTTGTACAAGGGGGAGGAGGAGGACTTTCTCCGCACGAATCCATTGAACGAATTCTCCATGAATAACCCTCGGAGCTGGGTAAGCGGACGTTTATCTACCCAATCCATACTTCCAAAGTCAAGTATCTTACTTTGTGATTTCGATGCAGGAGCTGCGCCGGGACGTGGAGGGCATACAAAGCCTAACTCCACAGCCCGAGGATCTGGAACGATCCCTTGATCCGACCTCCAAAGAGGATCCGGACATAAAGGTGGAGCCGATTGACGGGGTGTTCCACCAACTTAGCATGGATAATGCCCTAGTCGCCATTACGGCCGACTACCGCGGTTTGTTTCCAGCCTCCCAGGTGACTACGACCGAGGTCTTGACACCATCATTTGATTCGTGCTCAACTCTAACCATCCTATACTGATGGTGCATCGCAGGAGGTGCCTTTAGGGCGGGAAGCCGAACCTGCGGCGGCTGACCAGCAAGGGTCAGTTCGGCCCAGCAGGCGGAAGAGGAGTGCGACGCGAATCGAAATGTCGCCGCAACGGTACGGTGCACCGTTGTTTTTAAGGGAAGGATCCCTAGGGGGTATATTAATGCTCATAACTTTTCCAAGGAGAAAGAGCGCTCGCCGGACAGTGTCCGGAGAGGTTGCCAATCAAGCCTCCGCCAACCATGCTCCATCGCGTGGTCCGGAAGTGGAGGCGAACACAAGGCAAGAGCCGGTCCGGATGTTCTATATCTCTGATGAATCCGGCTTCTAAGAGTTTGGCTAGCTCCTCTCCCATTGCCTGTCTTTTGGGTTCGGAAAATCGCCGAAGAGCTTGTTTGACTGGCTTGAATCCTTTTAGGATATTTAGGCTATGCTCTGCCAGCCTGCGTGGGATTCCTGGCATGTCTGAAGGGTGCCAGGAAAAAATGTCCCAATTTTCCTGAAGGAATTCTCATAGTGCGACTTCTACATCAGGATTTAATTGTGCCCCAATGGATGCCGTCTTTGTGGGGTCCGTTGGATGGACCTGAAATTTGACTATTTCGTCTGCTGGTTTAAAAGAGGTGGACTTGGACCTCTTATCGAGTATCACATTGTCCCTATCCACTGTGGTGCGCAGCGCAGTTAGTTCCTCTGCCGCTAGGGCTTCGGATAATGCCTCTAGGGCCAGTGCGGCTGTCTTATTTTCAGCGCGGAGTGCTGTATCTGGATCACTGGCGAGAGTAATTATTCCATTGGGTCCGGGCATTTTGAGCTTCATGTACCCGTAATGGGGTATAGCTTGGAAGATTGTGAATGCCTCTCGCCCTAACAAAGCGTGATATCCGCTGCCGAATGGAGCCACTTGGAACGTGACCTCTTCGGACCTATAATTGTCCGGTGAGCCGAACACTACATCTAGTGTGATTTTTCTTGTGCAGCGTACTTCTCGACTAGGGATTATTCCTCTGAAGGTTGTGCTGCTTCTCTCAATGCGGCTCCAGTCAATTTCCATTTTTTGAAGGGTTTCCTCGTAGATGAGGTTTAATCCGCTGCCGCCATCCATGAGTACCTTGGTAAGACTAAAACCGTCCACTATCGGACTGAGGACCAATGCGGCTGGTGCTCTAGCTGTACGGAATTTAGGTTCATCGCTGGCATTGAAGGTGATAGCCGTGTCGCTCCATGGATTTGTTGTTGCTACTTGGTAGACTTCGGCAAGGCTGCGGATTGTTCGTTTCCGCATGTTATTTGATGCGAAAGTCTCGAAGACTGTTAATACCGTACTGGTACTGCTGGGCTGGTTGCCCGGGGCTAAAAAGCCTTCGCCACTTTTGGCCACCTGCCGTAATATCCAACATGCTCGAAGGCTATGTGTTGGAGTGGCGCCCTCCGTACTATGGATTTTGCAGGGTCCATTCAGCCATCCCTCCAGTACGGTTCCGTACCCTTTAGGGGGTTTTTGATTTTTAGTTTTTAACCCAGGTGCTTGAGTATGACGCACCCTTTTATTTTGGACTGGGGTTGTATTCAGGGCCGGATTGTCCCAAAACCTAGTTTCGGTTTTCCAGGCACTCTCCATCATGCAGTATTTTTGTACAATGGTCGCTAGGTCGGCGAAGCGTGTAACTTTGCGACGACTGATGGCGTTTATGATTCCCTTGTCCGTGCAATTGTTGCAGAAGATTGAAATCACGCTTTCTTCACGGCAGTCCTTTATCCTGTTCATAACCAGGAGGAATCTGGCCCAGTAATGATGTACTGTTTCATCGGGCTCTTGCTGTATTTGAGATAGATCGCTTATGTTTGGGTGGGCGGGTGGAATTAAGTTCGGAACCCCGCCCGATCTGAGGCTCAAAGGCCAAGAAGCTTCCGGATTCGGAAGTTTGGTTTGCTGGACGCTTTCCAACAAATCTGGTCCGATGCCTGACTTTAGGTTCAGTATTCGATTAGCGTCCGACCCTCCGCGGGAATCCGGCATGGAGGGATTGGGAATCCGGACATAGTTGGTTTTTAACATAGAAGAAGAGTCGCTGCATTGTTCCTCTACCACAACAACGTGGTGGGTAACCTGGGGAGAGTTAATTTCTCTCAGATCGGTTTTAAGCCCAATCTGATCGTAGTCGGTAGCGACTCCTAGAGCGGCGATGCGATCCAAGAGCTCGTTTACGGAGGAGAGCTCAATCGGATCCAGCTGCTCGGCGAATTCCGAACTGACGTGAAGATCACTTTTAATGACCTGAGAGGTCATTGTCGGAGCGGTGGCCGAACAGGCGGTCATAAGAAAACCGCCTAGCCGGATAGTCTGGCCGGCGGCCAAAGCTCCCTTGATGACGGTGCCGTCTTTAAAGACGGGAAAGGGCATCCTTCCTGATGGTGACGACACATAGGAACTCTCAATGAAAGCACCAATGTCGGAGTCAAAACCGGCGGATCTCGGGTAGGGGGTCCCGAACTGTGCGTCTAGGCGGATGGTAACAGGAGACAAGGGACACGATGTTTTACCCAGGTTCGGGCCCTCTTGATGGAGGTAAAACCCTACGTCCTGCTTGATTAATATTGATGATGTGTGTTACAAGAGTAGATCTACCACGAGATCAAGGAGGCTAAACCCTAGAAGCTAGCCTATGGTATGATTGTTGTTCGTCCTATGGACTAAAGCCATCCGGTTTATATAGACACCGGAGAGGGCTAGGGTTACACAAAGTTGGTTACAATGGTAGGAGATTTACATATCCGTATCGCCAAGCTTGCCTTCCACGCCAAGGAAAGTCCCATCCGGACACGAGATGAAGTCTTCAATCTTGTATCTTCATAATCTTGGAGTCCGGCCGACCATGATAGTTCTGCTATCTTCAGTAGCCCCTGAACCAGGCTTCAATGATGACGAGTCCGGCGCGTATATTGTCTTCGGTGTTGCAAGGCGGGTTCTCCTTCAAACTTCATGTTCCTGTCGAATAGTGTTCGGCTTCCTTATAAATGTTGCGCTCCTTGGCTTCTACGCCCAATAATGGCCTTCTTCCATGTGTCGTATGAATGCGAAAAGCTAGGGTATTTTTATATTTTACCCCCTAGCAGTGCGAACGAGCCGCCTATAAGAGAGGCGAGGATCTAGATCCAGCTCACACCATCCTCCATTTGCAAGTTCTGATCGAAGCGCCTCTGACAAAAATCCATTCTATCATGGATAGTCGACGCGGCTCCTCCTCTCACGCTCCCAACCCTAAGCCAGGAGATTGGGGAAGATGCTCAGTTCCACACAGCGAGCTAGTGGCGCTCCAAACCGAGGGATATCTTCCCCCAGCTTTCATGGTTCCGGTTCGAGCCGGACTGGCCACCTTCAAGGGTGGAAAGCAGGCGGAGAGCTTCCCCAACCCTTCCAAAGGAGATCGGGTATGCTTCGTCCCTTATCTAATAAGGGGACTCGGATTTCCCATACATCCGTTTCTCTGGGGGCTCCTGGAGTTCTACGGACTCCAGCTTCACCACCTCACACCTGCCTCCATTTTGCACATCACGGGCTTTGTAGCTCTTTGCGAGCTGTTCCTGGGCATCGAGCCCCATTTTCCGCTGTGGAAGAGATTGTTTTGCCTCGTACCCCGTTCTTATGAGGGGTCGATATATCAAGTGGGCGGAGCCGAAATATGGCGCATCGCCGGGACCGGATATCTATCCGGCACCCCGAAGAAGGCGTCCGAAGACCGGCCTTCGAAATGGTTCTACATGGAGGACGCCCCTCTGCCGGATCCAGTTCGGATCGGCCTCCCGGAGTTCAGCAATGCTCCCTTGAAGAAACGCCTGAGTTGGCGCCCGCGGAGCCCTCAACGGGAGGATGATGGGAGCGTCCATTATCCGATGGGCCGGATTAGGTTACTGGCCCTCTCCGGATTGACCATGATTGGAATCATGGCCACGTGCATTATGCGAGGGGTGCAGCCACTCCAATATAGGGGCCACCCTATGTGGGATTTCAACGGGGAAGACGACGCCACCCGTCATGGCCGCAGAGGGCCGGGCTCGGCAGCCGATCTGGCAAAGATCCTGTCCGGCTTGTACAAGGGGAAGGAGGAGGACTTTCTCCGCACGAATCCATTGAACGGATTCTCCATGAATAACCCTCAGAGCTGGGTAAGTGGACGTTTATCTACCCAATCCATACTTCCAAAGTCAAGTAACTTACTTTGTGATTTCGACGCAGGAGCTGCGCCGGGACGTGGAGGGTATACAAAGCCTAACTCCACAACCCGAGGATCTGGAACGATCCCTTGATCCGACCTCCAAAGAGGATCCAGACATAAAGGTGGAGCTGATTGACGGGGTGTTCCACCAACTTAGCATGGATAATGCCCTAGTCGCCATTACGGCTGACTACCCCGGTTTGTTTCCAGCCTCCCAGGTGACTACGACCGAGGTCTTGACACCATCATTTGATCTGTGCTCAACTCTGACCATCCTATACTGATGGTGCATCACATGAGGTGCCTATAGGGCGGGAAGCTGAACCTGCGGCGGCTGACTAGCAAGGGTCAGTTCGGCCCAGCAGGCGGAAGAGGAGTGCGACGCGAATCGAAACGTCGCCACAATGGTACGACGCACCGTTGTTTTTAAGGGAAGGATCCCTAGGGGGTATATTAATGCTCATAACTTTTTCCAGGAGAAAGAGCGCTCGCCGGACAGTGTCCGGAGAGGTTGCCAATCAAGCCTCCGCCAGCCATGCTCCATCGCGTGGTCCGGAAGTGGAGGCGAACACAAGGCAAGAGCCGGTCCGGATGTTCTATATCTCTGATGAATCCGGCTTCTAAGAGTTTGGCTAGCTCCTCTCCCATTGCCTGTCTTTTGGGTTCGGAAAATCGCCGAAGAGCTTGTTTGACTGGCTTGAATCCTTTTAGGATATTTAGGCTATGCTCTGCCAGCCTGCGTGGGATTCCTGGCATGTCTGAGGGGTACCAGGCAAAAATGTCCCAATTTTCCCGAAGGAATTCTCGTAGTGCGACTTCTACATCAGGATTTAATTGTGCCCCAATGGATGCCGTCTTTGTGGGGTCCGTTGGATGGACCTGAAATTTGACTATTTCGTCTGCTGGTTTAAAAGAGGTGGACTTGGACCTCTTATCGAGTATCACATCGTCCCTATCCACCGTGGAGCACAGCGCAGTTAGTTCCTTTGCCGCTAGGGCTTCGGATAATGCCTCTAGGGCCAGTGCGACTGTCTTATTTTCAGCGCGGAGTGTTGTATCTGGATCACTGGCGAGAGTAATTATTCCATTGGGTCCGGGCATTTTGAGCTTCATGTACCCGTAATGGGGTATAGCTTGGAAGATTGTGAATGCCTCTCGCCCTAACAAAGCGTGATATCCGCTGCCGAATGGGGCCACTTGGAACGTGACCTCTTCGGACCTATAATTGTTCGGCGAGCCGAACACTACATCTAGTGTGATTTTTCTTGTGCAGCGTACTTCTCGACTAGGGATTATTCCCCTGAAGGTTGTGCTGCTTCTCTCAATGCGGCTCCAGTCAATTACCATTTTTTGAAGGGTTTCCTCGTAGATGAGGTTTAATCCGCTGCCGCCATCCATGAGTACCTTGGTAAGACTAAAACCGTCCACTATCGGACTGAGGACCAATGCGGCTGGTGCTCTAGCTGTACGGAATTTAGGTTCATCGCTGGCATTGAAGGTGATAGCCGTGTCGCTCCATGGATTTGTTGTTGCTACTTGGTAGACTTCGGCAAGGCTGCGGATTGTTCGTTTCCGCATGTTATTTGATGCGAAAGTCTCGAAGACTGTTAATACCGTACTGGTACTGCTGGGCTGGTTGCCCGGTGCTAAAAAGCCTTTGCCACTTTTGGCCACCTGCCGTAATATCCAACATGCTCGAAGGCTATGTGTTGGAGTGGCGCCCTCCATACTATGGATTTTGCAGGGTCCGTTGAGCCATCCCTCCAATACGGTTCCGTACCCTTTAGGGGGTTTTTGCTTTTTAGTTTTTAACCCAGGTGCTTGAGTATGACGCACCCTTTTATTTCGGACTGGGGTTGTATTCAGGGCCGGATTGTCCCAAAACCTAGTTTCTGTTTTCCAGGCACTCTCCATCATGCAGTATTTTTGTACAATGGTCGCTAGGTCGGCGAAGCATGTAACTTTGCGACGACTGATGGCGTTTATGATTTCCTTGTCTGTGCAATTGTTGCATAAGTTTGAAATCGTGCTTTCTTCACGGCAGTCCTTTATCCTGTTCATAACCAGGAGGAATCTGGCCCAGTAATGATGTACTGTTTCATCGGGCTCTTGCCGTAATTGAGATAGATTGCTTATGTTTGGGTGGGTGGGTGGAATTAAGTTCGGAACCCCGCCCGATTTGAGGCTCAAAGGCCAAGAAGCTTCCGGATTCGGAAGTTTGGTTTGCTGGACGCTTTCCAACAAATCTGGTCTGATGCCTGACTTTAGGTTCAGTATTCGATTAGCGTCCGACCCTCTGCGGGAATCCGGCATGGAGGGATCGGGAATCCGGACATAGTTGGTTTTTAACATAGAAGAAGAGTCGCCGCATTGTTCCTCTACCACAACAACGTGGTGGGTAACCTGGGGAGAGTTAATTTCTCTGAGATCGGTTTTAAGCCCAATCTGATCATAGTCGGTAGCGACTCCCAGGGCGGCGATGCGATCCAAGAGCTTGTTTACGGAGGAGAGCTCAATCGGATCCAGCTGCTCGGTGAATTCCGAACTGACGTGAAGATCGCTTTTAATGACCTGAGAGGTCATTGTCGGAGCGGTGGCCGAACAGGCGGTCATAATAAAACCACCTAGCTGGATAGTCTGGCCGGCGGCCAAAGCTCTCTTGACGACGGTGCCGTCTTTAAAGACGGGAAAGGGCATCCTTCCTGATGGTGACGACACAGAGGAACTCTCAATGAAAGCACCAATGTCGGTGTCAAAACAGGTGGATCTCGGGTAGGGGGTCCCGAACTGTGCGTCTAGGCGGATGGTAACAGGAGACAAGGGACACGATGTTTTTCCCAGGTTCGGGCCCTCTTGATGGAGGTAAAACCCTACGTCCTGCTTGATTAATATTGATGATGTGTGTTACAAGAGTAGATCTACCATGAGATCAAGGAGGCTAAACCCTAGAAGCTAGCCTATGGTATGATTGTTGTTCGTCCTATGGACTAAAGCCATCCGGTTTATATAGACACCAGAGAGGGCTAGGGTTACACAAAGTCGGTTACAATGGTAGGAGATTTACATATCCGTATCGCCAAGCTTGCCTTCCACGCCAAGGAAAGTCCCATCCGGACACGGGACGAAGTCTTCAATCTTGTATCTTCATAATCTTGGAGTCCGGTCGACCATGATAGTTCGGCTATCCGAACACCCCCTAGTCCGGGACTCCCTCACCCATCTTTCCCACTGTAAGTTGCTCGGAAGAAGCAACCATCAATACACTCTTCTTTGAATCCGCTCATACTACTCCATCCATCACCGTTTTATAGAGCATGCTTCAGAAAAAAGAAAAAAACTGTGGGACCAAGGCGACTAGCGATCGGCCTAAAAAATAGCATTGGTAGTTATAGCACGACGTCTATTACTAGAGGAAATAATGCGTACACACATGCATGAAGTGCTTCCACCCCGGGTACACACATGCATGCACTTACTCCACTCTGTAGTAGTGCATCGAGAGAAAATTGTGGACTTGATTGCGGTTACCACGCCCTAATTAATTGGGGCCATTTGCATTTCTGCCCCTAACTCGAACCACCTACTCAAATTTGCCCCTAATTTCAAAGCATGCACAAATTTGCCCCTCTGCCGTTAAGTCACTACTCAGAAATGCCCTTCCGTCCAGTCAAAGGCCTTTGACCATTAGAGGCCCATGTGTACTGTAGCAGACGGAAAAGTGCTACACTATTGGATGAAAAGTGCTACAGTACTGTAAGGAAGGGCATTTCTGAGTAGTGACTTAACGGCGGAGGGGCAAATTTGAGCATGCTTCAATTTTAGGGGCAAATCTGAGTAGTGGGTTTGAGTTAGGGGCACAAATGTAAATGTCCCAATTAATTGAGCATTAAACCAAACGCGTCTAAAGTCTCTCTGGTGGTGGAAATGCATTGAGAGAAATGCATCATAATCAAGCGTGCCCTATAAACTGTGACGGAGGGAGGAGTAGTATATGAAGGTGCAAAACCAGGTACGTGTATGGCCAGTTGGTCAACTCACCTCGTCTTGGCGTATCATTGACATGTGGGACAGGAGTGTGAGCAAACCGATCTCGATTGACGGCAAAATGGCCAACCCGCCGTTCCTTGAGAGAGACGAGGAGCGAGAACACACAGACGGGCTCGCACGGAGGCCAAGATATATTTGAGCATGGTTGGTTGATCGATATCATCATTACATGTTGGGCTGCCGTTTTCCGCCCTTCTCCTGAATAAATGTGTACTTTATCAGAGATTAAAAAAAATAAGAGTATAGACGCTCCACCATGCGGTTCTAGTAGTAGTACTATTCGTACTACTAAACCTTGCGCTTGGCTCTTCGCCTCTTCGTGAAGTCGAACAATGATGGTACTCCGCATGTTGGGTACTACAGTGTATGCCTCTGATAATCTGACACCGAATGGACTGATGCATGTCCACCGAGGGTAGGTTGGATTAGTCAAAAGGTGTAAGCGAGCTTCACCTTGTCCTGCAAGCTTCTCCTCGTTCTGCGAGTTCACGGGACACACCGAAAAGTAGTGCTAGCCCATACTCCCTCCTTTCCGGTTAATATGGCTTAATATTTTTGTGGGTAAATGAGAGAGCTTTATTCATATATAAGCATTCTTAGGACGATCAGCCAAGACACTGGTCACTAGGAAGCGAGGTACACCGCAAGAAAAGAAGTAGGAAGCGAGCTATTTCATCAAGCCAGCTCTCGACCACATTCAAAGTGCAGCAAGCACGGTTCGCACAAAGATGCGCCGCAAGGTTTGCTGACCTGTTTACATGCTGAATAACAAAAAAAAGAGGAAATATTACCGAGCGCTCCTATTTGTAACAGGATATGAGCCAGAATTAAGCGAGAATTGTGGCGAGTGTTCCATGCAATCAACTTGCATTATCACATCGAGAACCCTCTAAGAGAACCAAATGTGTTGAAGATTGCTTTAGCACATTTTAAAAATATAATAAGAGTGCAGACGCTCCTCCATCCGGTTCCTAGTACTAGTATAGTGCATACTTGCTTGAATTGTATTGTGATTACTTGACTTGTGCTAAGTTGCTAAAATCTGCAAAGAACTAAAATTGGGAAAAGGATAGATTTTTTTGGTCAAGTAGTCTAATCACCCCCTCCCCCCCTTCAGACATACTTTGGATCCTACACACGGGCTCCAACACGCTCTTTGAGAAAAAAAGGCGGCACATCTTTGGATATAGGTGACGCGGTGGCATCATACAGTAGCATCATTCGCTATAGTTGTAGTATACTCCTACTAGGACGACAACTCCTATAAAACCTTGCACTTGGCTCTTTGCCTCTTATGGAGGTTCAACAGTCTGTACTCGTGTGAACCTTGCACTTGGATCTTCGCCTCTTCGGAAGGTCCAACAATGAAGATACTACAGTACAATATGCTTCTGGCAATCTGACACCGATTGAACTGCTGCACGTCCGCCGCGAGGGCGAGGGCGAGGGAGAGGGAGAGGGCGCTGTAGTCAAAACCCTCTCCTTGTCCTGCAAGCCACCACGCACATGGGCGAGGGAGAGGTGTAATAGTAAGCAAGCTTCTCCTCGTTCGACGAGTTGAGGGGACACATCAAAGCAGTAACTATCCTAATTTGCGCTTGGTTGTTCGCCTCTTCGGGAAGTCGAACAATAATAGTACTAGTATAGTGTATGCTTCTGGCAATCTGACACCGAATTAACTGTTGCACGTCCACAGCCTGCGCGAGGGAGAGCTTGCATTACTCAAATGTTTCTCCTTGTCCTGCAAGCCACCGCGTGCAAGCTTCTCCCATCCTGCAAGCTTCTCCTCGTTCGGCAAGTTGACGGGGACACAACAAAGTAATGCTAGTCCATACTGCCTCCTCTCCGGTTAATATGGCTTAATTTCAAATGAGATAAATACACTGTCTATCACTGTATATTTGTAAAAATATGCTCATTGCGCTCAATATATACATTTTCCGGTCTTTATATGGTCACTAGCTCACCCTGGCTGAGTATGTGTGTGCATGCACGTGTAGGTTGAGCACTTGAGCGTAACCGTGTGTGTTCCTTGTGTGCTCGGACATGCATGCATTAGGGCGTCGCGCACGTTTTTGCGTCCATGTGTACGTGTCACTGTTGCATACACATAGGGGGAGTACGTGTAGGGGCCACTAAGGAGCAGTCAAATCACACAGTAAGTTAGTCAGAAGAAGCAACCATCATTTCACTCTTCAATGACACGTACGCAATAGAAAATGGTTGATATGGAGAGAAAAATAAAACCACTATATATACACTAGCAGGAGCCTAAGCTACAAGCCTGCTTGCTTGGGTTGCTCTCTTCACAAGCATAGAATGACGGTGGCCCCACCGCTGGTCACATATCCGGCCTAATCCTCCAGGTGGGGGAAGGGAACAATGTTCTGCGTAGACACGGTCGACATCGGCGAGGGAGAAAACCCACAGTCGGTGCGTCCCAATCAGGGGTCACCGTGGTATGGGACGATGTCGCGTCCCAACCTCCCTTCTAGCTATAGCCCGACGTCCCAGGTAGTCCATCTTCCTTTTGGAGCCGGCTTGCTCCACTGCCGCAGCTCCCCACGTAGCTCCATCTCCATGTCGATCTTTCTCTACTTCTACCGGCTTCTACTTGTGATGAGTTTATGTCTCATGAACTAGTGCCAGTACTATTATTCTAATCACACTTCTTCAATATCTTTGCCATCAGGGATGCTCAGCTCAATTTTAGTGGAACTGCACAAAAGCATCGTATGATCCGAGGGTGCCAGCCGTCTTTCCTTCGACAGGTTCTACCTGGCCAGGAAATTAAATCATGTTTAGGGTTTAGGGTTTAAGTCGCAGTGAACCCATCAGTAGTTTTTCTTTCGTACACGCTCTCACAACTTTTGTCTTTAGTTCTGAAGTAAATATTGGCTATGATCTGTGAATCATTGAGATGCATCAGCATGCGTGTTAGTTTTCCTTTGTATTTGATGGAATGTTGTAACAGGGCAACCTTGGAGTAGGAATGAAAATGGATGGGAAAGTTTCCATTTTTCCGGAGAAAAAATGGAAACAGAGAGAAACCAACGTTTCTTTTTGTTGGATCGCACCACCGAGCAAAACGAACGTTTAAATCATGTCTATCGCATTTGTGTCTCACCCTCCTCCATGGTCGACCCCACACGGTCGTTCGGCATGCCACTCACCGCAAACCGAGTATACGATAACTTTGCTGCCTGCTTGTCAATGGATCGCGCCATGGAGTACTAGCACTACTCTACATGAAGAGATCGACGCGTTGGGGGAGGACAGCTAGCTATAGCATGGACTCCCAAGAACTTTTTACATGCATGTTGTGGCCGGCTATTGCGACCTTTGAACACGGAGCAGTCGCGTGCACCAGGAAGCGGCACGAGCAGTGCTCTCTTGGCCGGTGCGCCGCTTCAATGCCGGCGCCAGTGAGAGGTCACGTCTGTTGGAGAACGTTGCAGAAAATAAATTTTTCCTACGGTTTCACCAAGATCCATCTATGAGTTCATCTAAGCAACGAGTGAAAGGAGAGATGCATCTACATACCACTTTGTAGATCGCGAGCGGAAGCGTTCAAAAGAACGGGGTTGAGGTAGTCGTTCTCGTCGTGATCCTATCACCGGAGATCCTAGCGCCGAACGGACGACACCTCCGCGTTCAACACACGTACGGTCAGCGTGACGTCTCCTCCGTCTTGATCCAGCAAGGGGGAAGGAGAGGTTGATGATGATCCAGCAGCACGACGGCGTGGTGGTGGATGCAGCAGAACTCCGGCAGGGCTTCGCCAAGCTGCTGCGGGAGGAGGACGAGGTGTAGCAGGGGGAGGGAGGCGCCAAGACACAGGGTGCGGCTGCCCTCCCCCCTGCCCTCCTTTAAATAGGCCCCCGGGGGGGGCGCTGGCCCTGGGAGATGCAATCTCCCAAGGGGGGCGGCGGCCAGGGGGGGTGGAGTGCCCCCCAAGGCAAGTGGGGCGCCCCCCACCCAAGGTTTCAAACCCTAGGCGCAGGAGGGGCCCAATGGGGGCGCACCAGCCCACTAGGGGCTGGTTCCCCTCCCACTTCATCCCACGGGGCCCTCCGGGATAGGTTGCCCCACCCGGTGGACCCCCGGGACCCTTCCGGTGGTCCCGGTACAATACCGGGTGACCCTGAAACTTTCCCGATGGCCGAAATAGCACTTCCTATATATAATTCTTTACCTCTGGACCATTCCGAAACTCCTCGTGACGTCCGGGATCTCATCCGGGACTCCGAACAACATTTGGTTTGCTGCATACTCATATTCATACAACCCTAGCGTCACCGAACCTTAAGTGTGTAGACCCTATGGGTTCGGGAGACATGTAGACATGACCGAGACGGCTCTCCGGTCAATAACCAACAGCGGGATCTGGATACCCATGTTGGCTCCCACATACTCCTCGATGATCTCATCGGATGAACCACGATGTCGAGGATTCAAGCAACCCCGTATACTATTCCCTTTGTTAGACGGTATGTTACTTGCCCGAGACTCGATCGTCGGTATCCCAATACCTCGTTCAGTCTCGTTACCGGCAAGTCACTTTACTCATACCGTAATGCATGATCCCGTGACCAGACACTTGGTCACTTTGAGCTCATTATGATGATGCACTAGCGAGTGGGCCCAGTGATACCTCTCCGTTATACGGAGTGACAAATCCCAGTCTCGATCCATGTCAACCCAACAGACACTTTCGGAGATACCTGTAGTGCACCTTTATAGTCACCCAGTTACGTTGTGACGTTTGGTACACCGAAAGCACTCCTACGGTATCCGGGAGTTACACGATCTCATGGTCTAAGGAAAAGATACTTGACATTGGAAAAGCTCTAGCAAATCGAACTACACGATCTTGTGCTATGCTTAGGATTGGGTCTTGTCCATCACATGATTCTCCTAATGATGTGATCCCGTTATCAACGACATCTAATGTCCATAGTCAGGAAACCATGACTATCTGTTGATCAACGAGCTAGTCAACTAGAGGCTAACTAGGGACATATTATGGTCTATGTATTCACACGTGTATTACGATTTCCGGATAATACAATTATAGCATGAATAAAGACAATTATCATGAACAAGGAAATATAATAATAATCCTTTTATTATTGCCTCTAGGGCATATTTCCAACAATCTCCCACTTGCACTAGAGTCAATAATCTAGTTACATTGTGATGAATCGAACACCCATAGAGTTCTGGTGTTGATCATGTTTTGCTCGCGAGAGAGGTTTAGTCAACGGGTCGGCGACATTCAGATCCGTATGTACTTTGCAAATATCTATGTCTCCATCTTGAACATTTTCACGGATGGAGTTGAAACGACGCTTGATGTGCCTGGTCTTCTTGTGAAACCTGGGCTCCTTGGCAAGGGTAATAGCTCCAGTGTTGTCACAGAAGAGTTTGATCGGCCCTGACGCATTGGGTATGACTCCTAGGTCGGTGATGAACTCCTTAACCCAAATAGCTTCATGCGCTGCCTCCGAGGCTGCCATGTACTCCGCTTCACATGTAGATCCCACCACGACGCTCTGCTTGTAGCTGCACCTGCTTACTGCTCCACCATTCAACATATACACGTATCCGGTTTGTGACTTAGAGTCATCCAGATCTGTGTCGAAGCTAGCATCGACGTAACCCTTTATGGCGAGCTCTTCGTCATCTCCATAAATGAGAAACATGCCCTTTGTCCTTTTCAGGTACTTTAGGATATTCTTGACCGCTGTCCAGTGTTCCTTGCCGGGATTACTTTGGTACCTTCCTACCAAACTCACGACAAGGTTTACATCAGGTCTTGTACACAGGATGGCATACATAATAGATCCTATGGCTGAAGCATAGGGGATGACACTCATCTCTTCTTTATCTTTTGCCGTGGCCGGGCATTGAGCCGAGCTCAATCTCACACCTTGCAATACAGGCAAGAACCCCTTCTTGGACTGATCCATTTTTAACTTCTTCAAAATCTTATCAAGGTATGTGCTTTGTGAAAGACCTATGAAGTGTCTTGATCTATCTCTATAGATCTTGATGCCTAATATGTAAGCAGCTTCTCCAAGGTCCTTCATTGAAAAACACTTATTCAAGTAGGCCTTAATGTTGTCCAAAAGTTCTATATCATTTCCCATGAAAAGTATGTCATCTACATATAATATGAGAAATGCTACAGAGCTCCCACTCACTTTCTTGTAAACGCAGGCTTCTCCATAAGTCTGCATAAACCCAAATGCTTTGATCATCTCATCAAAGCGAATGTTCCAACTCTGAGATGCTTGCACCAGCCCATAAATGGATCGCTGGAGCTTGCATACTTTGTGAGCATTCTTAGGATCGACAAAACCCTCCGGCTGCATCATATACAGTTCTTCCTTAAGATGCCCGTTAAGGAATGCCGTTTTGACGTCCATCTGCCATATCTCATAATCATAGTATGCGGCAATTGCTAACATGATTCGGACGGACTTCAGCTTTGCTACGGGAGAGAATGTCTCATCGTAGTCAACCCCTTGAACTTGTCGATAACCCTTAGCGACAAGTCGAGCTTTATAGACGGTAATATTACCATCCGCGTCCGTCTTCTTCTTAAAGATCCATTTTTTTTCTATCGCTCGCCAATCATCAGGCAAGTCAGTCAAAGTCCATACTTTGTTTTCATACATGGATTCTATCTCGGATTGCATGGCTTCAAGCCATTTGTTGGAATCTGGGCCCGCCATCGCTTCTTAATAGTTCGAAGGTTCACCATTGTCTAACAACATGATTTCCAGGACAGGGTTGCCATACCACTCTGGTGTGGAACGTGTCCTTGTGGACCTACGAGGTTCTGTAGCAACTTGATCCGAAGTACCTTGATCATCATCATTAATTTCCTCTCCAGTTGGTGTAGGCACCACAGGAACATTTTCCTGAGCTGTACTACTTTCCGGTTCAAGAGGTAGTACTTCATCGAGTTCTACTTTCCTCCCACTTACTTCTTTCGAGAGAATCTCTATTTCCAGAAAGGATCCGTTCTTGGAAACAAAGGTCTTGCCCTCGGATCTTACGTAGAAGGTATACCCAATGGTTTCCTTGGGGCATCCTATGAAGACGCACTTTTCCGACTTGGGTTCGAGCTTTTCAGGTTGTAATTTCTTGACATAAGCATCGCATCCCCAAACTTTTAGAAACAACAGCTTAGGTTTCTTCCCAAACCATAATTCATACGGTGTCGTCTCAACGGATTTAGACGGTGCCCTATTTAAAGTGAATGTAGCTGTCTCTAGAGCGTATCCCCAAAATGATAGCGGTAAATCGGTAAGAGACATCATAGATCGCACCATGTCCAATAGAGTGCGATTACGACGTTCGGACACACCGTTACGCTGAGGCGTTCCAGGCGGCGTGAGTTGTGAAACAATTCCACATTTCCTTAAGTGTGTACCAAAATCGTGACTTAAGTATTCTCCTCCACGATCTGATCGTAGGAACTTTATCTTTCGGTCACGTTGATTCTCTACCTCATTCTGAAATTCCTCGAACTTTTCAAAGGTCTCAGACTTGTGTTTCATCAAGTAAACATACCCATATCTACTCAAGTCATCGGTGAGAGTGAGAACATAACGATATCCTCCGCGAGCCTCAACGCTCATTGGACCGCACACATCGGTATGTATGATTTCCAACAAGTTGGTTGCTCGCTCCATAGTTCCGGAGAACGGAGTCTTGGTCATTTTGCCCATGAGGAATGGTTTGCATGTGTCAAATGATTCATAATCGCGAGACTCTAAAAGTCCATCAGCATGGAGCTTCTTCATGCGCTTGACACCAATGTGACCAAGGCGGCAGTGCCACAAGTATGTGGGACTATCGTTATCAACTTTACATCTTTTGGTATTCACGCTATGAGTATGTGTAACATTACGTTCGAGATTCATTAAGAATAAACCATTGACCATAGGGGCATGACCATAAAACATATCTCTCATATAAATAGAACAACCATTATTCTCGGATTTAAATGAGTAGCCATCTCGTATTAAACGAGATCCAAATACAATGTTCATGCTCAAACTTGGCACTAAATAACAATTATTGAGGTTCATAACTAATCCCGTGGGTAAATGTAGAGGTAGCATGCCGACGGCGATCACATCGACCTTGGAACCATTCCCGACGTGCATCGTCACCTCGTCCTTCGCCAGTCTCCGCTTATTCCGCAGCTCCTGCTGTGAGTTACAAATATGAGCAACGACACCGGTATCAAATACCCAGGAGTTACTACGAGTACTGGTAAGGTACACATCAATTACATGTATATCAAATATACCTTTCGTGTTGCCGGCCTTCTTGTCCGCTAAGTATTTGGGGCAGTTCCGCTTCCAGTGACCCTTCCCCTTGCAATAAAAGCACTCAGTCTCAGGCTTGGGTCTATTCTTTGACTTCTTCCTGGCAACTGGCTTACCGGGCGCGGCAACATCTTTGCCGTCCTTCTTGAAGTTCTTCTTACCCTTGCCCTTCTTGAACTTAGTGGTCTTATTGACCATCAACACTTGATGTTCTTTCTTGATTTCAACCTCTGCTGACTTCAGCATTGAAAATACTTCAGGAATGGTCTTCACCATCCCCTGCATATTGTAGTTCAACACAAAGCTCTTGTAGCTCGGTGGGAGCGACTAAAGGATTCTGTCAATGACCGCCTCGTCCGGGAGGTTGATCTCCAGCTGGGACAGGCGGTTGTGCAACCCAGACATTTTGAGTATGTGCTCACTGACAGAACTGTTTTCCTCCATCTTACAACTATAGAACTTGTCGGAGACTTCATATCTCTCGACCCGGGCATGAGCTTGAAAAACCATTTTCAGCTCCTCGAACATCTCATATGCTTCGTGTTTCTCAAAACGCTTTTGGAGCCCCGGTTCTAAGCTGTAAAGCATGCCGCATTGAACGAGGGAGTAATCATCAACACGTGACTGCCAAACGTTCATAATGTCTTGGTTCTCTGGGATGGGTGCTTCACCTAGCGGTTCATCTAGGACATATGCTTTCTTGGCTGCTATGAGGATGATCCTCAGGTTCCGGACCCAGTCCGAATAGTTGCTGCCATCATCTTTCAGCTTGGTTTTCTCTAGGAACGCGTTGAAGTTCATGTTGACATGAGCGTTGGCCATTTGATCTACAAGACATATTTTGCAAAAGTTTTAGACTAAGTTCATGACAACTAAGTTCATCTAATCAAATTATTGAATGAACTCCCACTCAGATTTGACATCCCTCTAGTCATCTGAGTGTTACACGATCCGAGTCGACTAGGCCGTGTCCGATCATCATGTGAGACGGACTAGTTATCATCGGTGAACATCTCCATGTTGATCGTATCTTCCATACGACTCATGTTCGACCTTTCGGTCTCTTGTGTTCCGAGGCCATGTCTGTACATGCTAGGCTCGTCAAGTTAACCCTAAGTGTTTTGCATGTGTAAATCTGTCTTACACCTGTTGTATGTGAACGTAAGGATCTATCACACCCGATCATCACATGGTGCTTCGAAACGACGAGCTTTAGCAACGGTGCACAGTTAGGGGGAACACTTTCTTGAAATTATTATAAGGGATCATCTTATTTACTACCGCCGTTCTAAGTAAACAAGATGCATAAAACATAATAAACATCACATGCAATTATATAAAGTAGTGACATGATATGGCCAATATCATATAGCTCCTTCGATCTCCATCTTCGGGGCTCCATGATCATCTTCGTCACCGGCATGACACCATGATCTCCATCATCATGATCTCCATCATTGTGTCTTCATGAAGGTTTCACACCAACGACTACTTCTACTTCTATGGCTAACGCATTTAGCAATAAAGTAAAGTAATTTACATGGCGTTCTTCAATGACACGCAGGTCATACAAAAAATAAAGACAACTCCTATGGCTCCTGCCGGTTGTCATACTCATCGACATGAAAGTCGTGATTCCTATTACAAGAACATGATCTCATACATCACAATATATCATTCATCATTCATCACAACTTCTGGCCATATCACATCACATGACAATTGCTGCAAAAACAAGTTAGACGTCCTCTAATTGTTGTTGCATCTTTTACGTGGCTGCAATTGGGTTCTAGCAAGAACATTTTCTTACCTACAAATAACCACAACGTGATTTTGTCAACTTCTATTTACCCTTCATAAGGACCCTTTTCATCGAATCCGCTCCAACTAAAGTAGGAGAGACAGACACCCGCTAGCCACCTTATGCAACTAGTGCATGTCAGTTGGTGGAACCTGTCTCACGTAAGCGTACGTGTAAGGTCGGTCCGGGCCGCTTCGTCCCACAACACCGCTAAAGGAAGAAAAGACTAGTAGCGGCAAGCAAGTTGACAAGATCTACGCCCACAACAAATTTGTCTTCTACTCGTGCAATAGAGAACTACGCATAGACCTAGCTCATGATGCCACTGTTGGAGAACGTTGCAGAAAATAAAATTTTTTCCTACGGTTTCACCAAGATACATCTATGAGTTCATCTAAGCAACAAGTGAAATGAGAGATGCATCTACATACCACTTTGTAGATCGCAAGCGGAAGCGTTCAAAAGAACGGGGTTGAGGTAGTCGTTCTCGTCGTGATCCTATCACCGGAGATCCGAGCGCTGAACGGACGGCACCTCCGTGTTCAACACACGTACGGTCAGCATGACGTCTCCTCCGTCTTGATCCAGCAAGGGGGAAGGAGATGTTGATGATGATCCAGCAGCACGACGGCGTGGTGGTGGATGCAGCAGAACTCCGGCAGGGCTTCGCCAAGCTGCTGCGGGAGGAGGACGAGGTGTAGTAGGGGGAGGGAGGCGCCAAGACACAGGGTGCGGCTGCCCTCCCCCCTGCCCTCCTTTATATAGGCCCCCAGGGGGGGGCGCCAGCCCTGGGAGATGCAATCTCCCAAGGGGGCGGCGGCCAGGGGGGTGGAGTGCCCCCCAAGGCAAGTGCCCCCCCACCTAGGGTTTCAAACCCTAGGAGCAGGGGGGGCCCAAGGTGGGCGCACCAGCCCACTAGGGGCTGGTTCCCCTCCCACTTCAGCCCACGGGGCCCTCCAGGATAGGTGGCCCCACCCGGTGGACCCCCGGGACCCTTCTGGTGGTCCCGGTACAATACCGGGTGACCCCGAAACTTTCCCGATGGCCAAAACAGCACTTCCTATATATAATTCTTTACCTCTGGACCATTCCGAAACTCCTTGTGACGTCCGGGATCTCATCCGGGACTCCAAACAACATTCGGTTTGCTGCATACTCATATTCATACAACCCTAGCATCACCGAACCTTAAGTGTGTAGGGCCTACGGGTTCGGGAGACATGTAGACATGACCGAGATGGCTCTCCGGTCAATAACCAACATCGGGATCTGGATACCCATGTTGGCTCCCACATACTCCTCGATGATCTCATTGGATGAACCACGATGTCGAGGATTCAAGAAACCCCGTATACTATTCCCTTTGTCAGACGGTATGTTACTTGCCCGAGACTCGATCGTCGATATCCCAATACCTCGTTCAGTCTCGTTACCGGCGAGTCACTTTACTCGTACCGTAATGCATGATCCCGTGACCAGACACTTGGTCACTTTGAGCTCATTATGATGATGCACTAGCGAGTGGGCCCAGTGATACCTCTCCGTTATACGGAGTGACAAATCCCAGTCTCGATCCATGTCAACCCAACAGACACTTTCGGAGATACCTGTAGTGCACCTTTATAGTCACCCAGTTACGTTGTGACGTTTGGTACACCGAAAGCACTCCTACGGTATCCGGGAGTTACACGATCTCATGGTCTAAGGAAAAGATACTTGACATTGGAAAAGCTCTAGCAAATCGAACTACACGATCTTGTGCTATGCTTAGGATTGGGTCTTGTCCATCACATGATTCTCCTAATGATGTGATCCCGTTATCAACGACATCTAATGTCCATAGTCAGGAAACCATGACTATATGTTGATCAACGAGCTAGTCAACTAGAGGCTTACTAGGGATATATTACTAGGGACATATTATGGTCTATGTATTCACACGTGTATTACGATTTCCGGATAATACAATTATAGCATGAATAAAGACAATTATCATGAACAAGGAAATATAATAATAATCCTTTTATTATTGCCTCTAGGGCATATTTCCAACAACGTCCGCACTAGCCGGGCATGAATGCGGCACTGACCGTTTCGGGCATGAAGCACGCGCGGGTGATGCAGAGGGTTCGGGTTGGTCAGGAGCGGTCATGGCAGCGGTCTGGATGCCCGAAAACAAGAGATGATGTACGTTAATATTGCAGCGTATATAATTATAACAACATAAATAATGTGCCAGTTGGACAAATATGATTGGAGACGGAGATGGAAATGGAATTTTACGTAAACACGGATATGCATGTCTATGTCTATGTGTGTGTGCGCGACAACTCTCGTGACCTAGAAGCGGGGCGTGTTTTTGATCGAGTTTTCTTTCTTGGTATGTTAAAAAATTGTTCGCCAGTTTTCGTTTCTTTTTTCCGGGAACTCGCGTATTCTATTTAAAACCACTGCTACGGAGAGAATTTTTTACTCCATTATAGCCTCTTGTTTGATAGAGTTTCTCACATTCGCTCTCTCACCCTCTCCATATCAAAACAAGATGACAATGTCCACTATATCTCTCTCCTCACCGGTGGTCACAGATCCGTCCGAATCCCGTCCGCTGCGGGAGGTGAGGAGGTGCAGCATTGACGTTGCCGTCATCGGCGATGGAGGAAGCCGATGCGCACCATCCTCCCGGAGCCGGTGCTAGCGCGGACGAAGGTCCTCCGCGCCCTTGTTCGCTGTCGTCGTGTGGGAAGATCCCGCCCGCCTACCTAAAGTGACATCTCGCCCACCTGAGGTATAACTTCTTGTACTCGTCCAGCTCCCCAGGTCGATGCATGCGGGTTTTCTTCTACGCACTGACACCTCCGTCACGGACCAAGACGTTGGGTCAAGAGTGTTCCTGTGCCATATGAACACCCCTGTAGTATCTACGAGAGGGTCAAAGCCGACGACTGGAAAACTCCCAGACATACAAAAACGGCCGCACAGGAGGAAATCAACTTCAGATAATGGTGCAAATATATTATAAAGCGTTAATATCTATAATACACACAGTCGGGTCTTTCGGATACATTCATTCGAATATGACGTCCTTTGAGCATTGACCCTCTATCAAACGAGCACCTTCTAGGATGTCGTTTAAATAACATTCCGGTGTGCAGTGGTCTTTGCCTTCGGGAGGATCCTCCGCCACGACAACGGCGGCCTTCATCTTCACTACAAAAAAAAAAGAAACATTCGTGACATTTTGGGCCGAACGGAATTTTTTCTGTCATACTTATGACACTTCTATGACGATAATTGTGACAAAACCCGGTATCATCATAGATGTGGTGGGCTCCTACTTCTATGACAAAAAATCATGACAGAAAATAGGCTTTTCATCCTGGGCGGGCTGGAGACACAGCTGCATGACATTCTTTGGGTCGTCCATGACGGAAAAAACCGTGGTGGAAGCGAGGGCGAGGAAAATTTTGGGGAGTTCCTGGTTACGGTGGGTGGTCGGGGGCCGAGCGATGTGTGTTTCTCTCGTACTGTACGCGCGTGGGTGCGAGGCGTTGGGCTCTAACTGAACCCGAGCGAGGCGTTGCCTAACTAAACCCGAGCGATTGCACTGCAGGCTATGCGTTACTGAACCCGAGCGATCGAGCGATTCCTTCACTACTGCTGCTAACTGAATTGAAGCCGATCGATGCTGCCTATGGATGAATAGTGAGCGTTGCTGGGGGGGGGGTTGGATGAATAGTTCCCGGTGGGGGTGGATGAACAGGACCCCGTGGTGTTGCCTCTGGATGAACAAGACCCCGATCGATCGAGCTGGTTGGGGCTGGATGAACAGGACCCCGTGGAGGGCTGGATGAACAGGATGACCCCATGGAGGGCTGGATCAACAGTAGATGGTGGAGGGCTAGATGAACAGGAGCCCGTGGAGGGGTGGTTGAACAGGAGCCTGTGGAGAGGGCTGGTCGAACAGTAGCTGGTGGAGTAGCGGACGGTGGAGGCTGGATGAATAGGAGCCCGTGGATGAACAGTTGCAGGTGGAGGCTGGGGGAGGTCGATGGTGGATGAACAGTAGCCCGTGGAGGATGGAGGAGGTCGACGGTGGAGATGAACAGTATCCCGTGGAGTCCCGTTTTGTGGTATGCCACACCCCTCCCGATGAACATGACCTCCATTTCGACCGTAGCGCTCAAACACAAGTCCGTTTCCTCCGTTTTGCGATATGCCACACCCCTCTCGATCAACAGGACCCCGTTGTCGGATTTAGGGTTCCGGCAGACCCTTGAGGTTCGAACACTGGGGTGCGCGCGGAGGTTTTGCCTTCTACCTACCTGTTCCTCGCCGAATCGCTAGGATCTAAACCGCGAGAAGAACAACACAAGAGACAAAGGATTTATACTAGTTCAGGCCACCATTGTGGTGTAATACCCTACTCCAGTGTGTGGTGTGGTGGATTGCCTCTTAGGGTGATGATGAAACAATACAATGAAGAACAGCCTCGCGAGGGTCTGTCCTTGTGGTCTCTCCCTCTTTGGCCGGATGGATCGATCCGTCCCACTACACTGTGGGTGGCTAGTCCTATTTATAGGCGAAGGACCTGGGCCTCTTCCCAAATATTGAGCGGGAAGGGCTCCAACAACTGGCCAATTTGAAGGGGAACATCTAGTACACTTATCCTAACTAAAGTTGGTCCTCGCCTGTCAAAGGCTCTGGTGGTGACGCCGACTTGGGCTCCACGGTGACCTCCATCCTGCCGTTGGACTGGTCTTGGTCTTGTTGCACCGAAATGGATGCCTTTGCTTGATGCTCTCGCCTGCGCTTGCTCCCCTTGCACCAAAGAGGAAAGCAGGACACTGCGCGAGCTGGCGCCCGGCTGGCGCCCTTGGTCGTCATGGCTTGCGTCATGGGCACCTCGCGAGGTACCCCGCCTTGAACTCTTCGCCTCCTCGTGAGCCAGCCTGATGAGGTCGTGCCTGAGGAAGCTCCTTGTCGTCCGCCCTGCGAGGCTTGGCCCCTCGCGAGGATCTTGAGCTTGTGCTGATGAAGACGGGCCGTGTTGGGCCCCCTTTGAGCCACGCCGCAGGCCGCAGGCAGGCAAGTCTGGGCACCCCCGTTCCCAGAACACTGACAGTAGCCCCCAGGCCCAAGGCGTGCCCGGACTTGGCCGAGCAGAGAGGCGAAAGGGCAAGTGCGCAGCATCGCGGGCCCTAACAGCCTGCGGCCTTGGGTGCCGCGTGGCGGTGGATCGGACGTGGGCGACACTATTCCCCCACGCCTCCTCATTTGGTGCCAGGCTAGGTGGACTTGCAGCTGTACACAGCCACTCCCCTTCCATTGCTTGTGCGCCTTCTGTCCTTCCTCCTTTCGAACTCCAGCTTTCGCTTCGAAGCCAATCTCGAACCTTCCCCCCCTTCCGTCGCCATGGCTCCGACAAAGAAAGGGAGAGGAAAGGGACCCATGCCTTCGCCTTGCTCGCCGCCGTCGGTGGCCCCCGCCGTTGACTGGTCGATCATAGTCAATCGGGAGGGCTTGGACAAGGTCAGTTCGGCCCTAGCCACCATCTTCAATGAATGCGGGAGGACGGCGGCCTGGCCCGCGTCTCGGTTCTCCATCGATAGGATAATCACCGAGGTCCCTTGTTTCGTCGACGCCCTGTGGGCGGGGCTAATTCCCCCCTTCTCGGATTTCTTCAACGCCATGCTCTCCCATTATCAGATCCATATGATGCATCTCGGTCCTGACTCCATTACTCTTCTGGCGGTATTCGCCTTCGTTAGCGGGGCTATGGTTGGCATCATCCCTTCGGTCGCCCTGCCGCGCCACTTCTTCGCTCTGCACCTCGCCGACCCTGCCCAATGCTCGAGATGTGCGAGCTTCATCGCTGCACCCGAGACGGCGGCCTCAGGGATTGACTTCGGTCTTCCTCCGCCAGCGCTTGGGTTCCGCGAGCGGTGGCTGTATGTGGACATGGGGGTGCCCAGCCCCCTGCTGTCGAAGCCGACCTCGCCTGCTGTCCCCAATTCGGGCTGGGGCCAGGAGACCCTCACAAGCCCCCATCTCTCCTTTGTCTGGCGTTGCTTCGAGTGCTTGAGATCGCTTGAGGTGACGGCGCCCAAGGTGGTGAAGGAGTTCTTGCTACGCCGGGTCGCCCCCCTCCAGCGCCACTCTCGCCGAATGTGGGCCTTCAACGGGCGCGGGGATCGCATGAGGCTCCAGGAAGGGGACCTAACGCCTGAAGCGTTGAGGAAGCTACTCTTGGTTCTGACTGGGGACCCCAACCCTGGCAGCATCTAGCAGGGGGGGGCCTTGTTGTACCTCTATTCGGGTAGGAGAGACTTCGTGAATCAGATGCCCGTTTTCGATGAATGGGGACCGCGCCTCGTCGGCCTCCAAGGGTCTCGCGAGAATCCAGTGACAGTGGCCGCCCTTTCAATTGGTCGAGGCGGTTCTTCCTCAAGTGGCGGAGCAGGGAGGCATGAACCTCCAGAGGCTGGGGGTGCCCATGCCGAGGCAACAGCACTGGGCAGCGCTCAAGAGGGAGCGGCCCCTGAGGCCCACACTACCGGGGCTGAGGGCGGCGAGCAGCCGCCTGCCGTGCATGGGGCCGAGGCCTCCGAGGCCCCGGCTGCTTTCCTTGATGGGGCGACCGGCGACGCGCATCAGGCAGACACCCCTGACGCGGGCCGCCCTGATGCTTCCTCTTTGTCGCAGGCCGACCCCTGCACTGAACTCTTGGGTCGCTTCTGCGTGGACTTTGAGGCCCTCCGGAAGAGAAGGGAGGCCTTGGGCGACGATTACCCTTGTCGCCTGCTGAAGCGCAGAAAGTACTTCGCCATCGATGAGTGAGCCTTCTCCCTCCCCAGCTCCAGATTCTTCTGCTACCCTTCCTGAACCTTGCTCCGCAGGGCCCTTCCTCCCGAGCTCACGGAGATGACTGAGGAGCCATCCTCCCTGCTTCCGCCTTCGCCACCGCCTCTGGGCGCTCCGAGCAGTGGAGCCCTGGTGGTGAGGTCGATCGAAGAGACGAATCACCCCGAGGCGCAACACGGCCCCGCGCGCCTCGTGGCCTTCCTTAGCGAGCCTTCTCGGGGCCTAGCCAGCTTGCCGTGGGCTTCTCGCCTAGTCGTGGATCGCGATTGGCTGGGGTACTCCCAGCGCTCTTCATTTGGGGAGGGACTGGCCCTAGGCCGGGCTTCCACCGAGGCACGCCCGGTTGCTTCAAGGGTGCCAGTCCCCAGCCCCCTGCCCGGAGGGGGAGCGCTGATTAGTGCCCCCCGGCGCTTGCTTGGGGTGGATGACAGCGTGGAAGACGTACTTGAGCGTGCTTGGGAGCGTCGCGCTCTTCGCCAAGGGTTCCTTTGAAGGGCGGCTGACACGGTGAGCCTGCTTGGTGAAGAGCTTGCTGATGAAGACGCGCGCCTTGAGGCCGAGGGCCTGCGCTTGGTTGCGGAAAGGCGCGAGCTGGAGGCGGCAGTCGCCCTCGCGCGCCGCCAACGTGATCTTGAGGAGGAGGAGGCCAGGGCGTCGCTGGCGGCCTCTCGGGTGGCCCGTTCCCAGGCCGTCGAGGAGGCCCGGGAAGCTGACCAGCGGCGAGAGGCGATGGAAGAGCGGGCACGGGAACTCCTCGCCCGGTGCCGCTCACTGGAGGAGCAGGTGGAGCTGCGCGGGGCGGCCCTCGCGTCGATGAAGGTGACTTTCGGTGACCCAGTGAAGCTCCAGAAGCGTGAGGAAGCGCTGACGTTGGAGGCTGCCGAACGCGCTCGTGAGTACGAGCGCCTGGAGACAAGGGAGCGCTTGGTGACACGAGAGGAGAATGATGTCGCTGCGCGGGAAAGCCGGGTCTTGGAGGAGGTCAGGCGCCGGGTGGCAACGGCGTGCTCGAACCTCGAGCGTGAGTTCGAGGAGAGGCTGGCGTTGATCCGGACCGAGGCTGAAGGTAGGACCACCGCCTTGAGGACCAAGCTGGAGGAAGCGACTCGGCGGGGTGATGCCTTGCGGGCCGCACTTGAAGTGGCGCAAGGGGAGTCGACTACTTCTCGCGCCGAGGTGCTTCTTCTTCGCCAACGGCTGGACAAGGCTGAGGCCGTTGCGCGCCAGAATGTGGACGAGATACGCCATCGATGGCTCCTGGAACATGAGCACGCCCCCATGCTCGCCACGCTTCGGGAGAGAGCCAATGCGGCCTTGGGCAAGATCTGCGAGGTGGCCATTGGCGCGCCGCACGCAACCAACTACGCCGGCAACCTTCAGTTCTTCACTGACATTGTGATGCAGCTGGAGGCGCGGTCGGTCAGGGCCAACAGGTTTGTGGAGGAAAGGAGCCACGTCCTGCTCGGGCGCGCCTTCTCCCGTGTCTTCAACCATCTCCAGAACATGGACCCTCACTTCGACTTTGACGCCGCCATCGCCCCAGTTCCCCAGGCCGTCCGGGGTGACCTGGTGGACTGGGTGGAAAACAACATGGACGCTCTTGTTAGGGCCTTCGCCTCAGACGATGATGACGCAATCGTGGCCGCCGACGAGGGCGGCGTGGTGAACGGTCCTGACACCGCCGGCGAGAACACAAAGGGCGATGGCGAGGCCAGCGACGCCAACGACGGTTCAGGTGGTGCTCCTGAGGATGCATTGGGGGATTTATCCGATTGACCGCGCATTGCTCTTGTTTTCTTACCCTGCATGAATAGAACTCAGGCTTTTCGACCATCCGATTGTAAGAGCATTTTGGGAGGGGGTGCCCCTCATGTAAAGCTTATGTTCATCATACTAGTTGGTGTTGTATGGCCCACGTGCCTGCGCCAAGTGGTTGGCTAGGTGATGAACCGGATGGCTGGTTTACCTTTGCCTCGTGCGGGCCCCGAGACCATACGCGGGAGGCTGTGGTGTCTCGAGTGCCTCTTGATCGAATCTGTAGGATCTCCAGTGAAAAAGCCTCCTGAGAGGATACGGCGGCGGCAGCCTGGGCTGCACGCAAGCTAGGCCAGACCCGGCTTGTGAGGGGCTCACGAGGGGAGGCAGCTGAGGCGAGGTCGTAACCGAAACGCGAGAGATTGCTCGAACAAGACTAAGCACCCCTTCCCCAAACACACGCAAATCTCAAATCCGAATCCAATTTAAATCCAGCGGGGGAAAACAACAACCAAGGAAAAAGCAAAGAAAGCAGAAAAAGGCCGCGTCCAACACCTAGTCTAGTCTTGGACGTCTTCTCACCAGCGCGGAGCTAAGTGCTGCCACTGGGCGTGGGAGGGAGCCCCAGGGCCTGAGGCCGGCACCACTGAGTCTCCGGGGCGTGTACAGCCCCACTCATTATTACGTGAGAGTGTCACGGGGTGGCGAGCTTTACAGGCACTGGGCCTTCTTCACAGGTACCGGCCTTGCTTCATATCGCCAAACGAGGGCCCCGCCTTGCGCCACACTCTAGTGCCATCAACAACGACCAGAAACCAGGATGCCGCTGATGGGGTAGAGCGGTCGCCAGCGGTTCCCCCGACGACCACGGGTCCTCCGCCAGGGGCAGGCCCTGAGGCGCTTCCCCAGTGGAGGGCCTACCTCCTGGGAAGCCTTGCTCCGAACGCCGCGGTGGTGATGTCGGATCCCGGCCCCTCCCCTATAGCCCCCGATGCCCTCCTCCTGAGGGGTAGGAGCCAGCAGGAGCGGGGCAGCTGCTCGCTACGGCGACCTGCATCTCCTGCGACCCATGATTAGCGTATGCCTGCTCCTGAGGAATTAGCGGTACCCGATAATCGTCGCTTCCAGTGTGGCCGGTGGGGCCGCCCCGGGACTCCTGGAAGAGCTCAGCTTCTGGTGCCTCGTCCCCCCAGCTTGGTCTGAGGAGCGAGCCTTGCTCGCCTTCGCGCGGGTGCCCTTGGTCCAACATGCGGGGCACGTACTCTTCAGGGGCCGCCACCCCGAAGGCCACGTCATAGTGCTCCGCATGCCATGCAGCTTTGCTTGATGTGCCAACCTGGGGGTGGTAATGCGGCGGCCCACTGGGGCCGTGGGTTGTGACGAGTCCTTCCTCGCGAGCGGGGAGCGGAGTCAGCGCAACCGCTGGCCCGGTGCCGACAGCTTCATTGGCGCCGGGGTAGCCTTGGGGCCCGCGGGCGCGCGTGGGGCCCCCGCGCGGGCTGCTCTGGGCCTGAGACGGGAGTTGAGTGCAGAAGGGGTGAGCCCCCGAGGCAGCAAAGCCCAGGAGCTCTACCACCCGCTCTAGCAGCACGTCGTGGCCGCCTTCCATCAGCCTGCACTGCAGCAGCTCTCGGGCCACCGTGAGCGCGGCCCTTGAGTTCGCCTACTCCCGGTGAGTGTACGGTGCTGTGGCCGCGGCGTGGTTGGAGGCTCTTGCTGCCGACCGTGTCTGTCACAGTGTGAGAGCTGTCGGGGTCTGTCCGCGTCACCCATGGCCCGCAGCGCCCTGCGGACTGCAAGCTGCCTAGGGCGCTGGGTTGCCCTGGGCAAGCGGCTCTGCGCCGGCGGGCCAATCTGTCCAGGGGGCAGGGTTGCCCGCTTGGTCGCCGGACATGGTGATGACGATGTGGCGGGACACAAGGTAGCGTAAGATGGATCCCGGCGCACCCCTACCTGGCGCGCTAAATGTCAGATTTAGGGTTCCGACAGACCCTTGAGGTTCGAACACTGGGGTGCGCGCGGAGGTTTCGCCTTCTACCTACCTGTTCCTCGCCGAATCACTAGGATCTAAACTGCGAGAAGAACAACACAAGAGACAAAGGATTTATACTGGTTCAGGCCACCATTGCGGTGTAATACCCTACTCCAGTGTGTGGTGTGGTGGATTGCCTCTTAGGCTGATGATGAACAATACAAGGAAGAACAGCCTCGCGAGGGTCTGTCCTTGTGGTCTCTCCCTCTTTGGCCGGATGGATCGATCCGTCCCAGTACACTATGGGTGGCTAGTACTATTTATAGGCGAAGGCCCTGGGCCTCTTACCAAATATTGAGCGGGAAGGGCGCCAACAACTGGCCAATTTGAAGGGGAACATCTAGTACACTTATCTTGACTAAAGTTGGTCCTCGCCTGTCAAAGGCTCTGGTGGTGACGCCGACTTGGGCTCCACGGTGACCTCCATCCTGCCGTTGGACTGGTCTTGGTCTTGTTGCACCGAAATGGATGCCTTTGCTTGATGCTCTCGCCTGCGCTTGCTCCCCTTGCACCAAAGAGGAAAGAAGGACACTGCGCGGGCTGGCGCCCGGCTGGTGCCCTTGGTCGTCATGGCTTGCGTCATGGGCACCTCGCGAGGACCCCGCCTTGAACTCTCTGCCTCCTCGTGAGCCAGCCTGACGAGGCCGTGCCTGAGGAAGCTCCTTGTCGTCCTCCCCGCGAGGCTTGGCCCCTCGCGAGGGTCTTGAGCTTGTGCTGATGAAGACGGGCCGTGCTGGGCCCCCTTTGAGCCACGCCGCAGGCCGCAGGTAGGCAAGTCTGGGGACCCCCGTTCCCAGAACGCCGACACCCGTTTCGACCATAGGAGGTCCAACAGAAGTCTGTTTCCTCCGTTTTGCGGTACGCCTGACCCATCCCGAAGAACAAGATCCTGTTTCGATCGTGGCTGGTCGAACACAAGGCTGTTTCCTCCGTCATGCGGTACGCCGGGCCTCGTTTCCATCGGCTATTCCATCCAAGCCCTCCCGATGAACACGACGATGCATTCCGTTCCGACCCAGCGGGTTGGCTCCCCATGAACACGACGATGACGCAGTTTCTCCGTTCCGACCCAGCCATGTACACAAGCCATGGCTGTACGTATGCGCGAGTAGGCGTTCGAGACCCACCTGTATGTACGTACGTGGTCGTATTTACTTTCTTGCACCCTGGCCGCTGTACGTACGTGTACATGCTATGTGCGTGCCTCTACTATGACACATGCACGTCTACATCGACCAGTATGTACGTACATGTTCGCGACCAGAATGACAACACTACATACGCTTCGACCAGGTGGGCCCCGACTGTCAGGCACTTCCTTGCGTACGAAGATGTAGCTGGTGGGTCCCAGCAGTCAGGGGGGCGAATCGTTTTTTTTTGCCTAGACACACTTCCTTGCGTGCGAAGATGTAGCTGGTAGGTTCCTGCAGTCAGGGGGGAAACATTTTTTTTTGCGAAATACAGTGGCCCATCCGGTGGGTCCCTCCTATCAGGTGGAGGAATAATTATTTTGTGCGTAATAAGGAGCCAATTCCTTGAGTCTGCCCTAGACCTAGCTGTTAGCCGATCAACGTACAATACTCTTCCGATGGAAGTCATTCCTTGACCACGTTGACCACGCCGTGCCGAGAGCACCAAGGCAGTGGATGATGGCGAGGCCTAGGAAGGGGACAACACGGAGGCGGGGAAGACGCGGCAGTGGATGCCCACGCGTAGAGGAGTATGAGGGTTCACTGGTTCAGCTGTGGTGTGAGGCTGCCGTCGCGGCAGAATAACAGGGGGTGTGGGTGAGTAGAGGGATGACCTGGCCAGCGGTGGGAGTAGTAGGGGGCGGTGAGGCCTCTGCGGCATCACAGCCGGCCACGGGAGGCAGGAGCACGCGGCACGACCGATGCTAGTTTGGGCGGTTGGAGCAAGAAGACCAGAGGTTGAAGAAGCACTACGGCCGTTGGATGGACATCATACGGTCACTGGAGCTAGAAACGTTCATATTGACTAAGTTGACAAAGCCCTCCATCCCCGTCAACTTAGTTGGCCCACAAGTCAGCCTCCCACTATGGTGGGTCCCAGCTAGCAGGGGGTATTCATTTTTTTGTGCGTAATAAGGAGGCACTTCCTTACGTGCGAAGATATAACTGGTGGGTCCGACCTGTCAACGATGGGAACGTTTTTTCGCGAAATACAGAGGCCCTTCCGGTGGGTCCCAACTGTCAGGTGGAGGAATCATTATTTTGCGCGTAATAAGGAGGCATTTCCTTGCGTGCGACTGTGGACCCAGTTGTCAGCCTCTCCATGCATAGTCTACTTCCGATGGTGTCGTTCGTTGACCACGTTGACCACTCCGCGCCGAGCACATTGATGTCTAGTACACAACCTTCTTCTTGTAGACGTTGTTGGGCCTGCAAGTGCACAAGTTTGTAGGACAGTAGCAAATTTCCCTCAAGTGGATGACCTAAGGTTTATCAATCCGTAGGAGGCGTAGGATGAATATGGTGTCTCTCAAACAACCCTGCAACCAAATAACAAAGAGTCTCTTGTGTCCCCAACACACCCAATACAATGGTAAATTGTATAGGTGCACTAGTTCGGCGAAGAGATGGTGATACAAGTGCAAAATAGATGGTAGATAAAGGTATTTGTAATCTGAAATTATAAAAACAGTAACGTAGCGAGCGATAAAAGTGAGCGTAAACGGTATTGCAATGATAGGAAACAAGGCCTAAGGTTCATACTTTCACTAGTGCAAGTTCTCTCAACAATAATAACATAGATAGATCATATACCAATCCCTCAACATGCAACAAAGAGTCACTCCAAAGACACTAATGGCGGAGAACAAATGAAGAGATTATGGTAGGGTACGAAACCAGCTCAAAGTTATTCTTTCGGATCGATCGATTCAAGAGTTCGTACTAGAATAACACCTTAAGACACAAATCAACCAGAACCCTAATGTCACCTAGATACTCCATTGTCACCTCAAGTATCTGTGGGCATGATTATATGATATGCATCACACAATCTCAGATTCATCTATTCAACCAACACAAAGTACTTCAAAGAGTGCCCCAAAGTTTCTACCGGAGAGTCAAGAACGTGTGCCAACCCCTATGCATAGGTTCATGGGCGGAACCCGCAAGTTGGTCACCCAAACATACATCAAGTTGCACATGATATGCCATTGTCACCACAGATAAGCACGGCAAGACATACATCAAGTGTGCTCATAAAATACTCAATCCGATAAGATAACTTCAAAGGGGAAAACTCAATTCATTACAAGAGAGTAGAGGGGGAGAAACATCATAAGATCCAACTACAATAGCAAAGCTCGGGATACATCAAGATCGTTCCATAGAGGGAACACGAGAGAGAACACGAGAGAGAGAGAGAGAGAGAGAGAGAGAGAGAGAGATCAAACACATAGCTACTGGTTCATACCCCCAGCCTCGAGGGTGAACTACTCCCTACTCGTCATGGAGAGCGCCGGGATGATGAAGATGGCCACCGGTGATGGATTCTCCCTCCGGCAGGGTGCCGTGAAGGGCTCCCGAGAGGTTTTTGGTGGCTACAAAGGCTTGCGGCGGCGGAACTCCCGATCTATCTTGATATTCGATGTTTTTAGGGTATGTAGGCTTATATAGGGGAAAGAAGTCGGTCGGGAGGTGCTCGAGGGGCCCACGAGACAGGGGGGCGCCCAGTAGGGGGGGGGCGCACCCTCCTATCTCGTGGCCTCCTCGAGGCTCTTTTGACGTGAACTCCAAGTCTCCTGGGTGACAATCTTCCCAAAAATAACGCTGCCAAAGGTTTCATTCCGTTTGGACTCTGTTTGATATTCCTTTTCTTCGAAATACTGAAACAGGCAATAAGACAACAATATGGGCTGGGCCTCCGGTTAATAGGTTAGTCCCAAAAGTAATATAAAAGTGTATAATAAAGCCCGTAATCATTCAAAACAGATAATAAAATAGCATGAATGCTTCATAAATTATAGATACGTTGGAGACGTATCAACATCCCCAAGCTTAACTCCTACTCATCCTCGAGTAGGTAAATGATAAAGAAAGAATTTATGAAGTGTGAATGCTAGAGGCGCACAAGTTTGATAAATGATAATTTCAATCACCTTTTCTAGCATGATTATATGTCTTAACAGTAGTTCATCTCATAATACTATTCATAATCAAGTAGTAAGCTATTCACATGTTAAAGCATAGACCATAAACTTTCTTGAAAACTAGCAAACTTCATTCTTAGTCATCAAACAATTGCAATTCATCTTACTTTCAGGAAGAGTCTATGTCAGAGCTTTGATTTAGCAAACTTCACATACTCAACTATCATATAGTCTTCTAAAATTGCTAACACTCACGCAATACTTGTGGTTATGAAGTTTTAATCAGACACAGAGAAATATTGGGGCTTATAATGTTGCATCCAAACGTATTCACCTTTGGGTGATGTCAACAATAAAAGTTCATGCTAACGTACATCCAATTGGATATATATATCAGGATCACCCTAACACAAAGTGCTTGCCAAAGGATAAAATGAAAAAGGGAAAGGTGAAGATCACCTTGACTCTTGCATAAAGTAAAAGACATAAAGTAAAAGATAGGCCCTTCGCAGAGGGAAGCAGAGGTTGTCATGCACTTTTAGGGTTGGATACACAAAATCTTAATGCGAAAGAACGTCACTTTATATTGCCCCTTGTATATGGACCTTTATTATGCAGTTCGTCGCTTTTATTGCTTCCATAACAAGTTCGTACAAAGCTTATTTTCTCCACACTAATAAGTCATGCATATTTAGAGAGCAATTTTTATTGCTTGCACCGATGACAACTTACTTGAAGGATCTTACTCAATCCATAGGTAGGTATGGTGGACTCTCATGGCAAAAACTGGGTTTAAGGATATTTGGAAGCACAAGTAGTATCGCTACTTGGTGCTAGGAATTTTGGCTAGCATGAGGGGGAAAGGCAATCTCAACATGTCTGAATGATCCATGACAATATACTTTAACTGAGATGCGAGAAAACATAACCCATTACGTTGTCTTCCTTGTCCAACATCAACTCTTTAGCATGTCATACATAATGAGTGCTCACAATTATAAAAGATGTCTATGATAATATATTTATATGTGAAATCTCTCTTCCTTCAATATTCTTTCATGAATTGTTCAAATGCCTAGTACAATGCTTGCTAACGTCCAATAAATTTACAACCTCTACTTCTTAGATGTGAAGTCATTACTCCACATGGGATAAGAAAACGAGACATATATAATTTCAGATTTATGACAATCAACTCATTCAACCATTTACTCATAGGATATAAGTGAAGCACACGAGTAAATGACAAACTACTCCAAAAAGATATAAGTGAAGATCAAAGAGGAGCTAAATAATTATGTAACTATGTGAAGACTCTCTCTCATTTAAGAATTTCAGATCTTGGTATCTTATTCAAACAGCAAGAAAAACAAAATAAAATGGCATTGCAAGTATAGCACAACTCATGTGAAGAAGCAAAAACTTAGGCTCAACCGATACTAACCGATAGTTGTTGAAGAAGAAAGGTGGGATGCCTACCGAGGCATACCCAAGCTTAGATGCTTGAGTCTTCTTGAAATATTATCTTGGGGTGCCTTGGGCATCCCCAAGCTTGAGCTTTTATGTCTCCTTAATTCCTCTCATATCATGGTTTCTCTTTTTATCAAAAGCTTCCTCCACACCAAACTCAACAAGAACAAGTGAGATAGGTTAGTATAAACCAATGCAAAACCTTATCATTTTCTACTGTAAAAAATTACTAACATTATTATTCAACATTGAATACTGAATGTCTCTGCATATTTAATACTCCTATCCTCAAATAGAATCATTAAACAAGCAACCATAACAACAATCTGTCAAAACAGTACAGTCTGTAACAAATGCAAGATTCATCATACATTCCTAACTCCAAAAATTATGAAACAAAATTCCGACTGTAATGAATTTACCAGAGCTCAATATGCAAAAATATTCAACATTATATCACTCTCTGAATTTTCTAGGGAATTTTTGTAACAGTGGTAAACTTTCTGTTTTCAAACAGCAACATGTATACTAGCAAAACAAGCATGGTAAAGGCTATCCTTGACATTATTATTGAAACTAAAGATGCAAGACACTATTCTAAATAACATAAGACAAATACTTACAAAATAAAATGACGCTCCAAGCAAAACACATATCATGTGGCGAATAAAAATATAGCTCCAAGTAAAGTTACCGATGAACAAAGACGAAAGAGGGGATGCCTTCCGGGGCATCCCCAAGCTTAGGCTCTTGGTTGTCCTTGAATATTACCTTGGGGTGCCTTGGGCATCCCCAAGCTTAGGCTCTTTCCACTCCTTATTCCGTAGTCCATCGAATCTCTACTCAAAAATTGAAAACTTCAACCACACAAAACTCAAAACAAAACTCGTAAGCTCCGTTAGAATAAGAAAATAAAACCACCACTTAGGTACTGTAATGAACTCATTATAAATTCATATTTGTGTTAAACTTACTGTATTCCAATGTCTATATGGTTCATACCACTTAATACTAGTCATAGATGCATCAAAATAAGCAAACAACACATAGAAAACAGAATCTGTCAAAAATAGAACAATCTGTAGTAATCTGTATCAAATGTATACTTCTGGAACTCAAACAAAGTTCTGAAATAAATTGTTGGACCTGAGGAATTTGTCTATTAATCATCTTCAAAAATAATCAACTTAAAAGCACTCTTCAGTAAAAAATGGCAGCTAATCTCGTGAGCGCAAAAGTTTCTGTTTTTTACAGCAAGATCACATAAACTTCACCCAAGTCTTCCCAAAGGTTCTACTTGGCACTTTATTGAAACAAAAGCTATAAAACATGATTAAAACAGTAGAATAATCATGTGGACACACAAAAACAGTCAGGGTAAATATTGGGCTGTCTCCCAACAAGCGCTTTTCTTTAATGCCTTTCTAGCTAGGCATGATGATGGCAATGATGCTCACAAAAAAGATAAGAATTGAAACATAACGGGAGCATCATGAAGCATATGACTAGCACATTTAAGCCTAACCCACTTCCTATTCATAGGGATTTTGTGAGAAAACAACTTATGGGAACAATGATCAACTAGCATAGGAAGGTAAAACAAGCATAAGTTCAAAAATTGAAGCACATAGAGAGGAAAATTGACATTATTGCAACTCCTACAAGCATATGTTCCTCCCTCATAATAATTTTCAGTAGCATCATGAATGAATTCAACAATATAACCAGCACCTAAAGCATTCTTTTCATGATCTACTAGCATAGAAAATTTACTACTCTCCACATAAGTAAAATTCTTCTCATTCGGAATAGTGGGAGTATCATAAGAGACTTGAACACTAAAAATTGTTTCCACATTAAAAGAGTAATGTTCAGAAAAAGGGTAATCATAATCAAGACAATATTTGTAAATATAATCATCACTACTTTTTATAGCATAAGTTTCATCACAATAATCATCATAAGTAGCAACTTCGATATCATCATAATCGATTGAAACCTCTCCCAAGATAGTGGAATCACTAAATAAAGTTGACACTCTTCCAAATCCACTTTCGTATTCATCACAATAAAATTCAACATCCTCCAAAATAGTGGGATCACTACTTCCTAAAGTTTACACTCTTCCAAACCCACTTGTATCAATATAATCATCATAAATAGGAGGCATGCTTTCATCATAATAAATATTCTCATCAAAACTTGGGGGACAAAACATATCATAAAACATAGCTTCCCCAAGCTTGTGGCTTTGCATATCATTAGGATCATGGATATTCAAGGAATTCATACTAACAACATTGCAATCATGCTCATCATACAAAGATTTAGTACCAAACATTCTAATGCATTCTTCTTCTAGCACTTGAGCACAATTTTCCTTTCCATCATTCTCACGAAAGATATTAAAAAGATGAAGCGTATGAGACAAACTCAAATCCATTTTTTTGTAGTTTTCTTTTATAAATTAAACTAGTGATAAAACAAGAAACTAAAAGACTCGATTGCAAGATCTAAAGATATACCTTCAAGCACTCACCTCCCCGGCAACGACGCCAGAAATTAGCTTGATGTCTACTACACAACCTTCTTCTTGTAGACGTTGTTGGGCCTATAAGTGCATAGGTTCATAGGACAGTAGCAAATTTCCCTCAAGTGGATGACCTAAGGTTTATCAATTCATAGGAGGCGTAGGATGAAGATGGTCTCTCTCAAACAACCCTGCAACCAAACAACAAAGAGTCTCTTGTGTCCCCAACACACCCAATACAATGGTAAATTGTATAGGTGCACTAGTTCAGCGAAGAGATGGTGATACAAGTGCAAAATAGATGGTAGATAAAGGTATTTGTAATCTGAAATTATAAAAACAGCAAGGTAGCGAGCGATAAAAGTGAGCATAAATGGTATTGCAATGATTGGAAACAAGGCTTAAGGTTCATACTTTCACTAGTGCAAGTTCTCTCAACAATAATAACATAGATAGATCATATAACAATCCCTCAACATGCAACAAAGAGTCACTCCAAAGACACTAATAGCGGAGAACAAAAGAAGAGATTATGGTAGGGTATGAAACCACCTCAAAGTTATTCTTTTGGATCGATCTATTCAAGAGTTCGTACTAGAATAACATCTTAAGACACAAATCAACCAAAACCCTAATGTCACCTAGATACTCCATTGTCACCTCAAGTATCCGTGGGCATGATTATACGATATGCATCACACAATCTCAGATTCATCTATTCAACCAACAAAAGTACTTCAAAGAGTGCCCCAAAGTTTCTACGAGAGAGTCAAGAACGTGTGCCAACCCCTATGCATTGGTTCATGGGCAGAACCCGCAAGTTGGTCACCAAAACATACATCAAGTGTCACATGATATCCCATTATCACCACAGATAAGCACGGCAAGACATACATCAAGTGTTCTCATAAAAGACTCAATCCGATAAGATAACTTTAAAGGGGAAAACTCAATTCATCAGAAGAGAGTAGAGGGGGAGAAACATCATAAGATCCAACTACAATAGCAAAGCTCGGGATACATCAAGATCGTGCCATAGAGGGAACACGAGAGAGAACACGAGAGAGAGAGAGAGAGATCAAACACATAGCCTCGAGGGTGAACTACTCCCTCCTCGTCATGGAGAGCGCCGGGATGATGAAGATGGCCACCGGTGATGGATTTCCCCTCCGGCAGGGTGCCGGGAAGGGCTCCCGAGAGGTTTTTGGTGGCTACAGAGGCTTGCAGCGGTGGAACTCCCGATCTATCTTTATATTCGATGTTTTTAGGGTACGTAGGCTTATATAGGCGAAAGAAGTCGGTCGGGAGGTGCTCGAGGGGCCCACGAGACAGGGGGCGTGCCCAGTAGGGGGGGCGCCCTCCTATCTTGTGGCCTCCTCGAGGCTCTTTTGACGTGAACTCCAAGTCTCCTGGGTGACAATCTTCCCAAAAATAACGCTGCCAAAGGTTTCATTCCGTTTGGACTCTGTTTGATATTCCTTTTCTTCGAAATACTGAAACAGGCAATAAGACAACAATATGGGCTGGGCCTCCGGTTAATAGGTTAGTCCCAAAAGTAATATAAAAGTGTATAATAAAGCCCGTAATCATTCAGAACAGATAATAAAATAGCATGAATGCTTCATAAATTATAGATACGTTGGAGACGTATCACACATCCAAAGTGGTGGACGACGGCGAGGCCACGGACAGCAACGAGCCGGAGATGGGAAGACGCGGGAGTAGAGTCGCAAATGGAGAGGTGTACGAGGGTTAACTGGTTCTGGTGCGGTGTGGTTCAGCAGCAGAGCTTCACAGCGAAGTACTGGAGGCGTGGAAGGGTGGAGGTATGGCCTGGCCAACAGTGGAGTAGCGCTTCACAGCAAAGCGTGCTAAGTAGAGCTGTTAGCAGCAGGAGGCGGGAGGTGGTCCCGGCAGTGCTGCAGGAAGAAAACGAGAGATTGAAGATGGATGCCGGTCGTTGGATGTAAATCCAATGGCTAACGATGTCAGAATCATTTGTGGACTAAGTTGACAACGACTTGCGTTGGCTTCGACCTATTGGCCCACATTTCAGCGTCCAAAAATGTGACACGTATGCAACCCATTTTTTCAGAATTTATTGTCTTTTTTTGTGGGGTAGAATTTACAGTCAATTTGATCTTTTTTTTGAATTATAGTCCATTAGTGGGTTGGGTGAACAAATAATGTAGAGTCCATGCGGCCCACTTATTTTTTTCCTAAAAAATTACAGGCCATTTGCACTTTCTCGAAATACACGATTTTGCTGGGCTGATTCAAATTATAATGTTGGGTTGGGCCAACAATGTTATCAAAAATAAATAGGGGCTATGCATTTTGTTATAAAAATATTTAAATAATAAGTGATTTATTATTACATTCATCCATAAATAATAAGTGATTTGTACACAATCACTAGGACTTTCGTGCCAAAAAAATCCAGTATTTTATTGTTAAGAAATTATTTTTATAAGGTAATAAGATGTGGGATATTGTTTTCTTACATATGTAGTTATCTGTTGAGTATATGATGACAATAAAAAAAAATATAATAACATATAAAATAATTTAAATATATATAATATAGTTAGAATGGAAACATAAGTTTGACCAGGCGTTTGTATTCTTATATAGAAAAATAAAACAGACCTGTGTGTTTTTTTCAAAAAAATACATTAATTTGGCTGCCGATGTTTCAGGAAAAATAAAACCTCGGATGGGAGGTCCATAGGCTGGTCGATAGATGACGACCCTCAAGAAAATACAAACCGACATGTCGTGGGCTGCGCATGTTAAAAAAGAAAGCCTAGACGGGGGAGCCCAAACCCAGCTGATACTTGTAGCCCGAGTGATAATAAATGATACCTGCCAGCTCCCCGGCTTCGTTCTGAATTTATCTCCTATAGTAACTATGTTGAAGCACCTAAAAAATGTAACTATGTTGACAAACCCGTGGGCCCAACCATCAGTATAGCATTAGGAGGAAGTATTTTTTCTATGAGGCACTTGCTTGCATACGGCCATAGACCTGGTGGGTCCCGACTGTCCGCCTCTCCGTGTACACTCCTCTCCAGATTCCTCATTTGTTCAGCATGTTCACAACGGCAGACATCAGCGTCGCGGCGAGCGCACAAAGGCGCATGAGGGGATCCGGCCACCAGAGGAACTGCCTTATTAGTAACGAAACTACTGAACTAGCCTAGTGGCCAAGTGACACTACCCGACAGCTGTTCCACCCGGGTTCGATTCCACCGGTGCAGGGAAAATATCTCCAAATCTTTTGCCTCCACCTTTATTGAAATGTGGGTCCCCATTGTCATCTACGCACACCACGTCCAACACTTGCCAAAACTTCGTCCCTCGTTTTCTCTGTGTTTCGCACACTTGACATTATGTGGGCATTTTGAAAATAGCATATCTTTTTGACTGTGCATCATATGAATATGTGCTATGCATGAATGTTGATCAGCATGATGTTAACTGGCTGGTAGTTCCATTTTCGACCATGAATAAAACTTCCAACATGATGTTAACCCTGTTTGAAAAGGCCGCGTTAATATAAATGCTCTGCCTATGAAAGTTGCAGTTTCTTATCTAAAACTGAACTTGTAGTTTCCTATCTGAAACTGAAACTTGCCGTTTCTTCTCTGAGAATCACATTGTTTGCACTTTTATACTCCTATGAAACTACATTTTTTAAGTTCTAAAAATAGATCTCTAGGATTCATAAAATACTTCATATGCTATACTACAAATCTGAAATTCAAAAGACATTCATATCTGAAAGTACTCTCAAAATACACAACACAAAACACAATTCCGAACCTGAAAATACTGACAACCCTAAGCTCCTCCTGACAATTCACAACCTGCTCGACTATTGGGCTGGGGGGGGGTGTAGTCCCCTCCTATTCCTCGGCAGCAGACAGCCGGCCCGTGAGACGATGTGAACGACGAGGGAGAGGATGGCGGGGAAGCATCGTCGGGCCAACTGCTTTTCTCCTCTTGCACTTGGGTTCGGTCGAAGAAGACTCCACCGGCTCGCTCTGGCACGACACCCTCACAAACGGCACCCTGTAGATGCTTGATCCTTCAATCTCTGGTGGATGCTCCATCTGGGATTGATACTCCCACCACCGCTCCCTCACGATCGGATTTGGTGAATCTGTTTGCTCCACAGCCCAGAGGAGCAGCTCTATGTACTCCCTCGCGACTCCCTCCGGGAGTATCGCTTCCTTTTCACTCTGTTGCAAATATTTGGCCATGGATGTCGCTATCACTGCTAGTTGGTCCTTGTTGTCAAACCAATACTGTATCTCCAACATCCTAGCTAGCTTCACAGGGTCGCCGTCTGCGATCCTCATGTATTGGTTGTACTCCTCCATCGATCTACTTCTCCACAGCACCTTCACTCGCCGGCAGTGGTTTTTGAATGGAAGAGGAAAGGAGCAGCGCTGGTTTTGGATTAGAATGGGAGAGGAGTGATGCTAGTTTGGATTGGAACAGGAGAGGAGGGGTGGTGGTTTTGAAATGGAAGAGGAGAGGAGCGGCGCTAGATTTAGATTGGAATAGGAGAGGAGCGGCGGTGGTTTAAGAGGAGAAGAGTGAAAGAGCGGCGCTGGTCTTTGAAGTATTTTTTGTTTTGCGTATTTTGGGTCAAAGTTTGACCATGTATTGTATTTGACAAGCAAAATGTGAATTCATGTCACCAAAAATTGTATCGTTTGGTTCATATCTAAATGTACTTTCAAACTATATTATTTTTGCAACGTATAACATATATTTTATTTGCGAAAATCATGGTTAATTATGACCCAGAATAAAAGGGAGACTAGTTAATGTGGGGTCGCTTTCTTAATTGAAGGGTAAATTAATTTTGATTTTGATCCACTCACAGCGCGCCGGGCCTCTCGTCCAATCCTAAATTGCTGTCGCACGCTCCTCTCCCTCTTCTCCATTACAAAACCACCTCCTCTCCTCTCCATCATCTCAATTCCAAAACCACCGTCTCGCCTCTCCCTCTTCTCCATTGTGATAATACTAGAGAAGTGTTGTACTAAGTCTTCATGCACGTGCCCGGAGGTGCAGTTGTCGCCATTTTGATCTGAAGCACCGGATTATAACATATAACACGAAAAAAATGCCACATGACAAGAAATCATAACCTCACTGCCCAAACGAGACAACATGAATCCCGACGGACAAACTAGACGAGGATCAAAGCTCAAATTAAAGATAAACTGATAGAAAAGGGGTCCGTCGATAGATGTCCTAATTAACATAGCCGACTTGACCTACATGGCAGCCGAGTAGTCTTCGTGCATGTGCCCCCAATGACTAGCCCAACTCAGTTGTCGCTGTTTAACCCTCGCAGTGATTCGAAGCACATCACACCTAATTTTGAGAGATGACAAGAAACCTTTTTTTAGATTTCTCACCAGAACTATAGCCCTGTACAACATAGCCTGCATGATATGTAGACGATAGCCAATCCGGGCGTGTCTGCTGGAGTCTGGTCACATGCATGGATGAACTGATCTTCCATGTCTTGCAGGGATCATCCAGGCACCAACGTAGTACAACACTTCTCTAGTACTATGGCTCGTCTCTCTCTTCTATTAAGTCACCCGACTTGCGGGGCCGGGGAGTGTGCCTATGGTCGATTCTTAATTGTGGTCCCGCATGTGTGTGCAAACGCAATATGACGCTCATTCCATTCAGAGAGCAGCGTGCCAGACCGACCGACCATCTGGGGTGCGACGCGAACGCGACGGGCGTGTTGTATACTCCATACATGTGTACCACCGTTTTCTTGAGGCTTTGCTCCATGGCGCAATCCATGGATACAAAATTAGTATACTGTACTATTTAAAAGTCGAAGGAGGGGCTTTTCCTACGCAGTAGGCGGGGCAGTTCCGCCTAGACGGTTCGACAGAGATGCGAGAAGATGAGGGAGTAGGCTGCTGCAAAAGTAGGGCTGTGTGATTTGATAGCGAGTTGCTGCTGGACAGGTGGGGCCCTGTAATTTGACTTGCCATCATCATTTTAACTGCGGCGCTATGACCGGCGTGAGTCTCCCGATTCCTGACCACCTCCATACAGGTGCCTCTCCCAATGCTCCACCATGTAGAGACTGGCTCTTGCATGAGAGCCCACTTCTCCACTTTTTCCTTGCCTCTTTCCTCCACATATGCAAAAATGCCATGTAAAGCGGGCTTATAGCCCACTATTATACTTACTTGCTTCTACAGGTGCTAAGCTTGCCACATAGGCATAAAGTCTGATGTGGCAAGTTAATTGAGAAGAGAGAGACTAGTTTGGTGACCCAAGGAAGAAACGGTGCTAAGCGCGTGTACCTAGGTGAAAAGACAATTTTCAGTCAATAGGTAATTGAATGAAGCAAACTTAGCAAAAAAACTAAGCACCTATGCATTGGGGACTTGATTGCTAAGCCATTTAATGCCCTAGCACCTCATCTAAGCACCATTTCATTGGAAGAGGTCACTCCTTGACAAATACAATAAATACTACGAAGAAAGAGATAGAGAGAAGTAAAAAAATACACTTATAGCCAACCTTATAGCTAACCTTGTCATAGTATGAGTGACTAAGTGATGACTATGTATGACATGCCAACATCAGATAGCCTAACGCACCATGTTAAATCTCCAAGGGAGCGACCGCGCGAGCGAGGCGATGGTCGTGGTAGGAGCGACCATGATACGGGCTGCTCGCAGCCCTTGGATCTGAGATCGAACGGTCGCATGCTAAGTTGCTAATTTTTTTGCAGAATAACCCTCCAGGATAGGATATTCACCCATAGGTCTAGAATCATGCCATGCAACCTTTCGATCTTAGATCCAAGGGCTCTCGGAAACCCGTATCATGGGAGAATGGAAAGCCACTACCCTGTCGTTCGCACTTTGGCAATTCGCTCCTACTCGTCCCCGGATGTCCTTTAACATTACAACAGTTTGCTCCTAGTCGTCCTGTCCTTCCACATTACAGCAAATCCACTAATCCTAACCCTCCTCCCAAATCCATGGCGTCCCAAATCTCCATGATCGGCGGTGAGTACAAGGTTAGAACCATCACCGACGATGAGTTCGATGTCATCTACACCCGTTCTTCTGCAACGGTGAAAGGATGCCTTGCTCGCTTCAGATGCATGTTTGAAAACTCAAATAATGAGTGGGTCGCTGGGCTAGATGTTGAGTACACCACAGTCCTGGGACGAGAGAAGGATCTAAAGGAGGAAGAGAAGAAGAAGCCCGCTGTGATCCAGGTTTGCGTGCATGACTTATGCTTGGTCCACCACATATGCCATGCCAACGTTGAATGCCAGGATTTTAAGAACTTTCTCAAGAGCGTCCTAGTCAAATTCGTTACTGTAGACTTTACAAACGACGAAAGAGTCCTGGGCCGGATAGGCCTCGTTGTAGGCAACCCCTTCGACCTCCAGAAGAATCGGCTGGTGCCCTCTAGTGGTTAGCCTTCAATGCTGACCCTAGCAGGAGCCATGGTTCATCCTTCGTACGGTAAACTGGAGAAATCTCCGTACATGTTTCATCGTCATGCATGGCAGTGGAATGTACTAGATATAGACCACATCCACTATGCTGCAATGGATGGCTACCTTTGTTTCAATATCTACAAGGGTTTGATGAAGAGCAAGAGCCAAGTGTGCGGTTCAAGCAAAGAAGTATTGGCCAAGAGGAAGAGGGACAAGGACGAAGTCGAGGACGTGGACGAGGACTCCGAGTAAGGTGTCAGTGTTGTTGCTCATGGTGGTTCTAATGCAGTGTCTACCGGATTAGTTGCATAGTTTAATTTTAGGTGTGCTTATTTTAATTTGAGGGGTGTGTTGTGCTGAGCCCCCAATAGAACTATGTTATGTTTCTTCTCATTACTTTAACTCTTCAGTACGTACATACTAGTATTTCTTACATTTCATCTTTTAGTTGGTATAGTACTACCACTCGTTTCTTCACATTATATACGTACAATATATATGGCCAACATCATATAGCCAGCAGTTTAGTTGTCAAAGAATTTCAGGGTGCTTAGTTTTGTCAAAGAATTCCAGGGTGCTTAGATTTATTTGAGGGGTGGGTTGTGCTAGACACCATTATTGTGACTCAAATCTCTTTTTCCATGTTATAATGACATAAATACCGATGGACCAACATGCCAGCTCTCCCTCTATCTCACTATAGTAAAATAAAGTGTGGGGCCTACTTGATCCCAACAACGTTCTTATTTTACTGTAAAATTATTCGCTTGGTTACTCCTGACAAGCGGGGCCACACTTATCATTGTGAGAATAGGCTTATTTTTGTCATGTAACATGGTCAACGGGTTTGACGTGAAAATAATAATGTTTAATGTCATTTTTGAACAAACATCTAACTTAATGATGGCATTTTTGAGATATCTAATTGCATTTTTGAGCAGGCATCTCACGGATCGATGGCATTTTTGAGTAGTTGTAACTTCTAATGGCAAAACAGAGTAGTGATACACAACTAGTGGCATAAATAATAAGAACCCAAGAATTAAATAGGTATGCTAATTTCTTTAATAGAATTTAGCACCCCATTTAAGCACGTACTAGATTTTTTAATAGTACTATATGCATAATTTGGTGACGAGCGCTCTCTAGATGTACCACCTCTTTTTTAATTTCAAGTTTTGCTCCATGGCGCAATCCATCGATACTACTACTGTACAAAAGTATACATTTTTTAAAATACTAGAGGGCGGGGCAGTCTAGCTTGGTCAGTTTCACGAGAGGCGATGGCCTTTGTGATTTGACGGCTCATTACTGCTGGAAGGCGGGGCCTTGTGATTTGACTGCTCGTATAAATGTGCCGATGACCTGAGGAGGAGCAAAGAACCATGCGGTATACTCAAGTTTTCCAATGGAGTAGTACTACGAAGGAGGAGCACGAAACACGGCAGCCCAGTGCCATATACCTTGCAGAGAATGTGACACGTGCGGTGAAACACCCGAAGCAAAAGATGAAACACAGGAGCAAAAGAAGAAGGAAGATTATCACCCCAAATGATCTAATTTGCCGCAGAGTCGTAACTGCTTCTTCATCACCTCCACAACCTCCATCTCCTTGCACGTCTCCTCCGCCATCTTCTTCATTCTGTCCATGACGCGGGATTTCTCGACGTGAGCCTTCATCATCTGTTCCACGGCCGCATTACGCACCTTGACAACAGCCGGGTGCTCGATGCGGAGCTTCGCCAACTCCTCTTTCTGTTCCATGACGAGGGCCTACATCATCTTCATCGAGGAACTACTATTCTCATGCAACTTCTTCCAGTCGGTGTTCTTCTCCTTCAACAGGTCGAGCCTTGGCCTCCTGAAGTTGCAGGATTTCGCCAGTCACCTTCTTCTCCGAGGCAATGCTCTTCTTCAGCAGCATCACCAAGCCGGTGGTCAACCCCCCTGCTTATTGAGCTCAGTGGGCATGTCGTCGAGGCTCTCCTTCAGCAGCTCCACCAAGCTGTGGATGAACTCCTTCTGCTTATTGAGGTGCTTATTGAGATGATCGGGCATGCCTTCGAGGGATAATGACTCCAGCCCCGCCGGCTCGACATGTTCACCACCACGGCTAGGGCGCTCCTGGGAGCCATCGCCTGCCCGTGAGAGATCTTTCGACGTCTCTGCGTGGCGGCAAGCCCTCTTTTTTTTCCGAAGCCTTGGTTGCTGCTCCCTTGTTACGAGTAGTTCTCGACCTAGAGCTCTGCTCACCGGCCATGGCAAGGACGAACGAAGAAGAAGCACTTATGAGGAGGAATGGTAGAGTAATTTTCAGTTAGGTAGTTCCCCTTTTTATAACCTAACTACTAGCACTAGTACTAATACCTGCATAGTGGGAACACGTTCAAGTTTGGTACATACTAGTAGGTGTGAGTAGGCTTGCACTTAATTGTAGCACTAGTACTTTCGAATGTGATGGGAACAAGGTAAAGATTAATTGATGGTTTTGGTTACGAGGCCCGAAACGGCTCCCTATGAGTTTAGTGGAACATAGATTTCAAGTAGACTACACTGCTCAAATGCGTAAACATTATGTTACTATCAAAAATTGTCACAAAATACGAAGGAGACCAATGGAAGTACTACTAGCAACCCATGATTTAACTACTCGCATGCGCGTAGTGGAGTAGTAATGTCTTTCTTCCGCCCTCATGTCTAGTCAATTTGCATGCGCTGTATTAATTGACCATCAATGAAGCGAACGACTTTACACGCGTCAAATTATCACATGGGGTGGATCTTGGTATAAAATTGCGTCTGCCCGTGTACCCGCGTGTGCGTGTAAGGGAATGAGTGCGTGCGTGCGTGGTGTGTGTGCACATCTTCGCTTCGTGCATGTACCGCCAGTATGGCTCAGGGAGGACGAGTACATTCTTCTGGAACCAGCAGCACGTCACTATGATCAATCCACACAAGGAGGTCGCGACAACCCCTCCACATGTGCCACGTGGCTTCATGAACTGTAAGAGAGACACTGTGTAGCGTGCCATTGGAATTCTAATTTACGTGTTTTGCACATACAAAGTACTAGTAAGGTACACGTGCATTGCACGCATCAGATTTTGCAACCAAGTTATGAATAAATACCACACTATAGTATGTAAGCTCTGAGTCATATATGTCTGATGTAGACCTTCGTTTAATTCTTATAGTTCATCTCATTCAAAATCAATTAGTTTTTATAAAAAAAGCTAGGGCCTCTTGGATTCGTAGGATTTCCAAAACGCGGGAATAGGAAAAACATGGGATTATAGTGGAATGTCATCTTGAATCCTACATGATTGTATGAGTGTTTGATTGTGCATAGAAAAAATGCAGAATTCTTTCAAAGAGGTTTGAGTGGATGGGATGTTTCCTATGAAATGTAGTGCAAATGAATCATATGGAAAAATTCCTATGGTTTACAATCCTACGAATCAAACAACCAAGATAGGAAAAATTCCTAAGGATTAGAATCCTCAAAATTCCTTTGAGAATCCTTTGAATCAAAGAATCCCTTAATCTATTTTATGATTCATGGAATTGTGCGTTGTAGAGCATAAAGTGAAAAGAAATAATGGCAATTCAACTAGAAAAACGTTTGGGCAGTTATGATATGGAAGATTCTAGAACAAAGGAGAACCACTGTTGTTTTGAGGTTTGTGCATTATGCTTAAGTTCAACCATGGAGTCTGCTAGATTGTACATGTGGCAAAAT
>NC_041385.1:750315341-750367412 GCF_002162155.2 Triticum dicoccoides
AGTGGAGGGAGACTATAAAGGAGTGCACAAGTGCGAGATCGATATTCAGAGAGAGGGGGCGAGAACATGCGCTGTTGCGCGCAATGGCAGAGCCATGAAAAATAAATGATCTAGGGGGCCAAGCATTGCTAATCCTTTACGAGGAGGGCCAATTCATGAACTTAAACCATTTTTACCAGCAATTGTCTAATGATCACATTCATATTAGCCTCGATATATAGTGATGTTATAGGGGGGGCAGGGCCCTTGCTGCCCCTTGTCTTCGCCACTGTGCGCGAGTCTGAGAGATGAAGCAGAAGGCATGGATGATGAGAGGGGGACGTTGGATATATAATTAATGTGGGTGTATTAGCTATATATGTAGGGGTTGTTTGGTTCTAGGCCTAGGAGTGCCACACTTTGCCATACAATGTTGCCAAACTTGCCTAAGGTTAGTTCTTCAAAATGAGAGCCACAAGTTGGCAAACCTAAGAGAATCTTGCCACACTTGTTGTGTGTATCTGATGTGGGACCATAGTGTGGCTTGCCTAAGATGTAGCTTGAACCAAACACACACCTAAGTTGGTCAAATTTGCCTAACCTTAGGCTTGGCAAGCTTTGGCAAACTTAATCTCAAACCAAACAACCCCGTATCTTATATAGAGAGGTATACATTGATCGATGTGGACGTCGGAAAGAGGGTGATACCTCACTAGATATATAGATTGATCGGTTTGTGTGGAAAACTATGAAAGACCTAGCTATATACACATACACATAGAGGAACATCGATCGTTGCACATGCACGCGTGAGAGATAAAGAATGCCCGATATGATGGAGATGGGAATGTGTGTGTGTGTGTGCCTTCATGGGAGACCAACCTGAAGAAAAAGATTGCATGTGTGCGATGGATAATGCCGACTGGTAGTGTTTGTGCATGCATGCACGAGAGAAAGTTAGTGGTACAATTATAAAGAGAAGACGACTGTGTGGGTGTAAAAGACTAGGTGGTGTCATAATCAATGTAAAGTTGAATTCAAATATTTGAATAAGAGATCATGATGTTTGAAACCCATGCATGCATGAATATAACGGAGATCTGCACGGTGTGGTTTGGAAACAAGCATGTTGTAATGTATACACATTGAACAAGGTCGGGCTGATTTGAATTTGAGATACCGATGGCAGACATCGTTTGGCCACATTGCATCCGTGCATGGACACACTATTCAAATTGGAGATGATGGGTGGCTTTCGCATCACATATCTATATCTATACCCCTATATATATTATCTTTTATATTTTTTATATTGTGTGCGGGTAACTTTAACTTTGAAAGATGGTCGTTGGATGAGGTGGATCCGATGGTGCAGAGATGGCAAATTTGAGCACTACTGGCCGTTGGATATCATCTAGATTCCACTAGATTTCACCACATGTACAATCTGGAAGACTCCATGGTTGAACTTAAGCATAATGCACAAACCTCAAAATACAAGCACTTCTTCTTTGTTCTAGAATCTTTCGTATCAGAATTGCCCAAATGTTTTTCAACATGATTTGCCATTATTTGTTTTCTACTTTATGTCTTACAACACACAATTCCATGAATCTTAAAATAGATTAGCTTTCTTATAAAAACTAGATGATTTTGAATGAAATGAACTATAAGAATTAAACGAACATCTACATCATGCATATATGACTCAAAGCTTACATGCTAAAATGTGGTATTTATTCATAATTTGGTTGCCAAATCTCATGCATGCAATGCACCTGTACCTTACTAGTCTAAATGGTGTTTGTGTGTGTGTTGTGCGTGTTGACGTGCAAATTGTCTTTTTTTGGGTACACGTTAAGGTTGTTCTCCCGAAATTTCAAGCCGTGCCTTGTTATGCCGAAATTTCAAGCTAGCGTCTCTGTCTATCATGCCGCGAAACTCCCACCTCTTCAACCCGCGCCTTGTTACCTGTGGGGACCCCGACTCATAAGTCGTGATCACCGATTGCACGTGTACTGTGATCCCAGAGATCAATGCTCACTGAACACACAGAAGCTGAATAACAAGAGTCTTACATCCATACATACCATCTTACATAAAAAATGACCGTTATGGTCAAGTCTTGAGTATAACATCACAGCGGAAATCTTCATCAATAACTTGGACCCATGCCAGCTGCCTTAACCCTACAGGCATTTTGACTGGGAAGCATCCTAGCTCACACGATCGTCACCAAAATAGCCAGGGACAAGCCAGTGAGTACGTTTGAATGTACTCGCAAGCAACCGAAGAGTGATAACAAAATAATTATGCAAAGCTCTACTGCTTAATTGGCATTTTTGCGGGAAGCTAGTTTTTCTCATGTAAGTATGATCAACATTTATCAAGGACATGAGTGCGTCTGCAACAAGTATCTGGAGGTTACAGACATAAACATTGAGAAAGAGTTATGAACAACTCATGCTCAAGCTCATCGTGACTTTCCTCATGAGTCACATCATCAATATCACCAAACTGTGTTGTTTTTCAGAAACATATGGACGTAGCCCAAGAGCGGTTACCCAACTGTCCTTGACCGTGGACACGGCTATTTGAATAGTTTTACACTCTGTAGAGGTTTCACACTTTACCCACAAGATCCGGGGAACTTTCGTGTCATCCACGACCCGCGGTACCTCAAGTACCCCGGGTACGCACCCGATCACTACCTTTCCCTAGACGACACTAACATGGAGTCCACTCGATTGATAGTAACCCCCGTGCCCAACATTTCACATCTTAAAATTGTGGAGCCTTGCTCCCATATTCATCACATACCACAAGCACGGGGTACCAACGGTGTGTCCGGTGCCCTGTGCAAACGGTATAGACCGCCCTACCTGGCACGACCCCGTCCCGAGAGAGTGCACCCACAACTCTCCCGTCACTAGTAATGCGGGCTCCAAGCTAGTATCGGCCTAGGTAGTCAATAATGCCCTTTCCCATACAAGGGTAGAGTGGTTGCGCATGTAAGGTTGGAATAACGGTCGCAACTTAAACCAATCTATTTTTGAAAACATCACACACACTTGCCTCGGTACACCACTTCGTCATCAAGTGGTTACCCATCTCATTACCTCCCTCGGGCATAAGTGGCACCCGACGGGGTTTTCAAAAAGTCTCTTGAAAAAGTACTTTGCCTCCATACCATGCATAACCCCGTCCCTTTTTGCGTAGCAACTACTTTAGCATCCTATCTACTCCCACCGGCATAACCCTCATAGGAAGGTAGGATTATGCACAATGCAAGTATCAATGAGGAAGTAACAAAGGCAACCCACCAAAGTGGTTACCACCTCATCATGATTCCGATGCAACAATAATAAGGTGCTATATGACATGCATAAAAAGAAAGTTTCTCAAACATGGTCAAAGGCTGCTTGCCTGGTTCATCAGAGTCTTGAAATCTTGTGGTCCTTCTCCAAGTACTCCATCTACTCCATCAACTAACATTGGAAACAATCACAATAAGCAACACAACAAGGAAAAAATAAAAGTTCTCTAAAAATATGAGTTGGACTTCTCTAGGATACCTTTGGTCATATGAGGAATGACCAAAGTGGTTTCACTGGGATTTGGTCTATCGATATCTCTGAACATTTCCATATGATGGAATCAATGGATTTGATGGATCTACAAGTTGTCCATAGAATGCCTTTTTATAAAAATGAGTAAAAGTACCCATTAAATCAGGCATGATTTTAGAAACATTTAGAAATTGGTTTCACTGGATTTGGAGTTTAGATGAATATTCTATGGATTTTTGAAGCTGGCTTAGGAGTACAAATGAACTATTTGTTAGATCCAAGTGAAACTAGGCAGTGTAAAAATGTTCACTATGGCTCATTAAATAGATATTGATTTAAGGAGTCACTGAAAATTTGAATCATCAGATTTGGACTTCAAATGAATTAACTATGGATTTTAGAAGCTCACTAGAAAAGAAAAAGAGAAATTTTTGGTTATACTTAAAATGTGCCCACGGTGCAGCTTAACATCGCAGCTCACTGGGCCGGCCCAGCGGCTCGGCTGCGCAGGCAGAGGAGGTGACGTCGAAGGCGCCTTCGCGGAGTATGCCTCCACTTAAACGGACAGGCCCACCTGCTAGGTCACTGACGTGTGGGCCCCAGCGGCAGGTCGTTTTCCACCTCCCACGCGCACTCTGGCCGCGGGGAGGAGCGGCTCCCGCCGGCGATTGCCGGGGCTACAGGGCGTCTCCGGCGACGCCCCGCCCACCGGCGTGCTTAGGAGACCACGCATGCCGAGGATGGCTGTAGTGGCGATGGCTCGGGTGGTGGCGGAGGGGCCATCGACCATCTTTGGTCGTGAGCGCCTGGCCTTCCCGGAGGCAAATGGAGGAGATGAAGGGCCTTGTGGTGATGGTGGAGGTGCTCTAGTGCGGTCTAGAGGGGAGGAGGAGGAGTGGTGGGTGCGAATTTAGGCGGAGGCCGGCGGCATTGCTCCGGCCATGGAGATGCAAGGAGGGCACGAGGAGGGAAGTGGGTTGGTACAGGGGGTGCACGGGAGGGAGATAGAGCCAAAGGAGTAGAGAGGAGGCTCGGGGGTGGCATTAAATAAAAGGGGGCGAGGTGCACCGCAGGGCCATGCGCCGGCGAGGCCGTAGCCATTGCTGTAGGTCACGGGAGGGCTTGGCTTCGAGTCAGGGGTCTTCCTGGGCGTGGTATACGACCAGGGAAAAAACAGAGGGAGAGAGGAGCGAGCGCGAGGCGGGCCAGGGATGCGGCAGCGATTGGAGGATGCGGGTGGCGCTCGGGCACGTGCCGCGGGGGCGAGAAGAGGGCGTGGGAGCAAGTGGGAGACCTGCTGGCGTGACGCGGACGCCGAGGCGCATCGACTGGCGCGCTCGGGCGGCCCGAGGTGGACGGGAGCGCGGTGTCAACGGTCGGGAGCACGGTACCGTGCTCCAAAGCGCATCTTTAGCCGGCATGTGCGTCTTTTTCCCGCGTCCTCGCGTGGCCACTTGCGTCTGGGGGCTCTGGGAGGGAGTAAACAAAGTGGAAATGGCATTGGATGCCTTGGGGAACCGGTAGAAGAGAGGAGGGGTGGAGAGAGAGTGAAAATGTTGCTGTCCAAGGAAGAAAAGTGGATCCCTGCCCCCCTTCATCATTTTCTCTCGGGCAGGGAAGCACACCATAGGTAGAGGGGGACTAGGAGAGGTTGTGGGAGGAAGTTCAGCTCATGGAGATTAGTGGAAATGGCCAAAACATGCATTTTAAGTTTCTGCCAGAAGGTGTTCGATGTAAGTTTAGGCAAGCAAATAGACTTCCCTTGTCATGAGGCTTGACAGGGTCAAATGGCCTGAGAAAATAAGAGGTTCCACCAATATTGAGTCCATTTGGGCAAACTTGCCAATGCAACTTTTGTAAACCCTAGAAATCAACAGAAATGGACTTTCCAAGATTTAGTAATGCAAATCTGTTCTCCTTGATGCAACACTTAATGTAGTGTCACCATTTGAGGTTCTGAACATGTTCACGAAAGTTGGGATCAAAAGGTAAAAGTTGCCAATGTAGAGTTGTTCAAATTTGGTTCTGGGCAGGAAGGGTTTTGGGGCACTTTGATCAAGTTAACTTGTTCTACAACTTGTGCCACTTGGTCTAGATGATTTATTAGACCATTTTAGCATGTGTACCAAGCTTGAGAGTATTTGGGCAAGTTTGCTAATGCAAAGTTGTTCAAACTTGGAAAAGGACAGAAATGGTTTTGAGAGGGTTTCATGGATTTATACTATTCTCCATGACATGAGACTTGGCAAGATCATCTAATATGTCATATGTGACATGCTAGAATTTTCTTGGAATTTTTAGAGGATGTTTCCTTTGTAAATATTTCAAAAGCTTGAAATATCCAGGAAGTGTTTTTGAGAGATTTGACCAATATTTTGAACATGACCATGTGTTGAAACTCTTATATATGGGAAATATATGTCCCCTGAGTTTCCCTAAATTTTCACAAATATTTTTAAAGCATAAAAATAATTTTAACCTATTAAAGACCATTTCTGGCCTAAAGAAAAAGCCTTTAAATAAAATAGCAAAATAACTTTTCAAATTATATTTTTGTGGTTTATGGGAGCCCTATACCTAATAGGAGTCAAAATTATTCTTTGAAAGATTTTTAATACCCCAAATCAAGTACCTGCAGTGCAACCTCAATCCAGGGTTTTTTTGGAAAACTAAATTTAGAAAATACTTTTTGGCCAAACTATTTTTGTAAGAAAATTCTATACTATACTATACAAATGGCATGATCATTGGTTCAAGAGTTTGGAGCAAGGAGATGAAGTATAGGAGTTGGAGGATTTGTTTGATTTTTAGAGCACTTGCAAACATCACACAAAATCCAATGAGTGCAAAGTCCAAAACACTCAAAAGTTTTTGTCAAACCACATTTTATCATTATTTATCATCTTAAGTGTTGTGCCCTGAAAATCAGGGTGTGACAGACCTACCCCCCTTACAAGAATCTCGTCCCCGAGATTCCCAAACTAGGCGCGGAAAGGAGTATGGAAACTTGGATCTGGGGTAATCTTCACGTCCTCATATTGCTTGTGCTTCTGAGTGGTGCTCCATTGAACCTTGAAGTACTCAATGGTGTGGCTTCGTGTATGACGTTCTGCTTGATCCAGGTTGCTAAGGGGTTTCTCGCATATGCAGGTTAGGCTGGAGGTCGGTGGCTTGACGATCGATGTTCTTGCAGAGGTCGGGCTAGTTAGGAAGTTGGAAACACCTCCGGAGTTGTGACGCATGGAAGATGTTGTGCACAATGGGTGACTCAGGTGGTACCTCTATCTGGTGGCCGTCTATTCTCGTCTTGCAGTGATCTTGGAGAGGACGATAAATCTTGGTGTGAGCTTCCCTGTGACATGGAAATGCTTGGTTCCTTTGAGAGGAGTGGCTTGCAGACACACCTGGTCTTTGACGCGGAAGTTTACTTCTTGGCGATGGTGGTTGGTATAGTTCTTCCTCCTTGACGTGATGGTCTCCAGATGTTCCCTAACCAGCTGAACAACTCTCCCTCCGTCTTCAGGTGGACATGCATGTCCTCAAATAAAGATGACAACTAACTTGCCCAAGTACGCCATGAAGTATATGGGGTACGTAAAGTGGGCTGAGGCCTTAGTGGTGGTCACGGTTGCGTATTGGTCAAGGTCTTATCGATCTAGAGCTGAAGCCCAACGTCAGGATCCGCCCATGTTGTGGCTTGGTAGGTGAGGGAGTCCGGACTAGGGGGTGTCCGGACAGCCGAACTATCATCGTCGGCCGGACTCCAAGACTATGAAGATACAAGATTGAAGACTTCGTCCTGTGTCCGGATGGGACTTTCCTTGGCGTGGAAGGCAAGCTTTGCAATACGGATATGTAGATCTCCTACCATTGTAACCGACTCTGTGTAACCCTAGCCCTCTTCGGTGTCCATATAAACCGGATGGCTTTAGTCCATAGGACAAACAACAATCATACCATAGGCTAGCTTCTATGGTTTAGCCTCCTTGATCTCGTGGTAGATCTACTCTTGTAATACCCACATCATCAATATCAATCAAGCAGGACGTAGGGTTTTACCTCCATCAAGAGGGCCCGAACCTGGGTAAAACATTGTGTCCCTTGTCTCCTGTTACCATCCGCCTAGACGCACAGTTCGGGACCCCTGGCCGAGATCCGCCTTTTTTGACACCGACAGTAGGTCTTAAGGGTTTCGAGGGTTTTAGTGTGCGAGTGAACATTTATCATCTTATCTTTAAGCACGGTTTCTGAGATACCAATAGTTCTACCTAGTCCTTCAAACAAATAACCTGATACCACCGAAAGCATCACTTCGTATAGGTGAAATCCAATCATCACTCATGTTATCTATATTCTCGTGACTCCCAATAGGAGGTCTAACAAAATCATATATGTCTACGATCCCCAAACTCATATGTATGGCTACCCCTAAAAATCCATGGGTAGAGCATACAAGCTTCCAAGCTGGAATAAAACACGAAAATCCAAGTGCTCATCCTATTCTTCCAAGGTCCACGTTAGTGCATCTCTATCCTAAGGACACACATCGTATGCCACACCAAAATCTTGTTTCCTTACTATGAATCAACTCAGCAACCCGTTAACTTCCATTAATCAGTACACAATCCATTAATTCTACAAATCCAAGGTCTATGGTGTTCCACATGATCTCCTGAAGTCCCTATAACCCCAAATACTTGAAAGGGCTATCTCTGCTTATAGTAAGTCCACCAATATCGATCTATCATTGTCAAGTAAACTGCAAGTTCAGGCCTTTATAGATCCCTAAATTTACCCCAACAATTAATCCAATCTCCTAGTTTGTCGTCCACCGAGAAACATGGTATCATGATCGAGATCATCAGTCTACATCCAATTTACTCCGAACCATGTAGACTTACTCAACATCTATACTCCACTAGGATCACCTATTTAAATCCAAATTTACTCCGGGGTGAAGAAAGCTATGCTACTCTATCCACATGATTCCACCAAGTTCATCTACCAATATGGAAACCTCATACTCCACCAAAGAGTGTCGGATACATCCTCAAGGTTACTAGTATAGCTCCATCAAGTCATTTTTCCTCTATTCCTATATCTTTAAACTGGTCTTTCCTATGGCGTCGTCAATTCTTGTGCTATATTAGGGTGACAATGTGCTTGCTCATTACGTCCACTAGTTCCATAATGAATCCAGTGTTGTGCAAGGTTACGGAGGCTTAACGGGTTCTCTTGTAATTCTGTGGGTTAAGCACATGGTTAAGGATTCAAGCTGGGGTATCTCTTGGAGTCTCGAAGGGTCTAGGGATGGGTTTCCAGTCTGGAGGACTAAACATAACTCTACGGGGTTGCACTTGGTCGAGGAGGCTATAGCAAAAGTCTCCAGCGCTAGTTGGTTGTCGAAGTAGAATCCTTGGTGTACCTTGTCTTGTCGGTCTTGGGCTGAGGAGAGGGAGACGAGAGGGAAAGGTCGCATAGAGGAGGGGGGTGCCTAAAGGGGGTTCTATAGTGCACGTGCAAACAACAAGTGCCGAAAGGGCCAAAAACAAACAACAAAATAAGGCAGGTGATATTGTCGCGTACTTGTTGCCTAGGGAAAAAGAGCAACTGATATCAAAACACAAACAAATAAAAGAAGCAACACACAATCATGGTTCTATTCGGACTATCATATGGACTCGACTGCGCATAGGGGGTACACGACTCATCCTACCCTAGGGGTTCTTGGATTTAGTAGTCGTGCTTTGCTTCGTGCCTCGTGCAGTCTTCTGAGTTTTCCTCAGGTGTCGCTATGTCTCCTGTAGTTGTTTGATGGAACGATCTAGGTTGACCCTGAAGAGTCTTCAACAACTTCTCGCCCGTTGAAGTGATGGGGTGACGGTGGCTCCTCGTAGCTGGCATTGACTTGGTCTCCTCTTGTCTTCTTAATCATGACGATCCCTCTTGCCTTCTAAGGCGTTGATTGTACCATGTAGGCAATCCTTTATGTAATGACACTAACAACGCATAGTAGAGGTCCAATCTGCCGGACACACTGTTGCAGGTATCGTCACCGAGAGCGGGGGATGAAGAGAACCGTTTTCCTGCTCACTATAGTGAGGCGGACCAAATGGCTAGGTTCTCATCCACCGGTGGTTGCTGATGCAACAATGATAAGGGCAGGGTTGCTCTACTAGCGATGTATATCATGATCTTGCTTATCCTATGCCCTGGTCATCATAGGCCAAGGTTTCATAATCCTGGGGCAATTTTAAAGGTGTCACCATCCTCTGGGTCTTCATGTCCTCATTCCTTGAGGGCGTACCTTCTGTTGGCATCGTCTTGCTGTGGTGTTGTCAATCTTGTGTTCAGAAGAGGTGGGTGAGTGTCTGGCAAGGCGTCTTCCTTCTAGATTATCCACGAGGATTGCAAGGAATCCCGTGGTCAGGGGCATAAGGATTCTAGTGACCATTAAATTTTAAGGGGAAGATGAAAGTATATCTTAGTTTTCGAAAAACTCAGAAGGGGAAGAGAAGTATAGATAGTTTTGAAAATTAGTAATAGTTTTGAAAACAGCTTTACCCTAACTAACGACCATGCTAACTAAGGCTTCCTACAGTCAGGATGGCTCTGATACCAGCTCTGTGGGGACCCCCCCTCATAAGTCGGGATCACCGATTGCACGTGTACAATGATCCCAGAGATTAATGCTCACTGAACACACAGAAGCTGAATAACAAGACTCTTACATCCATACATACCATCTTACATAAAAATATGACCGTTATGGTCAAGTCTTGAGTATAACATCGCAGTGGAAATCTTCATCGATAACTTGGACCCATGCCATCTGCCTTAACCCTATAGGCATTCTGACTGGGAAGCATCCTAGCTGGCACGATCGTCACCAAATTCGCTTCTTCGTATACCTGCTCTTTCAAGCCTGGCCAAGTAAATAGCCACGGACAAGCCAGTGAGTACGTTTGAATGTACTCGCAAGCAAACCAAGAGTGATAACAAAAGAATTATGCAAAGCTCTACTGCTTAATTGGCATTTTTGCGTAAAGCTAGTTTTTCTCATGTAAGTATGATCAACATTTATCAAGGACATGAGTGCGTCTGCAACAAGTATCAGGAGGTTACATACATCAACATCGAGAAAGAGTTATGAACAACTCATGCTCAAGCTCATCGTGACTTTCCTCACGAGTCACATCATCAATATCACCAAACTGTGTTGTTTTTCAGAAACATATGGACGCAGCCCAAGAGCGGTTACCCAACTGTCTTTGACCGTGAACACGGCTATTCGAATAGTTTTACACTCTGCAGAGGTTGCACACTTTACTCACAAGAGCCGGGGAACTTCCGTGTCATCCACGACCCGCGGTACCTAGAGTACCCGGGGTAAGCACCCGATCACTACCTTTCCCTAGACGACACTAACATGGAGTCCACTCGGTTGGTAGTAACCCCCGTGCCCAACATTTCACATCTTAAAATTGTGGAGCCTCGCTCCCATATTCATCACATACCACAAGCATGGGGTACCAACGGTGTGTCCGGTGCCCTGTGAAAACAGTCATGGCCGCCCTACTTGGCACGACCCCGTCCCGAGAGAGCGCGCCAACAACTCTCCCTTCACTAGTAATGCAGGCTCCAAGCTAGTATCGGTCTAGGTAGTCAATAATGCCCTTTCCCATACAAGGGTAGAGTGGTTGCGCATGTAAGGTTGGAATAACAGTCGCAACTTAAACCAATCCGTTTTTGAAAACATCACTCACACTTGCCTCGGTACACCAATTCGTCATCAAGTGGTTACCCATCTCATTACCTCCCTCGGACATAAGTGGCACCCAACATGGTTTTCAAAAAGTCTCTTGAAAAAGTACTTTGCCTCCATCACCATGCATAATCCCGTCCCTTTTTGTGTAGCAACTACTTTAGCATCCTATCTACTCCCACCGGCATAACCCTCATAGGAAGGTAGGGTCATACACAATGCAAGTATCAACGAGGAAGTAACGAAGGCAACCCACCAAACTGGTTACCACCTCATCATGATTCCGATGCAACAATAATAAGGTGCTATATGACATGCATAAAAAGAAAGTTTCTCAAACATGGTCAAAGGCTGCTTGCCTGGTTCATCAGAGTCTTGAAATCTTGTGGTCCTTCTCCAAGTACTCCGTCTACTCCATCAACTAACGTCGGAAACAATCACAATAAGCAACACAACAAGGCAAAAATAAATGTGCTCTAAAAATATCAGTTGGACCTTTCTAGGATACCTTTGGTCATGTGAGGAATGACCAAAGTGGTTTCATTGGGATTTGGTCTATAGATATCTCTGAACTTTTCCATATGATAGAATCAATGGATTTGATGGATCTACAAGTTGTTCACAGAATGCCTTTTTATAAAAATGAGTAAAAGTACCCATTAAATCAAGCATGATTTTAGAAACATTTAGAAATTGGTTTCACTAGATTTGGAGTTCAAATGAATATTCTATGGATTTTTGAAGCTGGCTTAAGAGTATAAATGACCTATTTGTTAGATCCAGGTGAAACTAGGCAGTGTAAAAATGTTCAATATGGCTCATTAAATATATATTGATTTATGGAGTCACTGAAAATTTGAATCATCAGATTTGGACTTGAAATGAATTATCTATGGATTTTAGAAGCTCACTGGAAAAGAAAAAGAGAAAGATTTTGGTTATACCTAAACTGTGCCCACGGCGCAGCTTAGCACCGTAGCTCACTGGGCCGGCCCAGCAGCTCGGCTGCGCGGGCAGAGGAGGTGACGTCGAAGGCGCCTTCACGGAGTATGCCTCCACTTAAATGGACGGGCCCGCCTGCTGGGTCACTGACGTGTGGGCCCCAGCGGCAGGTCGTCTTCCACCTCCCAGGCGCGCTCTGGCCACGGGGAGGAGCGGCTCCCGCCAGCGATTGCCGGGGCTACATGGCGTCTCCGGTGACGCCCCGCCCACCGGCGTGCTCAGGAGACCACGCCGCACCCATCCATGTGCTGCACGCATGCCGAGGATGGCTATAGTGGCGATGGCTTGGGTGGTGGCGGAGGGGCCATCGGCCATCTTTGGCCGTGAGCGCCTTGCCTTCCCGGGGGCGAATGGAGGAGATGGAGGGCCTTGAGGTGATGGTGGAGGTGCTCTAGTGCGGTCTAGAGGGGAGGAGGAGGAGTGGTGGGTGCGAACTTAGGCGGAGGCCGGCGGCATTGCTCCGGCCATGGAGATGCAAGGAGGGCACGAGGAGGGAAGTGGGTTGGTCCAGGGGGTGCACGGGAGGGAGATAAAGCCAAAGGAGTAGAGAGGAGGCTTGGGGGTGGCCTTAAATAGAAGGGGGCGAGGTGCACTGCAGGGCCATGCGCCGGCAAAGCCGTAGCCATTGCTGGAGGTCACGGGAGGGCTTGGCTTCGAGTCGGGGGTCTTCCTGGGTGTGGTCTACGACCAGGGAAAAAAGAGAGGAAGAGAGGAGCGAGCGCGAGGCGGGCCAGGGACGCGGCAGCAATTGGCGGATGCGGGTGGCGCTCGGGCACGTGTCGCGGGGGCGAGAGGAGGGCGCGAGAGCAAGTGGGAGACCTGCTGGCGTGACGCGGACGCCGAGGCGCATCGACTGGCACGCTCGGGCGGCCCGAGGTGGACGGGAGCGCGGTGTCAATGGTCGGGAGTACGGTAGCGTGCTCCAGAGCGCGTCTTTAGCTGGCATGTGCGGCTTTTTCCTGCGTCCTCGCGTGGCCACTTGCGTCCTGGGGCTCTTGGAGGGAGTAAACAAAGTGGAAATGGCATTGGATGCCTTGGGGAGCCAGTAGAAGAGAGGAGGGGTGGAGAGAGAGTGAAAATGTTGCTGTCCAGTCAAGAAAAGTTGATCCCTGCCCCCCTTCATCATTTTCTCTCGGGCAGGGAAGCACACCAGAGGTAGAGGGGGATTAGGAGAGGTTGTGGGAAGAAGTTCAGCTCATGGAGATTAGTGGAAATGGCCAAAACATGCATTTTAAGTTTCTGCTAGAAGGTGTTTGATGTAGGTTTGGGCAAGCAAATGGACTTCCCTTGTCATGAGGCTTGACAGGTTCAAATGGCTTGAGAAAATAAGAGGTTCCACCAATATTGAGTCCATTTGGGCAAAGTTGCCAATGCAACTTTTGTAAACCCTAGAAATCAACAGAAATGGACTTTCCAAGATTTAGTCATGCAAATCTGTTCTCCTTGATGCACCACTTAATGTAGTGTCACCATTTGAGGTTCTGATCATGATCAAAAAAGTTGAGATCAAAAGGAAAAAGTTGCCAATGTAGAGTTGTTCAAATTTGGTTCTGGACAGGAAGGGTTTTGGGGCACTTTGATCAAGTTAACTTATTCTAGAACTTGTGCCACTTGGTATAGATGATTTATTAGACCATTTTAGCATGTGGACCAAGCTTGAGAGTATTTAGGCAAGTTTGCTAATGCAAAGTTTTTCAAACTTGGAAAAGGGCAGAAATGGTTTTGAGAGGGTATCATGGATTTATACTATTCTCCATGACATGAGACTTGGCAAGATCATCTAATATGTCATATGTGACATGCTAGAATTTTCTTGGAATTTTTAGAGGATATTTCCTTTGTAAATATTTCAAAAGCTTGAAATATCTAGGAAGGGTTTTTGAGGGATTTGACCAATATTTTGAACATGAACATGTGTTGAAAATCTTATATATGGGAAATATATGTCCACTGAGTTTCCCTAAAGTTTCACAAATATTTTTAAAGCATAAAAATATTTTTAACCTATTAAAGACCATTTCTGGCCTAAAGAAAAAGACTTTAAATAAAATAGCGAAATAACTTTTAAAATTATATTTTTGTGGTTTATGGGAGCCCTATACCTAATAGGAGTCAAAAGTATTCTTTGAAAGATTTTTAATGCCCCAAATCAAGTACCTGCAGTGCAACCTCAATCCAGGGGTTTTTTGGAAAACTAAATTTAGAAAATACTTTTTGGCCAAATTATTTTTGTAAGAAAATTCTACACTATACTATACAAATGGCATGATCATTGGTTGAAGAGTTTGGAGCAAGGAGATGAAGTATAGGAGTTGGAGGATTTGTTTGATTTTTAGAGCACTTGCAAACATCAGACAAAATCCAATGAGTGCAAAGTCCAAAACACTCAAAAGTTTTTGTCAAACCACATTTTATCATTATTTATGATCTTAAGTGTTGTGCCCTGAAAATTAGGGTGTGACATTACCCCGAAGTATTTAAGATATATCTTTGTCTCGTTATGCTCCGACAACTCCCTCCATCTCAACCCGCGCTTTGCTATTCCAAAATTACAACGCGCGCGAAAACTCCCACCTCCTGTGAAATCCCGACACGCAAAATGCCCGTGGTACCCCTGAACCGGAAGAACTGCCTCAAATCGGTGGGGGTACTTTCGTAACTTACCCCACATTTCGGACAAGCGCGTCCCTAAGCCATGGTTCCCCACTCCCATCCCATCCGCCCACCCATTCGTACACCGAGGCCGCGAAAACCCGTGAAGCCCCACACCCTCCTCCGTCTGCCACCCAGCCGGAGCCTCTTCCCCCACAACATCGTCCACAGCAAAACCTCGACGTCCCTCATCCACCATACTGGATGAGTATCCATTGGCAATCTCGTCGTCTCGCCGGTTCAGCCACCCCGTCCTCCACCTCCAAGGAGCTGCCCCGACGTTCCCCTCGTCTTTCGCGCCACCTCCATTCCCACACCGCCGTCTTCACGTGCACCACTGGAAGAGCATCATCATCACCGTTTCCTCGGATGAAGCTGTGGCCTAATCAGCGCCACCAAAGAGGTTGTACACTAATCGCCGCATTTTCTTCTTGATTCAATCTCACGGTGTTGCCTGTGCTCGGTCCCGAGCCAACACAGCAAGGATCCATCCACGACAGCATCATCGGCCACTTCCTCCATGGCGTCGCTCCCTCGGCGGCGACGTCCACATCAGTAGGAGTTGCTGCTGCTTTAGTTCTCACTCGCACTGCTGCTCTGCTCTTGTCCTTGGTCCCCTGCCTAGTCTGCTCTTGCTATTACTCTTGCTGGCGCTGCTGCTCTCGCTCTTGCTCTTGCTTGTGATGCTGCTCCGATTTAGCTACACTTTAGTCGGCTGAATTGACTTTTGGGTCAGTCAATTTTCAGGGGGGTGTGGGGGCTCGCCGGAGTTAAGGAAGAACCAGCCGTAGCGGGAAGGGGGGCTCATCGGAGAGGTACCCCACTATCTATCTTAGGGTTCAGGGTGGGGGCGGTGGTCACCGGCGGTGGTGGGGCGGTGGGGTGGGGATCGCCAGAGAAAAAGCTCGGCACGGGGGCCTAGAGGGATGGCCGGGGCGGCGGCGGACCGGTGGTGGGGAGTGTTTTCGGGGAGGGCGGGGCGGCGCACCGCCGGCCGCAGGCGGCGGGGGTGGCTGTTTGGCCGGTGGTGGCTGGCGGCTCAGGGGGTGGAGGTTGAAGATGAACTGCAGGCCCTTGATTTCGTATCCAATGGCTGCAAAATCGACTGACCAGAGATGAAAAAGTCAGTTGACTGACGTGTAGCCTCACCTCTAGTGCGTTCAGTTTTGGCAGTACAATTCAGTTTCGAGAGCAAAATTTAGTCTTGACAGTTAAGTTCAGTTTCAACAGTTAAGTTCAGTTTCGACAGTTAAGTTCGGAGATGAACGGCTGATGTATTTTACATCTAGCTCTTTGCGATTATGTATTTTACGTCATCTATTGGAGATGCTATTAGAATTCCACTCAGGTTAATGTTGTCTCTCTTGTCCTGCTTCAGGCTCGGCATCGTACAACTCACCGGAGCTGCTACAACAATGAAACCCTCCATCACAGTGGAGCTGTACCTCGGGCTCCATCTCCAGACGCCTAAGATCTTCTTCCCCTCCTCTGACAACCAACTCAGCCGGAGCATCCTCACCGTCCAACCCAATCACGCTGAGATCTACATGGCTTCACCAAAGAGGTTGTACACTTGTTGCGTCTCTTTTTTACTCTACATGTTATATATATTGTCCACTGAGCACACATAGTAACGTGAAATATGATTATTTTACCCTACTATATGACAAGCAGTGAGGTCCCATGCAACTTAGCTATCAGTGATGGACTCTCTTGAATGCCATCATTATTTATCTCTGCGCGTTTGAGCTGTGCATTTGTCGATGGGCCTAGGGGTTGAGCTAGTAGGGAAGTGGCCTGGGTCCAAAGTAATAGAAGTAGCGCAAAAACATTTTTTAGTGTAGGCTTTTCCTTGCTCAAGCCTGCCTACTAGAATCACCAGTGCTTGAAAGGAAAAGTGAATGAAAAACATAGGAATTGGAAAGTTTCCTATGGTATTACTTTTCATGAATTTGGTGCAAAGGAATGGAGCAAAGGAAAACTGTAGGATTTGTTCCTTTAGTGTTTCCTTGGAAGAAAAACCATAGGAATTCTAATTTCCACTTGTCCTCCTTCTCATATTCATATTCATGAAGCACAATACTAAGAGATAGTAGCATAATAGCATTATAACCGTACATTTTCTTGTGGTTTGACTTAATCTCACCATGCTTCTTTGCATCCTGTGATCTTTCAATTCTTGTGAATCAAACACCCAGATTGGCAGAAATCCTATGTTTTTAAATTCTCTATTTTGCACGTGCATTCCTATCCTATTCCTGTCTATTTCCTATCCCTGCATTGTTAGAATCCTCAAATTCAAACAAGCCCTTACACAATTACTTCTGTTACAGATATGTGTCAAAGAAAACCTTGTGTGGTTTGTCCTGCTCCTGCGGCGCTGTGTTCCACCCCAGCTCTGCTTCTCCAACGACGGAAGGGTTCACTACAGCAGGGATCCGCTCTCCAGACTGTCTTTCGCCGCCTCAGATCTTCTTGCCCGCCAGCAGCAGCCACGACAACTGCATTACCATCATCAACTGAGCAGATGACCTTGAGGACTACACGGGTCCGCAAGAGAGGTCGCACTCTTCCGTGTCTAGTTACGTTATGCATCACTTAATATCATGACATGCTACATTATCGTCGTGTTCACCTATTAGACTCCGAGTGAGGTCCAAACTAATGCTGAAACTTGAGTTTTTAATTGGTTGTGGGGTACATATTGGGGAAACAATCAGTACTATCTATCTACTATCTGGTTAATCTCGGGTGTCTACTATGATTTTCATGTTGGGTGCAAACAAACATTGAAGGAGCCATTATCTGTATTTTTTAACTAAAGCTATTATCTGCCTGCTATCATTGGTTTTGGGTCTATCCACAGTTTGCTACCATCACTCTGGATTTGTGCATGCACTCCTTACATAATCTCACTATGTTTTATTCCTATGCATGCCAGTTATTGTACACAATGGAACTGGTCATGTAGATCAAAAGAGACGAGCCTTGCATGGCTATAAAATTTCATGCAGACGTCGCTCCATGGTGGGCACAAAGGCAGCCCCCCTCCACCCATTTCGGATCGTAAACAAGAGGAAGATAACTATTCTGAGGGGGATTCAGAAGGAGAAGTCCACTCCTATTTACCCCATGAGGTCTTCGCTCTAACTTGGCATGTTGATGTTGGTAATATCATGCATATGGTGCCTTGCATTGCTTACTGTATACATCAAAGATGTCATCTGCTTAGTTTAGACATGCTTTGTGTCAATGCCATCTTTTTAGTTTCTTTATCGTATATGTGAATCATGCAATGCCATCTTGTTTAGCCAGGCATCATATATGTGAATTTTGCAATGTCACCCTGGTTAGCCAGTCATCTTATATGTGAATTATCTCATGCCATCATTTTTTAGTACGTGTTAAATTTGTCAACAATTTTAGTACATTCAATTACTCTTCCTGTGCATCAGCCATTCGGCACGGTCATGGAAAAATCTGGAGTGGAAACAAAGTCTTCAGAGCAGACAATGCTATCTGACAAAGCGCATGTCTCGCTGGTTACAGGTAGCTCCTCAGAGGAGGATTCAGAGACAGATGACCAGCCATATTTCCCCCCGAGATGCATGCTCTAACTTGGCAGGGTTATGTTGCTCATATCGTGCGTATGGTATCTTGCATTGCTATGTCATTTTCTTAGTTTAGACATGCTTTGTGTGAATGCCACCTATTTAGTGTCTAATTACCATATATGTGGATTATGCAATGCCATCTTGTTGCAAGACATTATATATGTGAATTATGCAATGTTATTTTGTTGCAAGGCATTATATATGTGAATTATGCAATGCCATGCTATTTAGCCAAGTGTCATATATGTGAATTATATCATGCCGTCCTTTTTTGTATTTCTCATTGGTTTTGTCGACAATGTTTGTATATTCAACTGCTCTTCCTGTGCATCAGCCATTTGAATTGGTGATGGAGAAATCTAGAGTGAAAACAAGCTCTTCAGAGCAGACAATGCTACCTGCTGAAGCAGATATCTTGCTGGTTACAGATAGCTCTTCAGAGGAGGATTCAGAGGCAGATGACCAGTCCTATTATCCCCCTGAGGTGTATGCTCAAACTTGGCAGGGTTATATTACTCATATCATGCATACGTTATATTGCAATGCTTAGTTTTTACATCATATACACAATATTGAATGCCATCTCCTTAGTTGACACATCATATATGCGATTGCCCTCTGCTCACTTCCTCAGTATATAAATCATATTTTGAATTATATCATGCCATGATGTTTACATAGACAGCATGTATCTGAATTATGGCATGCCAACCCATTTTCTAAAGACATAATATAGTTATATCATCTCATCCTGTTTACATAGTCATCATATTTTAAATTATGTCATTCTATCCGTGAATTATATCATGCCATCATGTTTCTGTCAACGGCATGTTTGTGATTTATGGCATGCCAACCACTTTAATAGACACATCGTATAGTTATATCATGTCATCCTGTTTACATAGTCATCATATTTTGAAGTATGTCATTCTATCCTGTTTAGTTAGCCATCATACATGTGAAATTGTGTCATGCTATCCTGTTTAATTAGCCATCATATATGTGAAATTATGTCCTGCTATTCTGTTTGGTTAGACAACATAAATGTGAATTATTTCATGCCCTGTTTTCTTCCCTACTATACATTGCACCTGTCTATCTTACAATGTTTGTACATTCAATTACTTATCTTGTTTATCAGCCATTTCAATTGGAGGGGGTGATGGCAGTGTCTGTGGGAGTAAAAACACGGTCTTCAGAAAAGATCGTGCTACCTGTCGATGCAGATAGAACCACGGTTGTACTTGCCCAAGAACAAGCCCCACCACACATAACCCAGAATCACACAGATTCTACCCCTACCCAGTTGGACAGAGAACCAGGTACACCCCTTCTAACCCCAACCCCAGTAGATACAGCACCATTGACACAACACCGTCTCCAACACACAGCACCCAAACATGAGCAGTTAGTAAGGCAACTGCAGTGCCCAAAGCACAAGGACCATCACTCTGAACCCCAAGTCAATGCTTAAAGCAGAAGAAGAATTTTTCTCAGGTCAGGTTCCGTAGCTATGGTTCATACTACTTTGCCCTTGCATCACTATATTTACTCATACCAACTAATTTCAAATTTGAAGGATGCAATTGAAACTCCCATGGCGCAACAGGTATGTTTTAAACCTGTTTCTTTAACATGTTTTCTGTTGTAACTTGCTCTACGTTGATTTTAGTTTCAATTGAATAAACAATTATGTTCTCATGCCATGCACATTACAAGTGTTGTTATTGATGTGTAGTTTCCCTCACTTATATTCTGTCTATGTTGCTTTGACTTAAATAGATATGATTCGAAGTGTATCTATCTTGATTTGGCAACATAATCTAGAAGTATATAGACCATATAGTGACCATACTACATAGATATATGTTTGCTTAATGTTGTTATCCTGTCCACCTTACTACTGAACTGGTTTACCAAAATGAGTTTCATATACTGCATTGTAAACCTGTGATGTGTTTGTTTGTTTCTCTTTTAGAAGCGGATAAAATATTGGAGAAGAGTACCCCGTTATGTAATGGTAAAGGAAGTAATGGAAATAAGGTTCAAGATAGTGATACATCCCCGTTGGTCTCCAAGAAAGCTGATAAAAACTATATTGAAGACACTTGAGACAACCCCAAAGTCCTGTCTTGATGTAGTGTTCGAATTACTTGCTACTACTGCTGGCACCAACTCTTCGAACTCGTTGCCTGAATCAGTTCGGCTTCTTGAGTCTCAACTTCAAGTTGAAAGACATCGATCAGATGTTATGCAACAGGAAGCCGAAGGACTGAGGAAGTCCCTGCAGAATTCAGATGCATACTTTCTAGTGCAACAGCAAGTGCTGGAGGATTTAAGCGCCAAACAAGAGAAAGTTAATAAGCTTGCTAAGCATCTTGCCAGCATTATGGGTACCCAGGATATTGTTTCTTTAGCTCTTCTGAAGTGGTTTCAGTTCTGGACTTGTTTTGCTGCGGTGTTTATATGCTGCTTTGTTCCGTATATTTGCACTGGTGGCGAACTTTGATGCCTAGTGGATGTAATATGTGTAATAGCGTGATAGCCTAGCGTAAGTTGCTTGCTTATTTATTTCCTTATTGTCTTGTTTATTTCTTTGCTTGTTGTCAGTGCAGTTCTTTTTCCGCGGTTTGCTAGTGGCCGCAATAACCTATTTCTTAGAACTAGGCCACAATAACCATGGGCTACATATTTACTGTAGTTAACATGGACCTCCTACGGGCCGTAGAAACAATGGGCCTTCTACGGGTCATAGAAACAATGGGCCTTATACGGGTCATAGACACAATGGGCCATCTAGGGGCCATATCATCAATGGGCCTTCTACGGGCCGTATGATCGGTTGGCCAAACATGGGCCAATAACAGACTGCATTATGGCCGTAAACGGGCTAGAGTTGGAATCGTCCGTTCATGGGCCTACCATAATGGGCCGTCGTTAATCGGCCATGTTTGATGATGCTATGAAAACGACCCAACGTATTAACGGGCCACAAATGGGCCGACTATAACCTCGGGCTGAATTTGACCCACTAGCAGAAAATGATAGTAACGAGCCGTAAGTAAATGAATGCTGGAAATGAGCCCAAGAATAAATGGGCCCTGAGAAGGCCGAAAGATAACATGGGCTGGAAACGGCCCAATGGAATAACGGGCCACTAATGGGTATAAAGTGATACACTATTCATTATGGGCCAGTTTCACCACGGGCCGTTAATGGGTATAAAGTGGTACACTATTCATTACGGGCCAGTTTCACCATGGTCCGTTAATGGGCCAAGAGTTACAAAGGGCCTCATATGGGACGAAAGATGTCATGGGCCATACATGGGCCAGAAGTTAAAACAGGCTAGAATCATATTGGACGACCGAGATGACGCTACTAGGCCTAATTCAGATAGGTCGTAACGGGCCCTGGGTTAGCGGGCTGTAAATGGGCTATATGCGAAAAGGCCGTTAACAAGCTTTCCATGGGCCGGCACGCAACCTTTTGACCAAGTCAAACGGGCCAGCCTTTCACAGGAATGGGCCTCTACTAGGCCGTGCCACGTGTTGACGTATCATAGGAGCCTTCTGTCCAATGAGTGGATGACATCTGTCCCAACGGTGAGCCGACACGTGTTTCCTCCGGCCAATGATGATTTTACACGTGGAAATTCCCCATTGTTCGGGGCTGTTAACGGGTTATCGGATCCAAAACTGGACCCGATAGCTTAACAACATTCCATTACGGTGAATGCCATGTGTCGGTCACCCTTGACGAAAGCACTTCTGTGACGCGCGATTTATCATCATGGAAGTGGACACTTCCGTGATGATAATTTTGGTAATGTCATGGAACACTTCTATGATAGCACATGTATGACTATCTTGATTCTGTCATAAAATCCTCATGGATGTACATGCATGACAGAAAACGTGACCTACTGTGAGAAACACGTATCATCACGGAAGTGTATTTTTTTTGTAGTGCTTGGCCCAGTGCACCTTGACACGGGCGAAGGCCCTCTGTGCACCTTCTATGCACACTTACCGTTTGATGGCCTCAACGCGGGGCACGACATCGACGAGTTGCTGCACTAGGCCAAAATAAGAGCTCGGAACGGATTCATCCGGCCACAACCAGAGTATAACCTCCTTCATTGCCGCTCCAGACATCTTGTGCAGCTCTTGCATCGCATATTGCGACCAGAATAGCTACTCTGTCGCATGCCCCTCTTGGGACTGGTAGAATTGCACTGCGTCAGCGCTGCTCTTTGAAAGATCCGCAAAGGAGTCTGGAGAACTCCATAACCAATTAAGTAAGGCATACCTCTGATCTCCAAACTTAGACTGTAAAAGAAAGGTCTTAACAGCTGCTATCTGTTCGGCTTGTCAGAGCTCCCCGTGAGCCACGCGTGTTGGGGAACACAGTAATTTCAAAAAAAAATCCTACGATCACGCAAGTTCTATCTCTAGGTGATGCATAGCAACGAGAGGGGATAGTGTTGTCTACGTACCCTTGTAGACTGAAACCGGAAGCGTTATGACAACACGGTTGATGGAGTCGTACGTCTTCATGATCCGACCGATCCTAGCACCAAAGGTACGGATCCTCCGCGATCTGCACATGTTTAGCTCGGTGACGTAAGACGAACTCTAGATCAAACTAAGGTCAAGGGAGAGTTTCGTCAGCACAACGGCGTGGTGACATTTATGATGAAGTTACCGGTGCAGGGCTTTGCCTAAGCACTACGAAGATATGACCGAGCTGGAAATCTATGGAGGGGGCACCGCACACGCCTAAACAATCAACTTGTGTGTCTATGGGGTGCCCCCCTCCCCGTATATAAAGGAGGGAGGGAGGAGGCGCGCCAAGGGGGGGGGGCAATCCTACTCCAAGTAGGTTTTGCCCCATCTTTCCTATTCCAGCAACGAGAAGGCGGGAGGAGGAGGTGGAGAGAAGGAAGGAGAGGGGGGTGCCGCCCCCTCCCCTTGTCCAACCCGGACTAGGGCAAGGGGGCGCGCGCCACCTCCTGGCCGCCCCTTGTCGGTGTCAAAACTAGCGGATCTCGGGTAGGGGGTCCCGAACTGTGCGCCTAAGGCCGATGGTAACAGGAGGCTGGGGACACGATGTTTACCCAGGTTCGGGCCCTCTCGATGGAGGTAATACCCTACTTCCATCTTGATTGATCTTGATGATATGAGTATTACAAGAGTTGATCTACCACGAGATCAGAGAGGCTAAACCCTAGAAGCTAGCCTATGGTATGCTTGTTGTTGTGTCCTACGGACTAAACCCTCTGGTTTATATAGACACTGGAGGGGGCTAGGGTTAAACAGAGTCGGTTTACAGAGAAGGAGATCTACATCCGAATCGCCAAGCTTGCCTTCCACGCCAAGGAGAGTCCCATCCGGACACGGGACGAAGTCTTCTTGTATCTTCATAGTCCAATAGTCCGGCCAAAGTATATAGTCCAGCTGTCCGGATACCCCCTTATCCAGGACTCCCTCAGTAGCCCCCGAACCAGGCTTCAATGACGATGAGTCCAGCGCGCAGATTGTCTTCGACATTTCAAGGCGGGTTCTTCTCCAAATCCGGTGCACCTGTCACGGTGAATAGTGTCCGGCTTCCTAGTAAGATTGTGCTCCTCGGCTTCTGTGCTTCAATAATGGCCACCTCCACATGTCGATCGAAGACGAGGGGCCAGGGTATTTTTGCATTTGCCACCCTAATCCCGTAGGTGAGCCGTCTATTTGAGGAGACGGGGATATTCAGATCCAAATCACATCATCTTCCCCCAAGAAAGCATTCCGCAGAGCGCGCCCAAAAGAGGCCATCCCATCATGACCGGTCATTGGCGCCCTGCTCGGTGCTCCCCTAGCTCGAAGCCAGGAGATTGGGAAAAGCGTTCCATCCCTCACATCTGCCTAATAGAGCTACAGACCAAAGGGTTCCTTCCGCCCGCATACATGGCCCCCGTCCGATCCGGACTAGCCACCTATAATGGCGGGGAGCAAGCGAAGAGATTCCCTAACCCATCTCGGGGGGAGCGAGTATGCCTCGTCATATATCTGCTAAGAGGCGTCGGGTTTCCAATCCACCCATTCCTCCTGGAGTTCTATGGTCTCCAGTTGCATAATCTTACCCCCACCCCCATACTGCACATCGCTGGCTACATTGCCCTTTGCGAGCTGTTCCTGGGCTACGAAGCTCATTTCGAGCTATGGAAGATGTTATTTTGCCTCGTCCCCTGCAACCAGGAGGGATCTATATATCAAGTGGGCGGAGCCGAAATATGGCGCATCGCCCAGACCGGATACCTGTCCGGTATTCCAAAGAAGACGTCCGAAGATTGGCCCTTGGAGTGGTTTTATGTCGACGATGTTCCCCTGCCGGACCCAGTCCGGACGGGCCTTCCTGAGTTTACCAATACTTCGCTGAAGAAACGCCAAAGTTGGCGCCCTCGAAGCTCCCAGGAGGAAGAAAACATGGAAGTCTTCTATGTGATGAGCCGGATACAAACCCTGGCCAAATCAGGATTGACAATAATCGAAGTTATGTCAATATGTGTAATAAGGGGAGTGCAGCCACTTCAATATAGGGGAAAACCCACGTGGCACTTCAATGGGGAAGACGATGCCTCCCGCTGTGATCGCAAAGGTCCAGACTCCGCCACATCTTTGGCGAGGATACTATCCGAATTGTACATAGGAGAAGAAGAGGAGCTCCTCCGCATTAAACCGCGGGATGGATTTTCCATGTACAACCCCCGAAGCTGGGTATGTTGTCATCTTTTACTCGAATCTATTCGTTCTTACCTTCTTTGTCACAATTATTTACTTTGCCGTTTCAAAACAGGAACTAAGGAAGGCCGTGAAAGAGTTCAGCAGCCCCTCTCCGCAGCCAGAGGATCCCGGCCGAGCTCTCGACCCTAGACTTGAATAAGATCCGGACATATCCGTGGAATTCATCGACGGGACTTTCTATCAGGCAAGCAGTGGCGGCTCTTTAGTGGCCATCATCGCGGATTATCCCGGACTGATTCGGGGTTCCAACCTTCCGAAAGGATTCCTTCGTTTTGCCGTACCTTATGATCACATGCCGTACTTCTATAGAAAAGGCAGTCGGGACGCCATGCGGAACCCGTGGGGGCCTCTCAGCAAGAGGCGCCTAGACAAGGTAGGCTTAAAAGGAAGGCGGTTAGGAGCGATACGCAGGCGTAGAGGTATTCATTAAACTTGCCCCGTGGTTTATTTGCTCTTTTTGTCGAGACGTGATGGTTTTAATTATGCCTTGACAGGAAATGTCGGACTGTGTCCGGGGACCCTACCGGCCATGCCTCCAGCAGCCGGATCCCTGGACCGGATTCACGGGCGGAGGTTGATGTGGGGACAGTGCCAAACTGTCCTCCTGCAGAGGATACAGATATTCTTTCCGCCACAAATTCAGAAGTGGAGAGCGCCATGAACCACCGGCACCGACGGGCCGTACTCCGCAGTGGTATTTTTTCTGAAGAGGCGTTCAATGCCTTCAATTCCAGACATGCATATATCCGCGCTGCTCAAGATGGACTTGCCAGATCAATGGACCAATATGTGAAGGATATACGGGTAAGAGAATTTAATAAGTATGTGTAGTAGTAGCCCCTGAGACTTGAAACAGTTGGCACAACTGATTTAAGGGTCATTAAATGCATAGGTTCTTGTAGAGAAGAATACCCAGTTGTCTCAAGAGCTGGAGGAGTGTAAGGCCCAGATGAAGGCCAATGTAGCCGAACAAGCTGAATCCAAAAAGGCTTCTTCTGGTAATAATTTCCTTCTTCCAGTTTGTGTGTTAGGCATGGTTTGTATATCTGACGAAAGATTCGGCAGACAATCCCGAAGGAAATCCGGAGACTGTGGGAGATAATGAGCTGCATCTGTAAAGTCAGCTGAAGGCGGGCGAACGCGTGCTAACGCAGTCCATTCAGCAGAAGAATAAGCTGCAAGATGCTCGAGCTCAACTCGCGGACTCCGTGAAGGAGAACCAGAGGCTTCGACGCGGCATTTATAGTAAGTGCTTGAACAAACTATAGTATAGTTCGGCGAGGAGGCCTATTGACAGATTTATGTCTAAAGGTATGTTGACGGGACGCCCTGAAGATGAGATGCCCGGTTCTACAGGCGATATGCTGCAAGAGCTTTCACAACTGCACGAACGAGCTCGGCAGGTGATGCACGGTATTGCCCAGCCTTTGTGGCCGTCCGCTTCCCTGCCAGGAGGCATGAGCGAGCTTGTAGAGATGCTCAAAGGAGCACGGCGGCGCTTCCGATTATGGAAGATATCAGCTTGCCGGCAAGGTGCGAGAGAAGCTTGGGCCATGGTGAAGACGCGATACGCCAAGGCTGACCCAAAACATATGGCCGAAGTCGGACTGGCTGGGCCAGATGGACAAGAGATACCCGTTAGTTTGGTATATGATCAAGTAGCATTAGCTGCAAAGTATTGCTAGCATGATTGTAAGCTAGACAACCTATTGGATGGTATAGATGAAGAGTACATCCAATCTATATGATTGTGTAATTTGAATGGGCTCGTGTACTCCCTAGCCGGATTAAAAATCATTTGTCGTGGCGGACCTTTTCGCTTCAGCCCCCGGATCCGACAGTCCAGGGTGTATCCGAATACCCACACAGTTATGAAAAACCGGGGTATGCATGGAAACTAGGCGTAGGGGTCATAATTGCTTGAACAGACAAGTACCCAACTAGTTATGTTATATTACATGGATAGTAAGAAACATCTTCCAGAGAGAATAGTTCCATTAGGGGTTCCTTTCTCTGGGTGCGCATGCATCGATGTGCATGTCCGAACTGCGAACAGAAGCGCAGGAAACAAAAACATCTGGGTATTTTTGTTGTAAGGAACGAGAACATCTTTTTTTCACTGACCGAATATTCCCTTAAGAACGCTAGCTTTCAGCTTCACCCAGTCTGAGGTACACATCTGGCTCAACCGGCAGTAACAATTGCAGAGGTGCTCCCCTTATGCCCTAGCTGAGTTAACGGGAACGTAGGGCATAAATACAAGAGCCAGGCAACCCAGCATGGCCAAAACTTAAGTCATATCGATGCATATAATGTGAAGAAAAGGCACATACGGAAAGAAAAATGCATATGTGGCTGGCAAGGAGCCATTAAAGTAGTTGTATTTAGCTTCCGAATAGGAAGCCCCCAGGTATAGTGTGCATGCATAATGCGGCCGGAGTGCTCAGGGCATCCGTACAGTTTTAAGGTTTTATATATATAAAAAATGAAAAAAGGGCGAGAAAGGAGGAAAGAGAACATAATTGAAGAGGCGGAGTTAGGGAGACGAACACTGAGGTCGGCGCTAGGCGTAGAATCTCCGGAGTCTGGCCGCGTTCCATGGGTTCGGCTCGAGTCTGTTATCAGATGCATTGCACAGATGGTATGCTCCTCCAGTGAGAACTTCATCAATGATGAAGGGACCCTCCCACTTGGGTTTGAGCTTGTCCTTCTTCTTCTCAGGTAGGCGTAGAACGAGTTTGCTAATGTTATAAGTTTTGGCCCGTACTTCTCTGCTTTGATACCTTCGAGCCTGTTGCTGATAGAATGCGGAACGGGCCTTAGCGACATCACGTTCCTCCTCCAAAGCATCTAAGTTGTCCTGCCGATCTAGCTCGGCTTCCTTCTATTCATACATGCGCACGCGAGGTGAGTCATGGATTATATCGCAGGGCAGCACTGCTTCTGTGCCATACACCATAAAAATGGTGTGTATCCGGTGGTACGATTCAGCATGGTCCGCAGCCCCCAGAGTATGGAGTCGAGTTCCTCGACCCAATGCGTGTCTGATTCCTTCAAGGATCGCACTAGTCTGGGTTTGATGCCGCTCATGATAAGACCATTTGCACGTTCGACTTGGCCGTTTGTTTGGGGGTGATAGAGAGAGGCGTAGTCGAGCTTAATGCCCATTTTGCCGCACCAGGCTTTCACCTCCTTGGCTGTAAAATTCAAGCCATTGTCAGTGATGATACTGTGGGGGACACTATAACAGTGTACAACCTCCGATATGAAGTCTATCACTGATCCGGATTCGACCGTTTTAACTGGTTTGGCTTCTATCCATTTGGTGAACTTGTCCACCATGACCAATAAGTATTTTTTCTTATGGCTTCCCCCTTTAAGGGGTCCCACCATATCCAGCCCCCAGACTGCGAAGGGCCAAGTTATGGGGATTTTTTGGAGAGCGGTAGGGGGCATATGGCTCTGATTGGCAAATAGTTGACAACCAACGCAATGTTGGACAAGGTCATGTGCGTCCGCCCGGCTGTCGGCCAGTAAAATCCTGTTAAAGGCCTTGCTTACGAGGGCTCGGGCTGCCGCATGGTACCCGCCTAGTCTGGAATGGATTTCGGCTAAGAGATGCCTCCCCTCCTCTTCGGAGATGCATCGTGGGAGTACTCCGGTGGCACTTTTCTTGTAGAGCTCTCCCTCATGGACTTTGTAGGCCTTAGAGCGTCGCACAATACAATGTGCCTCATTTTGATCCTCAGGGAGCTCTTGCCTATTTAGGTAGGCCAAGAAGGGATCGGTCCACGGGGAGATGACAGCCATTATTTCGTGGGCCGAAGGTGTTATTTCAGTGGCAGAGCCTCCGATTACGTCAGAAGGTTCAGAATCCGGGGTTGTGTTTGGAGCTGGACTAATAGTGCCAGACTCCCCTTCCCATGCCACGGATGGCTTGAACAGCCTTTCTAAGAAGATATTGGGTGGGACGGCGTCACGTTTAGGGCTGATGCGGGCGAGAATATCAGCCGCTTGGTTATTTCTCTGACCACATGGTGGAATTCGAGCCCCTCGAACCGAGCTGACATTTTGAGGACGGCATTGCGATAGGCCGCCATTTTTGGGTCCTTGATGTCAAAGTCTCCATTTACCTGAGATATTGTGAGGTTCGAGTCCCCGCGCACTTCGAGGCATTGGATGCCCATGGAGACTACCATCCGAAGACCATGCAACAGAGCCTCGTATTCGGCTGCATTGTTGGAGTATGTGTATAATATTTGGAGGACGTACTGCACCATGTCTTCGGTGGGGGATGTCAGGACGACACCTGCTCCCAATCCGGCCAGCATTTTGGAGCCGTCGAAATGCATGATCCAATTTGAGTACGCGCCGTACTCTTTAGGGAGTTCGGCTTCTGTCCATTCGGCGACGAAGTCAGCCAGTACTTGCGACTTAATGGCCCGCTGTGGTTTGTATGTTATGTCGAACAGAAGGAGCTCGATAGCCCATTTAGCAATTCGGCCTATTGCGTCGCGGTTATTTATTATGTCATTGAGCGGTACTTCAGAGGCCACCGTGATCGAACGCTCTTGAAAGTAGTGTCGTAGTTTCCAGGATGCCATGAAGACCACGTACGCTATCTTTTGATAGTCTGGGTACCGAGATTTGCATGGAGTGAGGACAGTGGACATGTAATATACTGGCTTTTGGAGCGGGAACTTGTGTCTGTCTGCCTCTCGTTCGATGATGAGCACTGCGCTCACAACTTGGTTTGTTGCGGCTATGTATAATAGCATGGGTTCGCCAATGTTTGGCGTGGTCAGTACTGAGTTTTTGGCCAAGAGTGCCTTTATTTCTTCCAGTCCGGCCATGGCCGCATCCGTCCACTTGAAGTGTTCGGTGCGTCGAAGAAGGCGATACAGAGGTAGTGCCTTCTCTCCTAAGCGGGAGATAAAGCGGCTTAAGGCATCCATGCATCTAGTTAGTTTCTGGATTTGCTTGAGGTCTGTTGGGATAGCCAACTGTGACAGAGCTCGGATTTTTGCCGGATTGGCTTCAATCCCTCTATTGGAAACGATGAAGCCGAGAAATTTTCCGGAGGGTACTCCGAAGACACACTTCTCCGGGTTGAGCTTGATGTCGTATGTTCGAAGATTATCGAACGTAAGCCTCAATTCATCTATTAAAGTTTCGACGTGTCTTGTTTTGATGACCACGTCGTCTACGTAGGCCTCTACTGTCTTGCCGATTTGTTTTTCCAGGCATGTCTGAATCATGTGTTGATAGGTTGCGCCGGCGTTTTTGAGCCTGAAGGGCATGGTGTTGAAACAGAAGGGGCCGTACGGAGTGATGAAGGGCGTTGTGGTCTGGTCGTACTCCGCCATCTTTATTTGATGGTATCCGGAGTATGCGTCGAGGAAACACAATGAGTCGTGTCCTGCGGTGGCATCGATTATTTGGTCAATGCGGGGGAGGGGGAAGGGATTCTTAGGGAAAGTTTATTGAGGTCTTTGAAATCGACACACAAGCGCCAGGATTTGTCCTTTTTTGGTACCATTACCAGGTTTGCCAGCCAATCCATATGTTTGATGTCTCTGATGAATCCGGCTTCAAGTAGCTTGGCTAGCTCTTCTCCCATGGCTTGCCGCTTAGGCTTCAAGAAGCGTCTAAGAGTCTGCTTGACTGGCTTGTATCCTTTCAGAATATTGAGGTTGTGTTCGGCCAGCCTGCGTGGGATGCCCGGCATGTCTGAAGGGTGCCAGGCGAAGATATCCCAATTTTCACACAGGAAGTCGCGCAGTGCGGCGTCTATTGTGGGGTTCAGCTGTGTCCCGATGGAAGCTGTCTTCGAAGGGTCCATTGGGTGGACCTGGAATTTGACTATCTCGTCCGCTGGCTTGAAGGGGGTGGATTTAGGTCACTTGTCGAGTATCACGTTGTCTCTGTCCACTGTTGCTTGCAGTGCTGTCAGTTCTTTGGCCGCAAGGGTTTCTGATAATGCCTCCAGGGCAAGGGTGGCGGTTTTATTTTCGGCGCAGAGTGCGACATCCGGATCACTAGCTAGAGTGATGATTGCATTGGGACCGGGCATTTTGAGTTTCATATACCCGTAGTGGGGTATAGCCTGAAAACTCGTGAATGCATCCCACCCCAGGAGGGCGTGGTATCCACTGCTGAACGGGACCACTTGGAATGTAATTTCTTCGGATCTGTAGTTTTCCAGCGTGCCGACCACATCCAGTGTGATTTTTCCCGCGCATTGTGCCTCTCAACTAGGGATGATTCCCCTGAAGGTCGTGCTGCTTTGCTCAATGCGGCTCTTGTCAATTTCCGCCGTCCATGAGCACTTTAGTGAGCCTGAAGCCATCCATGATTGGGCTAAGGACCAAAGCAGGTGGTGCTCGGATTGTTCGGAATTGAGGTTCATCACTGACATTGTAAGTTATAGACGTGTCGTTCCATGGATTTATTGTTGCCACGTGGCAAACTTCTGTGAGGCTGCGCTGAGCTGCTTGCACCTGTTATTTGAGGCGAAAGTCTCGAAGACTGTAAATAGCGTATTGTTGTCTCCGACGGGGTGTCGCTCTGATGTATGTTTTATGAGGAGATCCTCGCTGCTCTTTGCTACCTGCCGGAGTATCCAACATGCTCTAAGGCTATGCGTTGGTGTAGTATCCGGTGTGCTATGGATCTTGCACGGCCCGTTCATCCATTCTTCCAATACGGTTCCGCGCCTTGCGGCGGGCTTTATTTTTTTGGTATTTGAATCGGGTGTCTTATGAGAGTTTACCCTTTTAGTTCGGACAGAGGAATTGGTTAGAGCCGGATTGTCCCAGAAGCTTGTTTGGGTTTTCGAGGCGTTTTCCATCACGCAGTATTTTTGCACTATGGCCGCTAAGTCACAAAAGTGTACTATGTCACGGCGGCTTATAGCGTTGAGAATCCCTTTGTCCGTGCAATTTTTGCAAAAGAGGGAGACTGCCTTTGCCTCGCGACAGTCCTTGACCCTGTTTATCACAAGGAGGAATCTAGCCCAGTAATGATGTACTGTTTCTTGGGGCTCTTGCCTGATATGTAAAAGATTGTATAAATCTGGGTGGGTGGGTGGATTTGAATCCGAATCCCGACCCGATCTGGGACCCAGGGGCAAAGAGGCTTCCGAGCTTAACGGCTCGGGTTCTGGGGCACTGCCCGATCTCTTTGGCCCGCCGCCTGATCCTGAGTCCAGGGCTTGGGTCATGTCCCCCCGCGAGGGGGTGTCCGGCTCGGAGAGCTCGGAAATCCGGACATAGTTCGTCCTTAAAGTAGAGGGAGAATTAGGATGATGCTCTTCCACTACCGCTATCTCATGGGTGACCGGTGGAGAGTGAATCTCCCTTTGGTCGGATTAAAGCCCGATCTGGTCATAGTCTGTAGCGACACCTAGGGCGGCGATGCGATCCAAGAGCTTATTGAGGGAAAAGATCTCCATTGGGTCCATCCGTTCGGCAGATTCCGAATCAACGTGGAGGCTATTTTTAATGACCTGAGAAGTCATCGTCGGCGCAACAACCCATCGGGCGGTCATAACAAAGCCGCCAAGCCGGAGAGTTTGGCCTAGAGCCAGGTCTCTCCCGGATGTGATGTTGTCTTTGACAACGAGACGAGCCATCCAGCCTTTATCGCGATGACACAGTGGAACTCTCAATGTAAGCACCAATGTCGGTGTCAAAACCGGCGGATCTCGGGTAGGGGGTCCCGAACTGTGCGCCTAAGGCTGATGGTAATAGGAGGCTAGGGACACGATGTTTACCCAGGTTTGGGCCCTCTTGATGGAGGTAATACCCTACTTCCTGCTTGATTGATCTTGATGATATGAGTATTACAAGAGTTGATCTACCACGAGATCAGAGAGGCTAAACCCTAGAAGCTAGCCTATGGTATGATTGTTGTTGTGTCCTACGGACTAAACCCTCCGGTTTGTATAGACACCGGAGGGGGCTAGGGTTACACAGAGTCAGTTTACGGAGAAGGAGATCTACATCTGAATTGCCAAGCTTGCCTTCCATGCTAAGGAGAGTCCCATCCGGACACAGGACGAAGTGTTCAATCTTGTATCTTCATAATCCAACAGTTCGGCCAAAGTATATAGTCCGGTTGTCCGGATACCCCCTTATCCAGGACTCCCTCACCCCTCTCTCTTCTCCACTAAGGCCCATGAGGCCCAATAGCTTCTGAGGGGGGGGGGGTTCCGGTAACCCCGGTACTCCAATTTTATCTGAAACTTATCAAGAACAATTTCAGTGTCCAAACATAGTCGTCCAATATATCAATCTTTATGTATCGACCATTTCGAGATTCCTCATCATGTCCGTGATCAGATCCGGAACTCCGAACAACCTTCGATACATCATATCACATAAACTCATAATACCAATCGTCATCGAACGTTAAGCGTGCAGACCCTATGGGTTCGAGAACTATGTAGACATGACCAAGACATGTCTCCGGTCAATAACCAATAGCGGAACCTGGATGATCATATTGGTTCCTACATATTCTACGAAGATCTTTATCGGTCAAACCGCATAACAACATGTGTTCTTCCCTTTGTCATCGGAAAGTTACTTGCCCGAGATTCGATCGTCGGTATCTCAATACCTAGTTAAATGTCGTTAACGGCAAGTCTCTTTACTCGTTCCATAATACTTGATCTCGCAACTAACTTGTTAGTTACAATGCTTGCAAGGCTTATAATGATGAGTATTACCGAGAGGGCCCATAGATACCTCTCCGAAACTCGGAGTGACAAATCCTAATCTCGATCTATGCCAACCCAACAAACACCTTCGGAGACACATGTAGAGCACCTTTATAATCACCCATTTACGTTGTAACATTTGGTAGCACACAAAGTGTTCCTCCGGTATTCGGGAGTTGCATAATCTCATAGTCTGAGGAACTTGAATAAGTCATGAATAAAGAAGTAGCAAAGAAACTGTTACAATCATAATGCTAAGCTAACGGATGGGTCATGTCCATCACATCATTCTCCTAATGATGTGATCCCGTTTATGAAATGACAACACATGTCTATGGTTAGGAAATAACCATCTTTGATTAACGAGATAGTCAAGTAGAGGCATACTAGGGACTATATGTTTTGTCTATGTATTCACACATGTACTAAGTTTCCAGTTAATACAATTCTAGAATGAATAGTAAACATTTATCATGAATTAAGGAAATAAATAATAACTTTATTATTGCCTCAAGGGCATATTTCCTTCAGTGCGGGATTCGGACCTCGCCTCTTGTGCGTCCTGAAGGACCTTGGAGAGCTCGGCTGCCTTTGCTTTATTCCCCTCCTCGAGGAGCTCGCACTTGCGAGTTGCGTCCTTGAGCTCTTGCTCAATCTTGGATACACGCTCCTTGAACTGGAGCCGGGTGGCCTGTTCGTCCTTCAATTCGGCAGCCGCTTTCTCAGCGGCCGCATTACTCACCCTTGACTGCTCCTTTGCTCGGGCAAGGTCACTCCTAAGGGTCTCGACCTCAGCAGCATTGTCTGCAATTATGCATAGAGCAGCGCGTGAGCTTCACTCAAGCATTCGCAAATTAATTCAACAAAAACATGGAGCACTTGACACCGACCTTGCGCTTTGTCGAGCCGCTTGTTAATCCGGATATTGTCCTCATCGACCAGCTGTAGTTTCCGCTTCAGTTCAGAAACTTCGGCGGCTTGAGTGGTTGCTGCTAATAATGAAGCCTGATAATTATCAAAAGAGATAAACATGTTATTTACCGCGGGTACCTACAGACCCTCTGTTCGCCCTCCTTCGTTGGCCAAATAGAGTCTCGGGGGCTGTTATCTATATATAGACAGTTTTGTTATGAAAAGCGGCTAAAAAGACATTACATTGCATACCTTGAAGCCTATCAGTATGCTCGTGAAGGCTTCATCTAGTCCGCTCTTGGCGGACTAAACTTTTTCAACCACTGTACCCATTAAGGTACGGTGCTCCTCTAAGACAGATGCACCTTGTAGAGCATCCATCAGCTTGTTTGACGCCTCTGTATTAGTAGAGGTCGTCATTCCCCCTCCTACAGAGGGGGCTACCGATCTAATCCCGGGATCGTATGGGTCTCCGGAACGGTATCCGGCTGAGGGTCCGATGACCCTGGACCCCCATGGCCGGTCTCCATAGGGGTTACGCCCCCCATGTTCTCGGCAACCTCCGGTGTCGCATTGATCGTCCCCCGCATTTCTTCGGACCCCGGAGAATCCCTTTGGGATGACACATCGGGATCGTCTGCCCTAGGAGGTGAGGAAGCCCGTGGAGGCGTCTCGCTCTCCATCTTGTCCGGCGAGAGATCTCCCGATGATGACGATCCTTGAGGAATGTCATGGGCCGGACTGTGATATGAAATTTGATATTATTCTCATAATCTATAAAGAGGACTAGATGTGTACAAGGCATCTGAAGGTACTTATGATTCGCCAAGGGGCTTGGTGCGGGAGAGGAGCTTGGGAGCGGCCTCGGGGCCCGAATACGAGTCATCGGAGAGGGATACCCTTCCCCTCTTGGACGCCCCCTCCTCTAGATCTATGGAGGTCGCTCTCTTTTTCCCCTTGGGAGGAGGATTCTCTGCTTCCTCCTCCCCTTCCACTTCCTCCTCGTCCTCGTCCTCGTCTTCGTCTTCCTCGTTAGAGGAAGGAGCTTCGGTTCCTCCGGACACGGTGCCCGAAGTCTCTTCGGGATGGAGGTCGCATTGGGCCTCCTTGGCCTTCTTCTTGTTGTTGTCCTTCTTCGCCGACGCCTGATAGGGCGCCGGGACCAGCATCTTCATTAACAGAGGATCGGTTGGGTTTTCGGGGAGCGGGGCCGGACACTTGATCCACTCGGCCTTCTTGAGTCAATCCTGTTCAGGAGATGGAATTTTTGGGACCCCTCCCTAAGATTGACAAGCTAAGTGGGGTTCGGCAATATAATACTTACTTGGGACACTGGTTTGTTGCAGTCGAGCCCGGTGACGTCGGACGTCTGTGGCCACGTCTTCTGCTTCTTAAAAAGCAGCTTCTAGATCTTTTTGTGTGTTGTGCCATAGAAGTGCTGCAGAGTCCGCGTTCCCTCTAGATTGAACTCCCACATTTTGAGAGTTCGTCGTTGGCAAGGGAGCATTCGGCGGATGAGCATCACCTGAATCACATCAGTGAGGGTAATGTCCTTGTTTATCATGCTCTTGACGTGTTTCTGCAGCGCCGACACGTTGTCCGGCGACACCCAATCTAGGCCCTTGTTGGTCCAGGATGTGAGCCGCAGCGGAGGTCCAGATCAGAAGGCAGGAGCAGCGGCCCACTTGGTGCCATGGGGTTCGGTGATGTAGAACCACTCCTGCTGCCACACCTTAACGGTGTCTACAAATCTTCCTTTCGGTCAGGTAACTTTGCTGAGCTTGCTCGCCATGGCGCTGCCGCTCTCGCAGTGTTGACCTTCAACCACCTTCGGCTTCACATTGAAAACCTTGAGCCATAAGCCGAAGTGTGGAGGGACATGGAGAACTGCTTCGCACGCGACGATAAACGCCGAGATGTGGAGGAAGGAATTCGGAGCCAGATCGTGGAAATCCAGCCCGTAGTAGTACATGAGACCTTGAACGAAGGGGCGAAGGGAGAATTCGAGTCCTCGGAGGAAGTGAGGTATAAAGACCAACCTCTCACCGGGCTCGGGGGTGGGGATGATCTGCCCTGGAGTTGGGAGCCTGTGTTTGATATTCACCGTCAGGTACCTCGCTTCCGGAAGGTCCTGGATATTCTTCTCTGTTACGGAGGAGGCCATCCAATTGCCCTGAAAGCCAGATCCGGTCATGGCTGGAGAGGTTAGGTAAGAAGGAAAGTTTGGAACTTGTGAGCTGGAACTCGGTGGATTGAAAGGCAGAGGAAGGAGAAGGCGTGGGATAAATAGAGGGGTATTTGTCCTCTTATAGAGGCAGTGAATATCAAGCGCCCCCTCATAAGCCATAAATCTCACCTATTCCCAAGGGGACGTGTGAATGACATGGTTGGATTACCCAAAACCCCTATTGATGAGAATCCCGTGATCAGGGGACACGATCTCTGGAGAGTCGTCTGATGACCCTTCGGCGTCCCTCTCCTAGGGGCTGTTTATGGACTCCTCCACCTTTCCTTTTTGCCATTTAGGTCACAACAGGGGGCGATGTGGTGGTGCTTGATAGGGCTTATCGTTTATCGTTTATCTGCCTCTTTACCGTTGAACCTTGAACCTTTGCTTTTGTCTGCCTCAATTTGGATCTTAGCTTTCTGTTTGAACCTATTTATGCTCCGTTAAATAATCTATCTGTGTGTGAGCAACTTATGGCAAGGAGGTTACATGGCATATTCTATTTTCTCATATTGTGAGAGACATCTATCAGGCTGTGTTATATCTATATTTGTATCCTCACAATGAAGAACAAAGGTTAGTAAAGCATTCTATGTTGATATATCATTCTTGTGTGGGTATGCACAATGATAGGAGGAGAACCCTCTAACCATGTCATTTCATTCAAATGCAATCTTAAGATAAGGCATGGGTTGTGGGGGAGTACTTTCCTATCATTAAAATTGCTTAATACTGTATATACTTTATGAGTTTACCCTCTCAAGCATTGTTGTCATCTATGTCAAAAAGGGGGAGATTGAAAGTGCAATATTGCACTAAAGTGTTTTTGACATCTATGACAACGTCATTTGTATTTCTAACCACATGCTCTAAGTGTTAACAGCCCTGATTAAGCTAAAGTGAAGCATGGATGGTTATTTCCTCTTATATTGGAAAAAGGAAAAGCGGTGCGCTCAAGAAAACAAGTGTACCATAAAGTTTTTTTATTTCTTGAGTCCTTAGGGCAGCCGCACTATTAAGAGGGGGGCATCATAAAAACATCTGGGGGAATCAACTTACCTTCTCACATTGATCTGAAAATCTTAGTGTCAAGGTTCTATTCAGGCCGGAACTTCCAGGGATCAGAAGGTCCGGGAAGCTTCCGGGGTACCCAGAGAAACTGCACTTTTCGTGCAATCTCTCTGTGTAGCCCGGAACCTCTCTGGACCCTGGCCGGAACTTCGGTCCCCCAGAACTTCCGGGCGGCCGGAACTTCCGGGCGCCGGAATTTCTGTCCCCTGTTTCAACAGCTTCCGGGGTACTAATGAGTGGTGCAAACTCTCTATGTAGATCGGAACCTATCCGGAACTTGGCCAGAATTTCCGGGGTTCGGAACTTCCGTCCATCGCCGGAACTTCCGGGCCTCGCAAAAATCTGCCTCCAACAGACAGATTCCAGCCGCACCTATAAATAGTCTTCTTCTTCCTCACGAAGAACTCGACGACTCCATTTCTCTCACCTCCATTTTCAGACTCGATTTCTTGGAGATCTCCTTCCTTAGCCAACCGAAGCTCTTGATCTTTTAAGAAGTGAAGGAGAAGTGCTAGATCTACACATTCACCAAAGCGAAAGTCTATTCCCCCTTGTTTTTGTGGTGCATCTTGTTACTCTTGGAGCTTGGAGACTCCTAGGCGGTAGGAGTGCTCCGGCAAGGAATCGACCATTGTGATTTCCCCCGGAAAGTTTGTGAGGGTTTGGAGACCAGCCCAAGGTCTACCACTAGTGGTTGAGAAACACCTTCGTGGTGTTGTCTCAAAGAGAGAATAGGGTGAGCCTTCGTGGCGTTGGTGTGCCTTCGTGGTAACATCCACCTCCCTAAACGGTGACGTAGCTTCCCTCCAAGGAAGTGAACATCGGCATACATCCTCGTCTTTCGGAGTTGCGGTTATTCCTAACCCTAACTCTCTACTTGTGGTTACTTGTCTCTTAGCACTTACTTATATCACATTGTGCTTGCTTACTCATAATTTGTGTCACTTGTTTATCTTTCTTAGCTCATTAGTATCATTCTTGCAATTGTTAGGCTCACTTTCATATTTCGCATTATTGCCTAAAATTGCTAAGTAATAAGGAAAATTTGTAATTGTACATATTCACCCCCCTATAGGTCCATCTCGATCCTTTCAATTGGTATCAGAGCCTCGTGCTCTATTGTTGTGGCTTAACCGCCCTAGAGCGAGATGAACCCCGATGGGACTCCTCTTGTTACAGATCCAAAGAGTATGGGCGGGGCTTCCACGGAAGCCAAGTCCTTCACTTCAGAGAATCTGGAACGAGCTCTTGCTAAGCAAAATGAGGAGCATGATGCCTCTCTTGAGGCCTTGATCCAAATGAGGATAGCCACACTAACCACCACTACAAAAAAATACTCTTCCGTGATGATACGTTTTTGTCACAGTAGGTCGCGTTTTTTGTCCTGCATGTATCTCCATGACAAATTTATGACAAAATCAAGATAGTCATACCTGTGCTGTCGTAGAAGTGTTCCATGACATTACCAAAATTATCATCACAGAAGTGTCCACTTCCATGACGATAAATCGCGCGTCACAGAAGTGATTTCATCAAGGGTGACCGACATGTGGCATCCACCATAACGGAATGCCGTTAAGCTATCTAGTCGGATTTTGGATCCAATAACCCATTAACAGCCCCGACCAATGGGAAATTTCCACCTGTAAAATTCTAATTGGCCGAAGGAAACACCTGTCAGCTCGTTAGTGGGCTAGATGTCGCCCGTCCATTTGAGGAGACATACCTATGATACGTCGACACGTGGCTGGGCCCAACAGAGGCCCATATAGGTTAAAAATGCAGGCCCAGTCAAAGGCCCGTAGAACTTAATCCGGTACTAGTGGGCCAGCCCAATAACTGCCTGCTTAATAAAGGCCCATTTACGGCCCGAAGCCAGATCTGGCCCATTAATTGTTCGCCCAATATTTGGGCTCATTTAGGGCATGAAGCCAGATCTGGCCCGTTAATTGTTCGCCCAATATTTGGGCCCATTCGCGGCCCGAAGCCAGATCTGGCCCGTAATTGTTCACCGAATATTTGGGCCCAACTACAGCCTAGTGACTTTCGGCCTATTAGAGGCCTGATGTAGACATGGGCCCATTTCAGCCCGGTGTGACTTTCGGCTTGGGAATGGCCTGTGCTGCCCATGGGCCATATATGGTCCGACGGAACATCGGCCCACTAACAGCCCGTGCTAAAGGTGGCAACAGTTAAGCCCAACGTGACTTTGGGCCTGTTAAAGGCCTGTCGCATAATTTGGCCCGTTGATGCCTGTACTAAGCTTTCGGCCTCTTAAAGGCCCATGATATCAGTGGGCCAACTAAGGCCCGAGATATGTTTCGGCCTGGTAATGGCCCATGAGCTAACTGGGCCCAAAACAGCCCGGTCTACATTTTGGCCTGTTGAAGGCCCGTCGACGACTAGAGAAAATTAAGGCCCAACATGTATTTTGGCCTGCTAAAGGCCCGTGGTTTCATCTCGGCCGTAACAGGCCAGTACAATATTAAACCTGTTAATGGCCCAACGCTACCTGGGCCAAACTAAGCGCTGGGTCGACAAAAGGCCCAACTAAATATAGGCCAGTGTAAGTTTGGGCCTGGCGCAATGTGTGAAGGCCCCAATCATTCGGGCCCAAGAAAGACGCAGGCCAGCCCAATTGTGGCCCGCTACAAACCTGGCCCGTTAGAGTCGAATGTTTCGGCCCGGTCGACTACATCTGATTTTTTTCAGATAGCGAATGATGGCAGTAACTAGTAGGAATTAAGAACAAACCTACTCTATACAATAAAGAAATTATAGCATAGTAACTAAGAATAAACCTACACTATACAATAAAGGATTTAAGGTATATTACATCCACTGGGCATCGAAGTTCGCCACCAGTGATCATAAAGCGCAACAAAGAAGCAGATTACAAAAACTGGGCACCATTGCTGCGTAACAAAATAATACTGAACCGAGACCATTTCCAAGACAGTTCAAGAAAGGTTAGCCTTGCGGGGGAACTGCTGCGCAAGCTGTTGAGCAAGGCTATGAGACTGGCCTAGCATGTCGGTCATAGCTTCCAGGTGTAGCTGTTTAGCGATGAGGTTCTCATTAGTGTTCTCTGCAATCTTTGTTAGAGATAGGACTTCAAGTCAAAGTTGAGTTGTAGAATGCCTTTCTGCTAGAACTTGGGACTGAAAAAGTCGAACTGATTCAGACAAGGAATTCTGTGAGCTTGTGTGACTGTTAGTCTCAAGTAACTTGAACACTGCATCAAGACAAGACTTTGGGGTTGTCTCGCTATCTTCAAGATGTTTTGCCTTCTTTGCTGCAATATATGTTGGGTTTGTCTCACAGCCTTCAGCAGACTTGTGCATGCCATCAGGCATATCTCCCTGAAACAAAGTAGAGAGATGACAGGTTTTGCACGTGTATAAACAAAGATGATAATTGTTCTGTCAATTCTATCCAATTTAAAATTAGAAAATAAAGAGTAAGTTCAAAATATCAATAGCATAATTTGGCATTGTTCATAATGCGGGGAGTTTCACCACACTACTGGATTACCATGTCAACATAACAAGCATAGATGAAGGGCAAATAAAATCATTATATCTATTTTGGATAATGTGCATGACATGTTGTTCATATCGTTAGCCACATCAGTAAGATAAAACATGAGATGACAAGGTGCAAACGTGGGCTGCTTCACCACACACTGGATTATAGATCCACAAAACCGAGCATACATATAGGGAGTATTAAGTAATGTGCATGGTATGAATAAGGAATTTGGTTTTACAAGTAAAACTTAGAACTTACGGTTCTTACGAACATGCATTTTGGTAGAAACAACAAACTAAACAGCAGTAAACGATAGGGAGTATGAGAAAATTAAACAGCAGTTGAGGATAAAGGCTTTAGAAGGACTGACTTACATTAACAGTTAACACCGGCTTTATATTGCCCTTCTCCATGTCAAGGGAAGGATAACTCAAGAATTTCAGCACAGAATCTTCTTCATAAGCATTGCTTGTACTCTACATTTTGTAGAGAGTAATTATAGATATGATAATACTGGAAAGGATAGAGGATAATGAAGATAAGATGTAGATTGATGCTACATAGTCAACTACCAATCCCTGGAAGTACAAGCGTTACAGGATAAAATGTACTGACAAGAGCAATGGGCTACACTTTTGCACTGGCATTGTCTGTGTATTCTACTTGTTGGTTAGATTAAATATAGATCTGATCTTTTTTAGTAAATGGTGGGCGAGGGAGATAAGATGCAGAATGCTACAAAATGAACCAATCCCTCTTCCCATAATACAAGATTGTTTTGAACACTAGTGTACTGTACAAAATGTTCTTATATTATGGGACGGAGGGAGTAGCTGTTAATTTAAGTATAGTGATAGACCACGTTCAGTCCTTACAAGAGGACTGCAGAGCTAAACCTCTTCAAAAGCATTGGGTTGATTCTAAATTTGTGTAAGAGTCCATATGGATCTTATAATGTCCACCAAATGGACGATTACGAGGCTAACATGTGCAGTGATGCTACATAATCAAACAGCTATGAAAGTAAGTATGGTCATACAGGGCAAGAGGTACTCATAAGAGCAATGCAGTGTGTAGTATAGTTGCGAGATTCTGTGGTCCCTTGAGAACGAATGTTCTTCTGCTAACAGTTTTTGTACAAGTGAGACATTAAGGAAAATGTAGAAATGTAGTTCAAATTGTGATGTGATATCATAGACAGTACCTTACGCTGCAGCCGAGACCAATGTGTAACAAGATTATTCCAGTCACCGTCGGATAAATGTAGCACCGGAGACTTTATAGAAATTTTGTTCAGAGGCTTGCCATCGAAGTGCGCTTGCCTCAGGTAGGAACGATACTTCATCAACGAGTGCTTGAAAAGCGCAACCAACCCTTGCTCGTCATCATAATCCAGTTTGCTCCTCGCCTATTTAAAAGAATGAAATCTTGTGTCTTCTGTCAGCAGAAACATATGCAGTAATGACCATGAATAACATTAGTACATTACTTACGCATAAGTTGCAGAGGAAGACTAGAAATTGTTTTGTGTGTGCAGTATAGTCTTTCCATGAAGGAAAGATGCGCACAAAGTTCCTGACAACAACATAAGCTTCATCTTGTAAAATGGGAAGAAATGGAACAGGGGTCCTATTTGCTGCAGTTGGGGCTCTCTCTGGTTCGAAAAGGGATTTGGCAACTGGATTTGGTGTACTCTTTGCTGGAATGGGGGTTTTGCATCGTACAACTGGTGCTATGTCAACTGGCATAATCATAATGTTTGCTGCAGTTGGGGTCTGCTGAGTTGGGGCATCAAAAATGACCAGTGTAGTAGGGCTAGAGTCTGCTAGAGTTGGGGTATTTTGTGGGTCAGGTGATATTGCAACTATACCTAATGGGCTATTTGACTTATCAGGTGCCACTACCTTTTCCAAATACTTTGCTTGTGCTCCTCCACGATCAGCAATCGCCCTCTTCCTTTTGAATGTCTGATATACAAGAACAACATTTGAATGGATAAATATGGTATGATGACAGATGGAATATGTACTGAAAATGGATAGGCAGGGCGTATTCACATACACGATGTGTAAACTAAGCTAATGGCAGTTCAACAAAGTAGAAGCAATGCAAAGCATCAGTTGCAAGATATGTGCGAGCAATGTAACCTTGGAAAGTTAGAGCAAGTACCTTGATGGGTGAATAAGATAGGGCATCTTCCTCTGACTCCTCCACTAGGGATCTACATTGACTTAGGTCTCGCTCTAGCTCAGAATCACTGTTAGGATCATATTCTGAGCATGAATCTGTAGGTGGAGAGCGTTTGCATTGCATTGCATCCAGACTTGATTTCAGTCCCTTAATTCCAAGTTTGACAGCCATGGCATTTTTCTGCTTTATTCTTTTCATGCGCGCAAGCTCATAATCATTATGATGCTGTTCAGAATCTGAGATTCATGAAAACATAAAAAGTAGTCAGATTATCTATGGAATGCATTGCGGATTCAACTCGAAGAGTGTCTCCCTATAAAACCCTACATATGCAAAGTTCACCTCCCCAACCATGCTGACCAGACCACACACAGAAATACAAACCCCTTATGTCTCTATAACAGGCAGGCACACATTTCAAAACTGAAGTAGGAACATTAGAATCATATGAAATTCGTATTTGAACAAATAAACTAAGCAATTATGAGTGGCGTAATGGTTAGCTTCAAGGGTGGAGTGTTGGTAGTGCGACACAAAGCAAGTAGGCAGATTGTATTCCATGTAAAATATTGAAACCTATGTAAAAGCTGGAAATGACACTTTCTTTCTATACAATGAAGTGTTCGTTACCCACACATGATGGAAGAGATCACATAGAGAAATACTATTCACTCATGTCTACGGTTCCAGTATTTAGAAACAGGGTGGTCCACCCTAAAAGAATATTGACAACAAATATGATAAGGCAAGCATAGATGTAGTGAATCAATCATTTACTTGTGAGCTTATTAGGACAAGTATGCAGAATTGTAACTGCAGTACGAGACCGTCCAAAATCTGAATGAAGAAGTTTGTCTAGCACTTATTGTTTGCAACTAATCGACGTGAATAATTGGATATTATATCGAATGAGTAAGAAAGACAAGTAAAATTGTCAACAAACCTGGCTTGCAGTAGTAATCTGGGTCAATGTCACTACGACCAACAATCCAAAATGACTAGTTTCTGTTCCGAGGGTCCAAATTTTGAAAACCCTGTGAACTTTAGAGGTACTAAAGATTACTGAAATACATCTGAACCATTATGTGTAGGTAGCACTGAGCACACAACAAACCCTAATGACAGTCCTGCCTAATGAGTAATGAATCAATTAGAAAATGGGTGATGAAGAGTGGCTGCTGAGTGTTGAGGACGTATCTCAGGATAATTCGGGTTGTCTTGGTGGGTGCTGCACGCCTGGGCCCTGAAGGGACTGGGAAGGTAGGCACGGCGGCGCGCCCGGGTAGCAGTGACGCTGTTGGGCGAGCGGCTCCTGGCCTCCTGTTAGTCCGGCGTCTCCTCCCAGAGTCATGCCGTCCGGGGACGGCAAGTCACCGGCGAGGCAGGCGGCTGGGGGCGAGTAGAGATCGGAAGCGCGCAGTAGAACAGAGGGGAATCGGGGCCTGGGACGACCCAAAATCCCAGGGTGGGCCGGCCCACCGTGGGCACCCTGTAGAGATACACACCCGAGCGGCGAACATGCATTTTCGAAACTAATTTAGGAACATTTACCTGACCAATTAAACAACTCTATTTTAATAATATCAGATTCGTATTTCAACATCTAAGCTTGTTTAGCTTGATGGGTGGAGCAGTGTTATTATGACACAAAGCACGTATTCTGATCGTATAGTCATCATAAAAGGGGGAAACTCTAATCATATTTTTTAGCAAAAGAGGGTTTCCCCTCCGATTTCTATTAAAGAAACTACCACAGAACCAACATGATCAATTAAACCCTAAGCATGATCAATTAAACCGTATTGTGGTTGTGCCATGGCAGATTTGAAGCTGCAAACCGGAGAAATGATATTTAGCATCCATTGTTTGCTTCGAACTAATAACTAAATTCTAAGAGCTGAAAAGAAAATAGAGTAACCAAGTTAAGATCTATTTTCTGGATGAGATCAAAAAGTTGAGGAGATATGAAGTACCACCTCTCTTGCGGCGCCTTGTAGGCATCGGGGGTGTGATGGTTGTCGGTGGCGTTGAAGCAGATCTTTGACGGTAGATGGGTGCATCGGGGGATAAGTCCCGTTGCGGTGGAAGAGAAGGTCATGTGAGCGGCCCCGGCAAAGAGGACGATGGCGCTAATGAAGCGAGAGGACGCGATGCAAGGCTATTGGTCCATCGCCGTGGATGAGAAACGTCCATCTCTAGAAGTGGACGAAGCGGTCTTGGTAGGCGCTTCGGCATGGTGGAGGACGGTGGCGATTGATGTGGTGGAGGACGGCGACGATGGATGGGGTGGCGGACGGAGGCTGGTGTGGGGATGGGGTGTTCTAGCGCGGACGGTGTATGAATGGGAAAATGGAGGGAGAGGTACGGGGAACCATGTTTTTGGGACGCGCCTATTTTAAATATGGGAAAGTTACGAACTTAGACCCCGTTTAAAATTTGGACGTCTCGTCGGTTGGGGATAGGACGGTAATCTCGCATCTCGCCAATATTTGCCCAGAGCGATTTCGGGCGAGGAGAGGGTGGTTGGCGCCCATGGTTGGCGCCCACGTTGTATGAACGGGGCTAACAGGTAGGGCGGTTGTGTCACTTCTGAGTGAAGTTACAAACCTGCCCCTATTGAAAATATTTGCCTACATCGATTTCGGCCGAGTCGAGTTTGTTTTGCCGCCTACCGTGTATGAATTGGGAATGGAGGGAGAAACAGAGGTCTTTTGGACGAGCTTGAATCAAATGTGTTTTGCCGCCTACCGTGTATGAATTGGGAATGGAGGGAGAAACAGAGGTCTTTTGGACGAGCTTGAATCAAATGTGTTTTGCCGCCCATGTTTGACGCCCACCGTGTCAGAATGGGCTCAGAGGCGGTCGTGTCACGTCTAATTGAAGTTACTAACCTACCCCTATTTAGAGCAGTGGAAATCGGGCTGATGGATTGTCCGTGTAATGGGTAGACAGTAATTTCCATCTCCCAAATACTTGGCTTCGGGCAGCCGACATGGGAGTGGACATTTTGCTGCTTCTTTCAAATTTTGGGACAATAAGCATCCACGTTTACCCTGGCAACTAAATTCGAATCCATTTTGTATTCCTATATGAATCTTTATAAATCATTTTATGTGTTTTTATATATCTTCGAAAGGACGACAAAGATGTATTCCACTGTCATATATGAATATGGTTTACAAATGCCGATACTCAAATTCAGAAACTAGAATCCAATTTAAGGTGAATTCGAATATTTGGAACACTTCATGTCCAACTCAAATGTCACATGCAGCATAATGTGTACTCCCATTTAGATATGTACACAAGCGATGTATCAAGATTCAAATACCGAGTCAATCAACCAAGAATGTACAGAACTAACAGACATATAAACAATTATAGAGTATATGGATCAATAATATCAACTAACATACATAAGCCAGGCCATTGTACTTTTTTTGGCTACAATAGCATCCTTTTTTTAGCCAGAATCTTGGCCCTTTCTGATTCGTGCCACTTATGGTCCATCTATACTACTACTATTGTTGAATGCACATTCAGTCCGATTGGCATATTTGTAGGTCTGGCACAGCAATCCAAATGAAATGTCTCTGAGTCTTATCAATTAATACAGACTTGTGCTCAAATAGAATTACAAACCAAAAAACAAAAAAAAACTATTACATGATCTTTAAAACAAATGGTTTGATTGATTACATGTACAGACAACACAAAAGTTATTCAACTATGGAAAGAACATTTCACCTATGATTTACCAAGTAGGAATTTAATTTCCTTTTTTCCTTCAGGACCTTAACAATCTGGTCAGTCTCAGCTTGCTTCATTTTGAAATCCACCAAATATTTAATGGTTGTCTTGAGTACTGCTTGTGATTGTGCTGTTTGCTTCGTCAACATGTCAACTTCATCTCTAAGTGCAGAAGCAGAATCTCTTTCTACCACTAGTTTAGCCTCTAGAGCATCAGAAGTTGGCAATTCATAATGCATGATTGGGCCTTTGCCACTGTTGTGGGATGATGCAACGTCCATGGGGACCTCGCTCTTTGATCTTGGGCTAACCTGTTTTGCCATTAAAGTTCTGATTGGATTCAGAAAAGTTGAAGTTAGCAAAACATCTCAACTGGTAGTTATAACAGCAAACCAGTTAAACAAACAAGGAATTAAAGAGTTTCAGTTGGATGCTGAAAAGTAGTTATTAACATCATTGTAACCCGCTGTTGCAGCAGCAAAGCGGTTAAACAAACAAGTAGATATTTAAGTTAAGGCAAATAGGTAATTCTTAACAGTAAGTATCAAACACATAGATAGGCGCAGTCTACAATATGATTAACAGGTTGTGCCATTATGTAATCAGTAGCAAACTAAATTAAGCCAAGCAACATAATTGAACAATTTTGCAATAAGTGGCTAACTAAAATTCCGAGAAGCAGGTAACTGAACTTACGCTAGTTCTTTGTACAGGCACACTGCAACTTCTTTTTTGCTTACAAGGTTGTACGAAGGAGTCCATGGCATCAATTGCTTGGATACACAGTCCCAATACTTCTTTCTTCCCACACTGCATGGGTAAGCCGAATGGTTAATCTGGTAAGATGGTGCGTCCTTTATATGTTATATGAGGACGTGTAGTCAGACTAGTTGTAGCCAAACACATCACACTGGCTTTTACTGTATATTTCATGCGATTACTTTTGGCGTATCGAGATCTAAGCAATCTACAATAGGATGAAAAGACTGGCATGCTTCACATTATTGGCAAACTCAGTTCATAGAAACAAGCAATTCAACCATTCTGTGGGTAAATCAAAAGTGCCACCGGAATATTTTTCACTATCCAATCATACACACAAAAAGGGGTGATGCCACCATAGGGGCTGGTATGGGCGGCCGCCTCGGGTGGCTGGAAAGTGTACACCTAGTTTGAGTCGTCCAGGTTGGCCCACGCTAGTTTTGTTCATCCCAATGCACGAGCAGGCAATGTAAAAAATGAAGAAAAATGTTTCAATTTGGATGGGCCAATAACATAAGTGCAAGGCAGGCCCATATCGATTGACAGCAGGAAAAATCCCAATTCATTCGCTCCAGCCTCCAGTCTGGTTCGCTCATAACCTAGCCGCCGCTGGATAGACCGACACATCACTTCCTCGCGCTCTCGTTGGAGGGCGGTCGCTGGGCTTCAAGCGAACGGAAGGACAAGAAGATGAAGATCCAACCCTGGGTGTAGCCTGCGTGGGAGGCAGCGGCGGCAGCACGGGCATGGCATCGAGCTTGCATAAACGGACAGTCGCAGCTTGCAAGAGTAGCATGCGCAATGAGCAGGTACATCACAGCCCTCATTATATCTAATTCAACTCTTCAATTTCTGGCCAATAGTTAAACCTGACGGTGTTGTAAAACTGCTTGTATGTAGGGAATCTATGAGAAAATGAAACCAATTTCTACTTATTTTATAACTCCCCCAATCAATACTGAACTGACTGAATCCGATGTATCTAATCAAGTTTCCGGTGCAAACATACAAGCTCATGTTGTTCTTGAGCCTGAAGTGTCTAATGAACAGACTGCTAAAGAAGGATTTGATGCAAACATTTTACATGCTCCTGGTGATGAACATATAGTGTCTAATGAGGGATCTAATGCAAGCATTTTGCAAGCTCATTGAAGGATTTAGTGTCTAATGATGATCTACTATGTTGAGAGAGATAGAGATTTGCAGGCATTGATGACAAGCAAATTATAGTGCATTTTCATAGCTTCAGGAAACGTCGAGGCCATCTACCAGAAAGTCCCCGTATCATGACAACATAGCATAAATACTTTTCTAATCTGTTGTTTGAAACTATTGGCATACTTGTGCAGGATAGATATATTGATATGCAGTTTGCGCACTGGTTATACGTGCAATTACACTTTGATATTTTCAGCCAGAGAACGAATAATTCAAGTAGGTACAGACCATGTTTGTAGTCCTTTACACCATGTTGCATTCTGTGTTTTTTGGTGCTTGCATCATTTAGTGTTTATAATCTGAACTACTTTGGATCATTAGCTGGTTTTCAAAGTGCATGTAGCTTCACATTTCTCAAGTTATGTTGATTTCCGGAGTGCAAGTGCCTTCGTATTTTTTAAGTTAAATGTTCGCCCCTGGTAACTTGAATTCGTGGATGAGCCACTGCACACAAATCATACATGAATGCCAGTACACATTAAATGAAATGCAGGGACTTACGCTAGCTCGTTGTACAGGCTCACTGCAGCTCTGCTTGCGCTTGGGATGTTCCATGTACAAGTCCATGTTACCACTTGCTTGGATGTGCAGGCCTTGTGCTCCTTGCATCCCCCTCTACATTTTTGACACATCGAATGGTTGATCAAATAAGAGGAATCGACCTTGATGTTGTACCAGAGGACAGATACTTACAAGGTTATACGAGTGTGCAGGATGTGTAGCAGATCCCGTAGCACCGTCATGCTTCGCTAAAAAATGGATTTGCTTGTTTCAAATGATATCTCCAGAAGAAATAAGAGTTAAAGTCAGAGTTGCATAGGCGTGTAAGCTAAGAGAGCAGTGAAAGGATATCCAAACATCGTCGGAACAATGCAGAAGGGAGTGATGTGTGGATACCTAGTTCAGGCCGGCGTTTGGGCATGCTCGCCTAGCTAGAGTGCGGGTCACTTCAGAGCTGTTGAGGATGATGCACTGGCGTTGGCTGGCCGCACACGGATGCAGATCTTGAGTGGCAGCGGAGCGCTAAGATGCGGTGGACGAGACCGTTGGTGAAGCCCCAACGGCCTCGGGGGGCGGAGGTGCGATGATGTGCTCGGTGAAGTAGCCCCGGTGAGCTGGGAGACATCGTCGGTGAAGCGCACCTGATGTGGTGGAACTCGGTTTCTGTGAGGCACGTCGGTTGTGGGGCCGACGTTGTCGGTGGACCACCCGGTGCGGTGGACGAGGGCGTAGATGAGGTAGCTCCGGTGCGGTGGTGAAGCGCGACCGTCGTCTTCGTCGTCGTCGTCCGGCACAGAGGTGGGGAACTGTGGGGAAAGAGATGAGACGAGGGGCGATTCGAGGGATGGCGGCGAATTAGGGATTTGAGGAATCTGGGCGCGGAAGGGGACGGTGGAGAAGAGATATTTTGCAGGGCTGGAATTGGGGCCGCCAGATATTTCAATCCGAAACATGGAAGCACGAACTTATATTGTCGTCGTCCTTTTTGGGGGGGAGGGGGGTGGGTGGCTGGGTGCTATGCGTCTGTCCGACACACGTGACCACCCTGACAGGACTATGCTTCGGTGCCTTAAGGAACTTGCCTTTGTGTGCATGACATGTGGGCCCAACAGGTGGCTGGCCCACCTGTCAGTCACCCAAGGGCAGTTGCCTTTAAGGCACCGAAGCAGCATCCACCCTGACACGACCCTGGTGTGCCTGGTGCGCCTACATTTGAGAATGCAAATGAATCTTCTTTCATTTGCAAACGAATCTGTATGTATTACCATGTCTGTGTTTTCCTTGCAATAATTAGTCATTCGAAACGAGATACTCCATCCATTCACTTTTGTAAGTCGTTTCAGACAACTTAAAATGAACTGTTTTGCACATTGTCTGAAATGTCTTCAAGGTCTTATAAAAGTGAACAGAGGGAGTACTATAAATTAATTAATGAGGAGTTATTTGAAAAAAATCAGTACCCATGCTAACGTGGATTAGAGTGTGTCACATAATTAGTTATTTGAATTAGAGTGTGTGTCACATAGTTAGTTATTTGAATTAGAGTGTGTGTCACGTAGCGATCTCCAATTCTAACATGGATTTCGCATTTCACTGTATCCATGCTACTTTTTAATACAAATTCATATGTATATGATGAACACCATGGTAGTGAGAAAACTTTTGGATGGATTCAAACATAGGACCTACAAAATAGCACAATGAACTTAGTATGGCACGAATTCGAAATAATTACCCGTATGCCTGGTCCTCGGTTCAAATCTTACAATGTACACCGAATTGAAACAACGATATTATGTCTCGTACTATGTACAT
>NC_041385.1:750367597-750453866 GCF_002162155.2 Triticum dicoccoides
AAACGCTGCATACTTCCTGTATCGGTCAATCTTCCTCTCCTAACCACCTTAGGAAGCTATCGGTTTCCAACACACGTTCATTCTTTCTCTGCATGTTTCGATCTCTAAGTCTCTCAACTACACAACCCCTTTTTCCACTCTGTTACCAAATGTATTTACCTCACACACCCACCATTGCTCCACATGCCGAGCTCTCTCTCTCTCCTCTCTCCCTCTCACCCTCTCGCGCTAAATACATGCATTGCCTATCTAGCCCCCCAACCTCTTGTGCGCACGCATGCACGTTTTATATCTAGGTCACTCCCTCGAGACTGTCTCACTCTTTCTTCTGCACGGCGGGCCACACTCTCTCAATCTCGCTCTCTTTATCTGAGTCTCGATTAACCTCGTTTTCTTTCACACACAAATGACATATATCCCTGTTCGGGCCTCGATCGACACACTCTATAATTTCTCACGCAGATTGTCTATCTAGGTCAGTCCATCCAAGCCGCCGCCACTCTTTTGACCTCATGGTGGGCCACGCTCACTCAATCTCTCTCTCTCTCTCCATCTATCTCTCTCTCTCCGTATGTCTCGATTGACCTTGCTCTTTCTCAGACAAAAATGATATATCACCATGTTTGAGCCCAGTTCGACCTATTCACATTGTATACTCTCTCATGCACATCGTCTATCTAGGTCACTCTCTCCAACCCATCTCACTCTTTCGATCGCACGGCGACCCTATGTGATCGGTTGACCTTCCTTCCTCCCACGCACAAAATATATCTACACGTCTGTGACTAGATCATCTCTGAAGCTCTATCTTACAGCCCTCACCCTTGCCAAAAGCTCAATCGGACAATATCTCTCCGGAGCATATATTTGTTCAATGAATGTCGGACCACACTCACTTTGTCTCTCTATCTAGATGTCTCTCGATTGACCTCGCTTTCTCACACCGTATCTTCCACGCGTTGAAGCTACTACCTCTCCATCCCTTGCAAAGCCGAAGCTATTTACATTGCGAGGGGCACTCCAACCTTGGATTAATTTGTGTAGGCATTTATTCCGGTCTGTTTAGATTATATTTTCGTAGCATTCGGCCCACAAATACTCCAAACACCGTTGCAACCCACGCAACTCCCCTAGTTGATTTCCCTCTAGCTCGGTCATCGCTCTCTCGCACGTCCTTTCTCGCCTTCAACGTCGCACCATGGTATTATTGAAAAAACTATGTTGTTCTCTTTAATTATTATAAATAAGCTACAAAACTACACACCAATAGTCCACTTGGAATGGAACAAATTTTGACCAACAAATTAAAGTGCTACAAACTACACACCGAGGGGCCCACATGTCATGAAACAAATTTGGACCCATATACAAATTAAAAAATAAAGGACGAGGATCGAACATGCAACCGGGCCTTCAAGCCACACGTCAGTAGGCAACATACGTAGAATAGCAATGTTTGTTGTACCCCCTTTGTTCACATAATGTTTTTATATTACCACAGCCTAATTAATGGATAACATGTAATATTATTTTTAGTACTTTTCGCATTCACTTACTGGTGGGTTCCATGTGTGCTCTCTCTCTCTCTCCTCTCCCCTTCTGCGTTTAGACACACGGGCAAACAGGAAGAACTCGCGGGCGATGTTGCCGTTGACCATATCTGGACGCGTTCACAAGTCACGGCACCAGTTTCACGTACTAGCAGCACTAGTCAGTGTGTACGTGCAATGCATGTTAATTTGGAAGTATATTAAGTGCATGCGGATATTAACTACTACGATATTATTTGCATGGTGTCATGTGATTAGCACTATTTTTGGCATGAAATTAACTACACGCTAAACATGTTGAGCGCTCGACATTGAAGCAGTCTAGGTCGTTGGATGACAAGGAATACATGTTGCTTGATGATGTTTTATATTTAATTTGATACGGCTCTAGCAGAACATTCAATCGATCAAACCATACATTTCGTTCAGTCTGACTCCGACTTTAAATTATACAACAATCAATATAAAATAAATGGAAATGATAAACATTCGGATTTTAAGCACGGCAATACAAAGGTTTTTCATGGCAAATTTAGATTACACGGCGGCGGCGGGGGCGTCTCACGGTGGGAAGTGGCTCCTCTGCCGTGCTCTGTGTGTCGTCGGGCCACTGACCGACGGTGACGGCGGCGTCTTGCGCCGTTCTTGGCGTACTCCCGGACGTTGGCCTAGCTTCAAGGAAGGTCAAAATGTTCTGGACTTCGGAGCGAGTCAACTGGGGGGAGAAGGCGACTGGCGTTGGTGCAAGGAAACGGTCGACAGCGACCATCCATGCTGCTGAGGAGGCCTATGGCACCCGCGCGGGGACAGGCGCTATCAACGGCGCGATAGAGACATTCATGTGCACGGGCACCGGCACGGGCGTGCATGTCCGTGCACGCGCAGGCGCATGCACTGGCAGGTGCACGGGCACCGGCACGGGTGTGCGCGTCAGTGCAAAGGCAGGCGCATGCGCTGGCAGGTGCACGGGCGCGTGAAAGTCAGCGGGGACCTTGTGGAACCCCGCGACATCAAGCTCAGTGACAATGTGTGGCTTCCTGCCCATCAATGCTACGGGGATGGGCGCTGGCGCAGTCGGGGCGACGGGAGCTGGAACGGGAGCGGGGACAGGCGCGACGTCTTCTCGCAAGGCCAGTTCAAGCTCGTCCCAAAGCGCCTGATGTTCTTGAGACTCCGGCTAGGTGTCTTCCTCATGAAACTGGAACACTATGGGCAGACCATCATGATGCGGCATGGCATATGTTTAGGTCAGGCTAGTTGGAGGTAGATGACAGGAGAATTGGAGAGGAAGAGAGAGGATTGTAGCGATACCGGGTAGTGCGGGGTTGATTTTAAACTGCGGCGCCGACGACATTAAAAGTGGGAGCAGTTGGGACGACGGTTGGCGGTCGAGCCTGGTCAAAGGCTCGCCTCCTAGTGAGTCTGCACAGCATTCTGCTCGCACGCCTCCCTGACAGCTGGCGCAACGGTCTACGCGCACGCCTCCCATCGACTCACACGCTTGCTGGGACGGCACCTGCCGATGAGAAGCGGGGACTCGTGGCGGCATGTAAACACCCACGGTTTCAATAGTGAAAGCGTTCGCCTTAACGTGACAGGTCTTTGTTCCAAAATACCTTGGCTCTTCATTTGTGCAACTTGTCATAAGCAGCTTGTCTCGAATTGAAGAAAAAACTTACGAAGTAATATTTGTGCCATATCACGTGAGCATGATCAGTTTCAAGAATTTATGCTCACTTTTGGAATTTCTGACATTTAAGATCCAGGATTCGAAACAATATCATAACCTGCATCATGCAATAAATTTTCAAGCCGTACATCTGTCCTGTTGTATTTCTTAAGAAAGGGTTTGGTCAAACATTTTGCTTAGTTAGATTCAGACAAGTTATATATGCAGAGTAAAAGGATAATCCCTCCGTACCAGTGCATTGCCACTACAAGAAATATGTCAACTTATGACCTTCTGTCAGTGACCCTCGAAGAATTGGTCATAAATTTATGACCATTTTAGACCAATTGGTCAAAAGCTGTTCAGGGGGCTTTAGACCCTAAACCATTGCGACCATTTTGGTCAGAAAGGTCATAATTTCCTTACACGAAATGGTCACAAAGCAAACAGTGCTAGTCCACTGCCTTATTTCTAGTTGTTAATGACCAATATAGATGGTCATAACCTTGTAGATTGTGGTGGGTTGTGATGACTAGGCGCCATCTCATCAGTTTTGCCTATGTGTCATGTCCATGTGGCAGTTTTTGCCCTAGGTTGTGAAGCAACCTATATTTCTATCATTCCCAAAATTCCCAAAAAAATCTCATAAATTCTTTGGGTCATATCTTCATCAAATATGTAAAAATCTTCCTTTCCTAGTTCAAAAATATTCATTTTCCTATTCTGTTCAGAGTAACAGTTTGTGAAGGAAGTACCACTTTGGCATGTCCAAATAGTATCCATTTTCTACAGTGCTTTCCTATGACCAAATAACGATCCTCCACCAAATGCCAGCTCAATCCATTCATTATTTTGAGCCGAGCTTCAACATTCGTATTTATGTCCAGTGTGGTGGTTTGCAAAGAAAGTACCACCTAGGCTCCTCCTTTTGAGCTGGAAATTTGTGAAGGCGGTCTTCTTAGTAACTGATCATCCTCAGCCAAAACTCGCACCCATTAGCCATGTACATTTCCCGTACCGCTAATCAAACTCACACCCATCGATCGGTCTCCTCGTGAGAATCTTATATTGTAATTTTGTTCCTAGCACCTACCTGGGGAGTGCTCAACCCACTAGACATGCCTAGGCTGCCCAGAACACAAGGCAACACCACGGTCACGCGGTGACCACGCGACGGGCATGCGAGTTTACGCGCTCTAGAGTTGGGGCCCTCGGCCACCGCCCAAACCTCGACGTATCACCACCAAACAATGTATTTATGATTAAATAGGTACTTATGTAACTAGAAATGATTTTTGGAAAAAATAAATAGCAAACTATGAGGCAGCTGCAGTTCAAATTTGACCCGCTTCCAGCTGAATCGGCAGACATTTGTCTTTTTCACGAGAGGTGGATACAATTTTTTTACACCAGACCATTTTGTCAATTTTGCATTAAATATGGCCTAGTATTTTATAAAAATGATTTGGTCCAATTTTGCAACAATTATTTGGTAGTTCCTTCACAAAAAAACCTCCTTTCGGGCACTCGAAAAATGGAAAATAGTTTTTTCGTCCAACGAAAATGGAAACTTCCTTAGGCAACATTGTTTGCCATTCCAATATGCACCCTTGTGCACAATATGAGATCATTTGAGCAAACTATGCCATGAATGTGGCCATAAGATTGATCATTTGGCTTGAAAGCCATGAATCTTCACACTTGATAGCTCATTTCTAAGAACACTTTTTTAAAATAATTACCGTATTACAAGTTTATTATTTTTCCTGGAAACTTGGCCACATATGATGACACAATGCGAAGGTTTCCCAATTTTTTGATTTTTTTGAATTTTTTATGCCCGTTTAAAAATGCGGTCAGAACGGCGGGCTTGACCGTTCCTAGCTAGTGGTTGAATCTTGGAATTTTTTTGGCGTTTCTATGTTTAAATAGATACTTATGTACCTAGAAATGATTTTTGGAAAAAATAAAGAGCAAACTAAGAGGCAGCTACAGTTCAAATTTGACCCGCTTCCAGCTGAATCGGCGGAAATTTGTCTTTTTCACCAGAGGTGGATCAAAACTTTTTTCACCCAACCATTTTGTCAATTGTGCATTAAATATGGCCTAGTATTTTATAAAAATGATTTGGTCCAATTTTGCAACAATTATTTGGTAGTTCCTTCAAAAAAAACCTCCTTTCGGGCACTCGAAAAATGGAAAATGGTTTTTTCGTCCAATGAAAATGAGGACCACAAAATCATCATTGATTGAAATCCTAAAATACAAATATGTGCAATATTGGGTCATTTAAACATACAACATGAAGCCAATATGTTGAGTGTTTACCCGAAATAAGAGGGTAAAAAATATAAAAGAAAAAAAACAATTACATAAGCTGGATTCTGATTGGTGGAACCATCTATGACACGGATCGATGACATGGCAGACATCCTACCATCCATTGCTAGCCCTAACCCACCGCATGTCCATCCATCCATCCATAACCCACCGCACCCACTCCTCGTCCTCGCAAACCCTACCCAGCCACTCGTCGCCTCCTCCCCTTCCAGATCTCCGCCGCCAACCTCCTTCCTACCCCCTCCCCGCACCCGCAGCGGCTCCCACCCTCCCCGCACCTGCGCACGCCGTCGTTGGCTCCTCCACCTCCAGGCGACGCCGAGCCCGCGGTCTCCTTCCCCAAGATCGCGCCGAAGCCCGCGGTCCTCCTTCACCTACAGCTCGTCTCCTCTCCGGTCGCGCCGCCGACCTGTTCGTGGTCGGGCTTTGGCGAGCTGAGCAGCAGAGCACCGATGGCTCCTCCTCTCCCCCTGCAGCCGCCTGCCGCGCCAACCTCCCTCCCTCCCTCCTCGCCAACGAAACCCTAGCCAGCAGCCATGGCTAGGGATTGTGCAGTTTCTCCCCGTCCGATCTGGCGAGTCTCCCTCCTCCTCCCCCGCTCCCTGAACCTTAGCCACTCCAAATCCCTGACCCCTTCTTGTCTCATCTCTGCAGGTAGACCGCGCTGGCAAGCGACCAGGACGACGCCCGGAGAGGAGAGGAGGGCCTTCTCCTCACCATGTAGCCGCTGACCTTGTCCTGCTCGAGGAGGAGGAGCAGGAGGGGCGCACCCAGCCACCACAGTCGCCTCCGTCAAGGGCTTCTTCCACCTAGACCTCTAAATCCACGGCGCCGTCGTCCAGCCACCCAAGGTGAAGGTGCCCCCAACTCCCCACGGCATAGTGGCCTCTTTGCGCATTCTGCTTGGAAAGCCTTGGGGAGTACAATTTTGTTCGTTGCTTTGCTCAACTGTAACTGAGCCGAGCACCATTATAGTTGATATGTTATTGTGGATATTTGGTTTGGGTAGGAGTTGGTCCAGAGTGGAAAACTCTCTTGCTGTACAACAAACTCCTTGCTCCTCTCCATTCTAGCAACATAGTAAGTTTTTAGAGTTAATTCCCATAGCATTCAAATTCAGATTTGTTTAGTGTTGGCAGTGTAGATTGGATCCTGACAGCAATAGTCTGGGCCAGAGTAGACCATCTATATAGTCTCTAGTCATGTTGATAAGAATTTTTTTAGAAGAAATCAAGTCAGATTATATACGTAAATTATTATGCGCATCTGAATGTTGTTTTCTATGTTTTTATGTAATCCTAGATAGAACCATACAACTGTGGATGACAAGCACTGCAATTTAATCTCAAATTGTCATCATGATCCTAGCAAATACTCCTCAAATTACTATAAATTGTTGCATGATTAGGGGCAAGTGTAGATGCAAAATAAGGTTGCACTTTTAGAGGAGATAAGACACTGATGTTGGATGCTTGGTAGTTGTCTTGTGTTGTGTGCATGTCAGTACTAGCAGTATGTCCGTGAGCACCGTGCTGGTGTTAGTCGCAATGATCAGCTTCAATAGCATGACCAGTACCCGAACATGATGCATCTTTATTAACAAAAATGGTAATGCATTTTTCTCATACCAGGGTGCTCGATTTAGTCTGTTGCGAATGCTAATAGATCATGATAACTTGTATATTGGACCTGCCCCCTCTCTCTGTTTGACTCGCTCAATCTCTCTCTATCTTTCTGCAGGCGCCGCCGGATTAGAACTATACGGCTTAGCGGGTGGCCCTATTTTGCCGTCGGGAGAGGAGCTCTCGTCACTTACCCCTCTTCTCCACTACACGTGTTCAACAGAAACTGTTCTAGTTTGTCATACATAATTGACTATGTTTATGTTGGTTGTTACTGAGTGTATAATTCATTAGATTAATTATTTGTTTTGAAGTATAACTGAAACTTCATATATGTATTTACATTCATTTGTTGGTTTGTTTACATTCATTGAAAGCATATAATCAATATCTGGTCTGATGATTTATGTACTGTTATCTCAAATAAAAAAAGCTAAATCCCATTTGAAACTACAGCAATAGTAATATTGGACTTGGAGTTTCTGCTATTTTTAGTTTGGGGTGCGCTGGGGTGGGGTAAACAGAGGACGATGCACTACCAAGTGCACAATTATGCTTGCTATTTATAACTCATTCTTACTGTCTTACAGCATGCACAATTATATCTTCTACTACACCTGTGCTACTAGTAGTTCCTAGGCCATTAGCTCCTGCTTGCTTTTTTTGCTGCACAATGCTCAGCCTGACTGACAATAATTGACCAACCAGGACCTCCTTTTCTTCAAATTAAGTTTCAGCTTCACGACCAGCTCAACACTAGTCAGGGTTAATTTACTTCCATCCTTGGTTTTTAATTTTCGGTGTCCCTGAAGCCGCTCTTATTGACAGTGAACTATGGCACTCTTAATTTGCAAAACAATGAGCATGCATTCTTGACGAACATTGAAGCTCTTAATTAGCGACAACATTGAGATGACATCCACTTATTTCTTTGTTTTTGTGAATGGACAGAGTGATCTATATTTTTCCTTCCTCACACAGGTCGTCGTCAAGCCCTCGCGCGGCTAATGGGCATAGGCTGGTCCATGAACGCTGGTGATGGCGGCTCACCAAGGTTGTCATCGTCGCCTGCACGCATGAGGCACCCGACGACCTCCTCCATCACCAGCCACGAGGACCGGGCATGAGCTGCAGTACAGGTCTCGTACACGAGGTATGCCATCTCCCGTCCTTCATTTTCCTTCCTTCCTTCCTGTCAAGTTAAGTGCTTGCTGGTGTGTTTGTTAATTCAGTAAGCTAGGGGCTGTCATCCATTAAATTCAGAGAAACCCCTGTCAAGCATGAGGTTCTCCTACATACCTACTACTATATGTTTGTATTGAATATATTGACATGCCATGACACTGTGAAGTAACAGAATGACTAGCACAAGCTTTCACTTCTAAGAATGACAGCAGTAGGAAAAATCATTGTAGTCAAGTGACCATAATATCTGTTTTATTGTGCTGAACTTTGTTGTTACTTGGATGTTGCAGTCCTTGACTGTTCTCATGATGTTGTACAGGAGGCCCTTGTGGTCGTCGCTGGAGGGGCTGGAGTTTGGCGGCAGCCTGGCGGATAACGGGGGCCTGGACGGTGGCTATTTCTGCAGCAGGATGATAGCTTAAATTTGGGAATAGCTTCAGCACCTACAGTTAATTTTGCACATAAATCTTGAGTAATTTTGCACATGAAGCTTCAGTATTTTAGCACATGAAGCTTCTGCTACTGTTATTCTTGTCATGAATCTTCCACCATTTTTCAGTAGCTTAAATTTGACTTCGTGTAGAAATCTTGGTGCTTAGTGCTGCTTGTATCTCATGCTAATTGTTGCATGAGTAGTTTCAGTAGTTTTATAACAGCAGCAGTAGCACAAATTTAATTGAATTCAATTAAAGTTTCCAGAATCTCTTCTTGATCTATAATGTTTTAGTGCAAAAAAGTTCTTGCTGTAGTAGTTGTTGATCTGATCTGCTATAGTAGTTGTTGTTGATCTTGCTGTAGTAGTAGTTGTTGATCTGATCTGATCTGCTGTAGTAGTTGTTGATCTGATATGCTGTAGTTGTTGTTGATTTGGAATAGTTAATGTTGCTGATACTATATGTTGTACTGTTGCTGATCGAAACTGCTGTTGATTTGGAGTAGTTAATGTTGCAGGAATGCTAGATCAGCTGCTGCTTGCTGCAGGATCTGGTTATTAACCTGAGATATTGCTGCTCAAGTCATGGCGACGACCGGGGATGTAGCTGATCCAACCTGGGATGATGCTGATGATCTGCTGCTCAACAAGGTCATGCTGCTTCATTCATCCTCTACAAAAATTTACAAGAGCTCTAGCCTGGAAGTGAAGAAGTCAGAAGTATATTTGTAGTATATATGATAGTATGTTGGTGAAATGAACGATGTAAAGATTGTGCTATTACAAGAGCTCCAAGCTAGGACAACATAGGAACAAGTGATACTATTTTGTAGGGCTTTATGGCCTGTGATGTAAACATATTTAGTGCTGAAATATGAAATTATTTGCAAAATTTGTCAAAAAGGTGGATCATATGTATGAATATGTGAATGGGCTGAAAAGAGTACTGGACCAACTCCAGGATTGAATTAATATTTGAATGCATAAAAAGGCTGAATGTAAACCAGAAATGGGCTGCACAAAATTGTACATATATTCTTGAAAGGCCAAACGTGCATAAAAATTGATGGACTGACCAGTTGGGCTTGGCCCATGTAGCAAAAAAAAATTAACAGAAATAAATATACCAAATGGGCTGAATTAATGGGCTAGGCCCATGTAGAAAACCGAACTGGACCGGGCAGAATCTTGTGCCACGTTAGATTGCCACGTTGGATGCCTACGTGGCCTAGGGAGGTTGCTAGTGACCAAACGCCATAGTAGACGTATTTTGGTCATAAACGTTTGCGACCATTCCAGAAGAAAGGTCGCTATAGTCAGTTTACGACGCCCAGCTTTTGACCTTCTGTTTTTGGTCACAAAAAGGTCATAAATGGAAATTTGTGACCTTTCAGTGACCAATAGTGGTGGTCATAAGTTGACATATTTCTTGTAGTGTGCCTGATATATTAACTCAAGTACTAGGCACGAACAAACGGGCTCAATTCTGTGCTCATCCTGGTGTAGTAGTAGTAGTAGTAGTAGTAGGCAATGCAGTTGATGGGTGACGTTGACGAGCGGCGACTGAGGGAATTGAACCGTGCTCAGCACAGTAGGTAACATTGTCTACTTACTAAAGCATCCCTCCGTTGTTCATCGGTAGTCATTATGGACCGGGGACATGAGGGGAATTTCCTAGGGCTGGGATTCTGGCCGCCAGATATTTCAACTTGAAACGGTGAGGCTCGACTGGTTGGGGTTGCCTAATGTGCATACCACGCACGCCACCGAAGGACACGAGCCCGGTTTTTTTAGGATCAACATGAGCCAAGGTCTGGCTGGTACGCCGTTGGGTCCTACCATTCGAGAATACGAAAGGAACCTTTTAAATTGCCGAACGAATCTATGTGTATTACAATACCCATATTTTCCTTGCAAATACTAATCTCAACATGGTAATTGATTGATGACGAGTTGTTGAATTAGAGTGAGTTTGTGATATAGTGATCTCAACGTGGATTTCACATTTCATGGTATCCCTAGTAAGTTTTCCAATGCAAATTCAAATTTAAAAGATGAACAATATGGAGGTGAGAAAACTTTGTATGTATCAAGCATATGACCGCACACACACACACAGACACACACGCACGAATACAACAACAATCCAATAAGTATAGTGCATCTATTTTTCCAAACCATGCATGTATGACACAAATTCAAAGATACTCCTTCTATTCCTAAATATTAGTCTTTTAGAGAGTTCAACAAGTGACTACATACAGAGCAAAATGAGTGAATCTAGACCCTAAAATATGTCTATATACATCGGTATGTGCCAGTCCATTTGAAGCCTCTAAAAAGACTAATATTTAGGAACGAAGGGAGTAAAATGTAAGACATCCATGGTCCTCAGTTCAGTATTAAAATGAACATGAAACTGAAACATGAATATTATGTCTAGTACTACAGTACGTGAAAATGTTGTGTTTAGGCGGAGCTATGATTGTCGGGGGTCAACCCCTCGACCTTAGATAAAATTGTGGAGCTCTGTTTAGGGTTTTTTATATTATATGTGTCCCCACCCTCCCAACCACCGATTGGTTGTGCACCCCCCACCCCTCCTCCCCGGGAGAATATCATGTGCCCCCATACCTTAGATGCTATATGTCGATACTAGTTTCTTGGAGCTTGTAGATCTGAGATATAGCAGCTCACATGATGTGTCTTAATTTTTTTGCAGGAAACCATGATGAGTTTGAGAATTGCACACAGTTTGTACAAAAACTACTTAGATGCCCTTTGATCCCATATCCAACGACCTCGAAGCTCGTATCACCGTAGCATCTAAGATGAAGGAGGACATCGTATTTGCCTGTATGTAAGAATATCATGTGCTACCACACCTTAGATTCTTTGGTGATACAAGCTCTTCGGAGGCGTTGGATTTGTGACCCAACACCTCCTCGGTGGTTCGAATGGTTTTTTGCAGAAAAGCCCCAAAAGAGTTCGATCATTGCTTACAAGCACAAAAACTGCTCAGATGCCATTGGATCTCATATCAAATGACCTCCAAGCTCGTATCACCGTAGCATCCAAGCTGCGATAGCGCCTTATCTTTTCTCGCAGGGGAGAGTATGAGGTGCTCCCGTGATGAGTGCACGACCTCAGACGCGCCGCTAATTTGGCCGAATCTTTCATGATGAAACAACCGCGACTAAATTTCACTGATAAGAGTTTCCAATTATGAGAGCGATACACGCAACCTGAAACTATGGTAACAAAAACTGACTAGCAATACCTCGACAAACAAGGCACCTCTCGTCAATGTAGACGTCACCAGCACGCAATCCATCATAGCCGACGAACCTCAAGCCAATAGCTAGCAAACTCTCGATCACGAGAATCCTCTCGCCAAAGTGTAATTTTCTTGATAGAAAATCTCACAATAATAAACAAGATGAATGCCCAGAGGGCCGCTTCATAGTCTGTCTAAACTCTAAAGAAAATAACTTCCCCTAAAAGTCTTGATAGCAAATAATATATAGAACCTAGGTACAAACCGACTGGGACGAGTTCGGCCAAACCAACGCACGCAGGCCATACTAGTTGATTGGAAAACGGTTGGTGTACAATCCCTTGCGTGACTTGCGCAACCGATCTCCTTGGAGTATCTACTCTAATCTTTCTTTTTCCTTTTCCAAACGTACATGGACGGCCGATCTGGAAACATATCTCCACGTACATGCAGGCTCCTTTTCCTATTTTCTAGCACATGCACAGGAGTTTTTGTATTCGGTGAAACCCAACTAACAAATCTGTTGCATGCATGGTCTTTCCGTTTTAATCTCCGTGTTCTCCACGTCCTATTATTTCTCCAAACACATGCATGATATTCATTTTTGAATCCATTAGAAAATAAATAATTCCTTCCTGATATTGTGCGTGCATGCACTTGTATGGACCCGTCTAATCTAGCAATTTTCTCACAATTAACATGCGCTCCTTCTTTGTGTATTATTGGCAGAAAACCTGGACCACATAATGTACGCAAGTTCCCATCTATTCCCTTGCTAAGATATATCATCTTCTCCATAATTTTGTCGTCCTTGTCTTGGTTAACTAACTTTCTGACATCCATCTCGTTGACCCGCACTGTCTTTGCCTTGTCAATAATATCCTCCGTTTCCACCCCTTTGTCGACGACTACCGCAGTCGCCTGCAACCATTTGTCATTGACCGGCGTATTCATCATGACTTGTGTACTAGCCATGTTTGCGATAGGGTATGCTGCATCATCCCGCACCGTAGATTCTATAGTGATACGAGTTCACTGAGATCTAACGGCCCATAGTTGGAGGTTTGAATGTTATTGCAATATACAGCTGATAGAGTTTGGAAAATGTGTAGAAAGTACAAGTACTACATATGTGCCATCTGATCACTGATCATACGACCTAGATGCTCATATCACCGTAGCGGGTAATTAAGCTACGGGGAGCACCTAATATGAGCACCGAGGAGCAGTTGGATCGAAGATGAAGCAGCACAAACAAGGGCTGAATGTTTTATTTGCAAAAAAAATCCTTTGGAGAGTTTGGAAATTGCGCATAATTACAAAGACTACTCCCAAGCCATTGGATCTCACTTCCAACGGTGTAAAAACTCGTATCACCACAGTATCTAAGCTGTGGGGTGGATGTGATATTCTATGCCGTTGTCATTTTTGTTCGTAACCTTCAAAAATACGTGTAACTCGTGTCGTTACTTGTCTAACCACGCAAAGTGTTTGTTCAAAAAAACATCCTACACTGAAATATCGGAACAACACACGGGGGTCCCACTTGTCATTAATCAAATTTGGACCTAAAACTAACAAATCTGAAAGACGAGATTCAAACTGGCAACCTGGACTACAAAGCATAAGTCGATAGCCTGAAAAAACGAACGGTTGTAGGCTTTGTCCCATAAGTTGATTTTATACAGTACTTGCGTTGAGTAGAGTAGAGGGAGTGCCTCGTCAACACGTGCATAACTGTTGTCTCACTTACTGGTGGGTCCCAGGTCTGCGATCTCAATCTCTCTTCTCTCCATCGTCTAACCTTTGCACGAACACACACGAAGAGCGGCGCTAGCTTCCTGAGGTGTTATTACAACTAAAAAAAGCTTGGAAAATAGAAGAATCGCCTAGAACAAGAGACGTTGTGGCTGGTCGAGACGGAGCTAACCACATCTATCCTTCGTGCCACGTTTGCATGATGAAGCTGCGTGGCTAGTGGGGTGTTTTCGACCGACGGGCTGGGTCCCGAGGTCAAACCATAGGTACTATGTCTGATACAGTATATTTTTACATGCACATTTTTCCTCCGTGCCGAGACGTGGCACACCCTACCACGCGGTTTCGGGGTCCTCCCGGGTGGTGCATGCATATATTCTTCCTGACGTGGGACTCCCTACCGCGCATTTTCTGGGTTCTCCTCGGTCATAGCGCCGAAGCAAGTAAATGAGTCGTCAAATCACGAAAGACCACCTTTCCCGCCGAGTACATCAGTGAAGCACGATGGCTAGCTAGTTGGGCTAGTTTGACCGATTAGCTAGGCCGCTGCCACATTTGTTTTTTCACCCCTTTTTTTATCTACTTGTTGGCAGCTAAATTTAAATATTCACCGCGGCGTTGCTTTGGTGTTTGGGTGCGGCAGGATTTTTAACTTTTTGATTAACGGGAGCAGGCGCGGCAGGTTTTTTAATTTTTTTGAGTGACGGGTGCAGGCGCGGCAGCAATTAGTCATGATGACTCCGCCTGTAAAATCCCACTGCTCCCTGATGTGAGAAGTCATCGACTGGTGTTTTACCATGGTGAAAACCAAAAGATTCTCTGCTCCTCGGTTGGCTCCCTCCGCCTTCCCGTAGATTGCATTTCCTTTCATCCATTTCACCCCCTTTGCTTCCTCTCACCATTGCTTCTACCTGGTGGCATGGCGGCGCAGCAGATCACGGAGTCCGAGGTGAGGCGCATGACAGAGGAGCTCCATGCCAAGGATGCGGAGCTCAGGGCCAAGGACGTGGAGCTCCGTGAGCTCAAGGAGGAGAGGAGTGCCATGCTCCTCCGTTATGTGCGGGAGTTCACGGAGCTTCAAAAGCGGCAGGCGTCCACCACAAAGATGCTCGAGGCGTCGGCTGCGTTGCTGCATAAAGCGGGAGATACGATAGGGTGTCAGGGGAGCCGGCTGGAGCGTGAGCGGGCCGATCATGATGAGGTCCAGGATTGCCTCAGCCACTTGGTGAACCTAGTTACCACACACGTGTTGCGGCTACGCGATGCCTACCGTTGTGCCAGCGCGATGATGCCGGTCGTCGAGCTAAACCCGTTCGACCACCCGATCGACTTCAATGAGCTGCGGCTTCCTAACCTGGTCTCCTTCTTCACCTATATCTCCGAGGAGCTGAGCCGTCTCCGTGCAATGGTGGGGGCTGAGCTGGACAAGGAGGGGTTGCGGGCTGCCATCACCGTTGCCGGGCGAATCCTTTCAGGGCTCTGTCACCGGAATCCATTCGTGCCATTGGACGCCGTCTTTAACGAGCTGGCTCTCGTCAACCGGGAGCAGGCTCTGCGGGCGGTTGCACCCTGCATCACCAACATCATGCGCCTCGAGAAGCAGAGGGACTTCAGTGGTGTTTAGGCGCCCTCTGCATGGGCATGTCCATGTCTCGGCGCAACATGACCGTTGGATCAAACTCAGACGGTGCAGATCAGTCACTGTAGCACAAAGCGTGTGGGTGTGTTTGGTTGCATTCTCATCTCAATATAGTTGTTTCCTCTTCATGTATTTTTGTCAACCTACTAGTGTGGACTCATGCACCCTTCATGCACTCTGCTAAACACCCAAAAGTGGGTCGAGAAGGGAACTTTTGCTCCATCCCGTGCACCCTTCATACACCCTGTCTAACACTATTCGTGCTTCATATGGTTCATGTTTCATGGAGTACTGTAGCACCATACTCTCCGTGCGCTGTGGACCTAGTTCTATTAACGTTGATCTCACCGTTCATTCTCGACCGGAGAATCGAAAAAGAGGTACTATGTTACATATAGGAGTAGTTGACATGCGCACAACATCATTTGTTATCATCATATCTTACTACACTAGCAACAAGATTGTGTAGTACTGACGTATGAACCACTTCACATGCCTAGTAGTAGGAGCACTGTGTATGTTCAAGCGGCTGCCGTGTTTCGCACTCCTCCGTCGTAAGAGTGGAAACGCTTGCTGTAATCATTTTTTTCTTCAGAATGAAAAATAGTGGACACGCTCTACCGTGCGGATCCTCCTCCAGCCATGCACAAAATTACTCACTTTCGCCGACGTGTGGGACAGCCAGCACCTGGGTCCACCAGCCATGCACTAAATTACTCCGTAGTAGAGTGATGGTAAACTACCCCAATCGAACCGCCACATTAATGCCCAATGAGCCGTCAAATCACAAAACCCCATCCTTTCCAGCAGTAAGTTGGACGGACGAAGCAACCATCATTTCACTCTTCTCTCTCAGCTTCCTCTCTTGAAGAAAACCCCCACTCGCTTCGCTTCTCCCTCATCTCGTTCATCCTTTCACTCTTCTCTCTCAGCTTCCTCTCTTGGATGGACGTGGAGCACCAGCCGACGTGATGTCTATGGCTCTGGCCAAAACCGTCGAGGCTCATGGTACGAAGAAGCGCAAGCACCCCGCCGAGACTACCGCAGACAAGCTCAAAGCCATCGCCCTATCCAAGCCCCCCTCTCCGGGATCCCTCATTAAGCAAGTCCAGGTAATGTCTCTTGTTGACGATCTTTTTCCCGATCTTGATCGTGTTTTTTCATCTAACACACAGTACTAGTACTAGTAGTACAACTTTCTGGGTGATCTTGCATGTGATTTTAGTGTGCCAAATGACGGTTCTAAATTCCTCTTTTGACCAAAACATGCGAGAGGTTGACACTGATTTCTTATAGATTACTTTCAACTACTCCCTCTGTCCCAAATTTCTTGTCTTAGATTTGTCTAGATACAGATGTATCTAATACTAAAATGTGACTTGATACATCCGTATATAGACAAATCCAAGACAAGAATTTTGGGACGGAGGGAGTACTTTATGAACATCAATGCTACCTTTTAAGAGGGTATATTTGCCTCAGTAACTTGTGTTATGGATATTGCATGTAAGCTTTCATGGATTTGAAGACATGTTCCGGTGTCTTTGTTCACTCATTTCTGTGCGTATATGTAGTCATATATGGAGTATAATATCGAAAATCATCTTATATTTCTGAACGGAGGTAGTAATAAAATATGGTTTCTGTTTGAATTAGAACCAGGTCCGCGGTGGAGATGAAGTTCTCAAAGTCATGCCGTGTGAACTGGAAGACCTGATGATGAGTTCTACTGCTGAACTATCCGGCTGATGTGTCCTTGTCGCCACGTGTCCTGAACTAGTATTTTCCTGTAGCATTGTTGTCAGGCGTGTTCTCGAGGCTTTACTTGACCACAACAATTTCCTGGCTGTGCCTTCGATTACGAAGGGTGTGGTTCTTGTAAAGCTTCCCAACAAATCTGATGCGGCTTGTCTTCATCATCATGTTTATGAGTGGAAAGACCACTCTGTTAGGTTCTCCAAGGTTGACAAGATGGTGATGCTGCATGTAGACATCTCACACGAAGTCCATGGCCTAGTCAGTTATGCAGGGTTCATCCCGTAGGTCGGTGGCAAGAAATAGTCTGCAGAGTTTAGTTAGTGCAACTTTGCTTGTCTGTAGTAAGTATTATTATTCAGTACTTGATTTCTGTTTGTGAACCTTGTATTGTTTATTAGTACTGCCGCTTTTGGTGTGTGGTCAGTCCTGAGAATGGTCTATGTTAATGTCTGTCCACTCAATTCAGTCTGTACATTTTGAAGTATCCATATCATATTTTTTGTGAGGACGGTTTATCAATTATGGTTACACTCCAATATCTGTATGCATTGCAGGGTTTATCGCACCCACCAGGATTTTCCAGTCCCATGGATGTTCGGTCCATACGATTTGTCACGACCTTTGGACTGTCCTGCTTGTGGGAGTAGGCGGGGCCCTGCATACCACGCGTAGTTGGACGATCAATCTTCTGTTCAGTACTTCAACATAGTGATTTCCTGGTAAGGATTCACTCGTGTCACATCAAGTAAATCTTATTGATTTACTGTCTAAATCTTATTGATTTAATATCATGTTTTCTTTCTTTTCCTGCAATTTTACGATGTAGGTTTTGCCATGTGACATTCATCAGAGAATAAACCGTTTGGTTTGCTCTACGATGGCTATTTTTGCAGGTTTCACTTCTTATGTCGTGTCAGTAACAAAGGCACTGTCCATCACTTATATTACTAGGAAAAATTGGATTAGTCTGTTGTCTGAGTACAAGCTGAATCCCTATGATGAACTGTAGTTTGGTTTAACAAAAATGCTACAATTAGTCCTTCTCGCGTTTAAAATAAATGAAGAAAAAAACTGGATCACAGTCACGGATCCTAGTCAAGTTAGAAAGCTGATCATAGCAGACCAGACACGATCACTGCTATCTCGCACAGATCGAGCACCGACAGTTGCTCTAGCACAGACAGCGGCAGCAGCTTAGTCTGATCCAGCTGAGGATTGGGCACCGACCACGTCAGTGGATCAGTCTGATCTACAGGAGGATCGGGAATCGACACCGGCACCTGCTCCGACACCGGACCAGCTCTACAAGGAGCACCATCTCCGGCAGCAGCAGCGGCTTCGACACCTGCACCAACACTTGCACTTGCATCTGCTCTGGCCCGTGCAGTTGCAGCGGCAACAGACTGGGATGGAGTTCGCACTTCATATACCAAAGTCCTTACAAAAACCAACATGTCCACCTTCTTGGTAAGCATTGGCCGCCCAAGTGCTTCGTTCTTTTTTCTTTTCATGTTGTTTCACATGATTCACTGTATTGATCTAACTGTTTGGGTATGTCTTCTTGTTTGCAAACAGAGAATTCCTAGAGCAACGAGGGAGTCGTTCAACAATGGGTGACCGTGGCCAAGTTTGTCTTACCATGCGCAGCCTTGGTGTGAATGAACCTGCTCGATATACCGTAAGTACAAAGGATGGTCGCATGATGATTGATGCTAAAGGATGGTCAAGGTTCAAATCTAAATCATATCTTGCGGTAGGGGATGATGTCAAAATTGAACTTTCTCGGCAAGGAGAGCTGGTCCAAATCAACTTTGAAATTCTTCACTAGCAGCACGCAACTGCCGAACTGATCTATCCTCCAAGAGATTTTAATGTAATAATCTAGCATGGTGAAACAAGTGTCCTGTGTGTATAAGTAGTACGACAGTATTATTTATCACATGGTATATCGTTGATAGAATTGCAACTCTGATTGCTGGTTAGGAACTGTCGTTCGATTTCATTCCAACAACTGCCGTGCTTTATTCAATTTTGTGTATTCGCCTTGCGACAACATCTAAAGCCAGCGCCGTACCGATCGATTGCAATATGAAAAGCACTGAGGTAGAACACATGGGCCCCCAAACATGCAGGGTCGGCCTGCGGCCCAAAGTCCAGAACCGTGAGCCTATCTGAGTATTATATTCTCAGCCGAACCCCCATAAAAAAAGCTGAACCCCCATAATGCCCATGCGCTGCAGAGGGAGTATATTTCTCGGTAAGGTGAGCCTGTGATATAAAAGATTTGTATATTTCTTTATAGAGGGAGTATCTCTCTGTCAAAAAATATATTTATGTCTAACTAGTTACTCATGTCTTTCTACTTCCTTTCGCTGATATGCGGGGCAACCGGCAACGGGGTCCACGTGCCATATGCACAAATTAGACTCCACAACTTCACGGTAGACACACCCCGGTCGTAGCGCCGCAGTAATGCCCAATGAGTCATCAAATCACAACCCCCCCTCCTTTCCAGCTTTAGCAGTAAGCTGGATGGATGAAGCGACAATATTTCACTGGGCCTGAATCCCCTTCTCCCTTGTCTGCTTGTTCAGAGAAAACCCCCGCTCGGCGATCACATAGGGTTTTCTCATGGAGAACCAGGTACGAATTCTTCATCCATCCCCGATAAATCCAAGTCCCTTGGTCGCAGGTAATCCTAGGATGGCAGTCACCACCGTTGATGCATTTTCCTTTGTACTGAATCTAGTGTGTTTCAGTTGCAGTGCCCAAAGTGCGAGTACCTTACAGATTTCTACGCCTTCGGCGAGACGCCACACTTGTTCCTTCTCATCCTAACACATCATTTTGAAACACGCATAGTATGTTTCGAGAATCCTCTTTTCTATCCAGGAGGGTGGTTTTTTTTTGAACATGCTGTGTTCTCATATTATTTTTCCTGCAGTGTATTATTTGCTCTGCCAGAACACATGTACTCAAGATGCTCGGCTTTGCCATAACTGAATACACTAGTTTAATGGTCACAGTGAAGACAAGCCATGGATATTACTTCCGAGTTGGGTTCATGAACCAAGAATATCGTTGCTTTTTTTATGGCCGAACTTGGATAAACTTTCTCAAGTGTTACGGAATGAAAGTTGGCGCACGAATGTTGATGGAAATAGCAGAACCTGGTCTCATCTTCACTGCGATCTTCCACCCCGACGTCGTTCCAATTGTTCATCCATGTTAGTTTTGTATCTGGTTCTTGCTTGTTGTCTTGATTACTTCTTAATCCACCTATTCTGTCTAACTAATCACAATTTAACTTTAGAAGTAGCAATGAATCTCTCACGAAGATGCTTCTTCTAACTAATATTTTCTTATAATTGGTGGCATGTGAAGATTTTTCAGAGTTAAGTAGTCAGCTCATTTGTTACTCTGTAATAACTCGGCTATTACTAATGGCACGTAAGTTGACTGGATCGACATCCACAAGTTCCTACACTTTATTGATCGTCTTGAGGTCCTTGTGGGGCGTTTCAATGGTGGAAGGCCACGTGGGATATGTGTGCCACTGCTGCACTCGTTGAACAGGTCCAAATGTGTCGAGAAACTTATGGTACGAGCTATTTTCTGTTATATATGTTGTTCATAAACTATTGCTTATAAAAAGTTTTACAGTTGTGCTCTTCTTGAAACAGGAACTGCCGAGTTCTATTGTTCCTATACAAATGCCTGACCATGGTCGGGTCAGACTTGCGCTTGGTCACAACATGATGTTTATGTCGACCTACTCAATTCCCCTTGGAGGTGAAAAGATACTTATTCATGGGTGGTCTCAAATAATGAAGGCCCGTCCATCTTGGAGAATAGGACAGAAGATTATGTTCATGCTTTTCCATGGCTCTAAAGCGAATATCCTGTTTATTGACCACATTGCGAGATGAAGTCGCTTTCAGAAGGTTGTGGATGCGCGGGGTGGCGCCTGGGCCTTGTCCTGGGGCTTAGCGGCCTCACCCTTGGTTAACTGTAGGCAAAGTAGCACTGTTCGAGGCGTGCTTTGTACGGTTGAACCTGTATAAGTACTCATACTGCTTTCAGCTTTGGTTGTTAAGTGCCCCTGTTGGTTTCACTTAAGGTTGTTAAGTACTCCTGCTGCTTTTACAGGCTGTCGTGTTTCTTCAGTCCTGTCTTCCTCCAGCCGCCAAAACCAAACCAGCACCGGGGGGGCGCCTGCTTCCGCCTCCCACGGCTGGCTGCGCCTCAGCGCATGCATCACCGTCCCACCGTCTCCTAAATCCTTAACGCCGACGTCATTCGCATGCTTTGGTGCGCTCGCCACGGCGCCGCCCTCTCGCGTTGTCAACATGGTCAACAAACAACAGGAATCGGCAGAAGTACGTTGAAAGGATGATAGTAGGGGCCCACCACGTGAGCATATGGAAAAATAAAATGCTTCCTCCTAGTGTTTTCCTGACATCTGGGACCCACGACATTGTGAGTGTATATAGTCAATAGACAAGAGAACAGCACAAAATCGGCTGACACCTGGGACGTAACTACTCGAGCAGTATTTTTTTTGTTTGGTATTGTAGAGACGGAGGAGGGTTTGAACTGGGCTGTGGCCCATCTAGCCCAGGCTTATATTTTATGTTCACCATGTGACCAGCCCAGCTATTTTTTTTTTGTGAAAATGAGCCCAGTTTATTTTTTCTGAAGAATACCCAATCCAGGCCTACTTATTTTTCTACGCCCTGATGGGCTGCAACTCTTTCAAGACGCCTGCAAATATTGAAAGTAATATGAAATGGGTTGTAAATATAAAAACAGATGACAAATTGGCAATTACTTTATAATTTCTGATTTTTTTTCATATTTTCAGATTCCTTTTTCACTGGGCATTAACCTAATTTAAATATATCTTCAAAGTACTTTAAATCTGGCTCGACATTTCGGTATTAAAAATAGTTTGGAACCCACCAAAATATGCGAAATTGGCCCTGGCCAACCAAAAAAAACGATTGCAATAAATTGCATAAGAAGTTGCCATGAGCTATATATAAATTTATCTACTATATAATTAAAAAATAAGTAAAAGAAGCCACCACGTTCGTCCACACAGATTAAAATATCTCGACCGTTAACAATTCAGTATGAACGGACGAGATTTAAAGATATAATGTTACACACAAATATTATGTTTAGGCATATATACTGTGTTGCACGTACAAACTCTCGATCACGTACACATGTCATCTATGATGGAAAAGTGCCATCACATCACGTATATGACAAGGACACGTAAAAGTTTACTAGGCAAACCCCAGCACGTGTTGTTAGAAAAAACACCAGCACGTGCATGTTTGTAGGTGAAAAGCTAAAACGATGAGTTAAAAGTCCATCCATGAAAAAAAAAAGAAAAAGAAGTCCATGTCTGATACGGTTATGCACCTGCTGGAAAAAAGGGTAGAGTCCATATCTAATATGGCTACGTACCTGTCACGTGTCCTGTGTTTTTCTTGGAAAAGTATGGCTGTGCTTTTTTTTGTGGGATTTGCTGGAAGGAAGTAAGTACAGTATACATCTCCCACGTTTTAGCGCATGCGATGAGTTCCAGCTACGCAAAAAAAAGGAACAAATCCTATGCCATGAATCCATCACATGCATGACCAAAGACAAAAAAAAATTGATATATTTTTTGTATGAACATGAACAAGAAAGCTGATTGGCCTCCGGCAAGAAAACACACGTCACAACTGATTGGCCTCCGGCAAGAGTACGCATGGCATATGGCTGATCGATTTCCGGCCAGACTATTCACATTTGCAAGCTGAGAACCACACGGACACACATCCATTGCCCCATATGGCCTCTATGCAAAGGCTCGACTAAAATAGACGTGAGCACACTGTGCATGCATACACGTCTGGACACCCGGCCAATCACGAGCAGACCAATATAGACAATGACAATGTCAAACATCTATCAGGCACTAGAGGAACATATCCATTGATCTGGATAATGCCCACGCGCCGGTTGTCCATTGGATAGTAGACTTTGATGTATTAGAGCATTGCAAAATGTCGGAGATGCCATGACGGACAGATGGAAGGCATGGCAACAATGCCATCATCTTACTGCACATACTCTGCGTCTCATAGATGCTTCCACCCCAACATGTTGGATAAATCAAACTTTATAGGTACACTGTAAATAAACAATTATCACCATGGCTGCTCCCGCCAGAAAACAACTCTGGCTTTCAAGAAGTTGAGTGAGGTGATTAAATGATTAATATGAAAGTTATGGAGAACAGATGCCGCAAAAAAGGGTTATTGAGAAGAGAAAAAATTAAGAGTTTAATTACGATATATGCACAATAGTCTATATACTATATAACAAGGTTATGAAATGAAAAAATATATAGACCATGCAATTAAAAAAATAAAAGTTCCAACAGAAAAACATTAAAAGGAAAATCTAATACAAAAAGAGATGTAAGGTCAAAAAAATATAGGGAGTCTACCGTGCAAATAATATTGTATGTTAAGGTGATATTCCTATTCTTGATACTCCATGCCGCAAAACAGTGTTATTGAGAAGATAAAAATAAGTGTTTAATATGCACAGTTCTATTCCATATAATGAGGTCATGAAATAAATATTGACCATGTAATAAAAAAATAAATGGTCACATGGAAAAAAATTAAAGTAAAAGCTAATACCAAAAGAGATGTAAGGCAAAAAAATATATGAAGAGTCTAGCCGTACAAAAAATATTGGATGTTCAAGAGATATTCCTATTCTGAATACTCGATATCACTTAGAGTTATTTAACATGGGTTAGGAGATACTCCCTCCGTTTCAAAAATAGATGACTCAACTTTGTACTAAAGTTAGTACAAAGTTGAGTCATCTATTTTGGAACGGAGGGAGTAGACCTAAGACAAAGTAATCCTCCTTTGAAACATTTTATATTTCCCTTAGATCGGGCATAATACAAGTAATCAAAGCATAGATGGCCATCTTATTTTCTTTTCATAAAAAAAAACTGCAGCGGACTAAGTATGCACATCTCAAAATAAGTATGCAGTTGAGAAATATAACATCGCTAAGTCGCAAAGGGAGGCGATACAAATGAAAAAAAATGAATATGTTAGAAGATACACACACCTTTTGAGAAACATCAAGTGTATAATCTAGCCGCGCAAATGCGCGGGTCACCCTGCTAGTTATATACATAAAACAAGAGGCAAACAAGCCATTACGTTCGTTCACATAAGCTAATATTTTTAAGCCGTTTAATTAGAATAACGACGGTTGAGATTTAAAGGTTTTTACGTAACGCAATAAAATATATGTATAGGTAATATTGAACCATGATGTTGTCACGTCTATACAGGCACAAGAAAACAAGCGTGGAAAGACTTGCAACCATTGCATAAGAGACCGTGTCCTACAAGGCTACGTAATTGGAAACTGAAACATGGCAACAATAACGTGTACAAGTTTTTACATATGGCACGTCAGTTTTTTTGCATGGACATATGGCATGTCTGATGCACCAACGTTAGCATAACCAGAAAAAGAAATACACAAATACGTATTGTTAGGACTTCAGAGGAAGCTAATCTATCAGCCTCCGGCCAATCACGTAAAAACAGCCTCCAACCAAATTGTATAGGAGTAGATGTCACGCTGATGTAAGGAGAGTCCAATTTGTACACATACAACAAGATATCACGTACACAACGAGAGAAGGGACTTTTTTTCTGGAAAATAAGAAAAGAAAAAACTTATGTCTGGTCTTTCCTTACGGCATATCTTATCTTAGGAAAAAAATCATGAACGTGCTGACCTGTTAGTTCTTGAAAGAAGCTCAATCAGTCCAGCCCTAGAGCCCAGTTCGGACACTCGGCTTGCACACTTCGTCTAGGCATAGCTCGATCTGACCCTAGGGACTAGGGAGAGGAGGGGAGGAAAAATATATTCTACAGAAAAAGAATCAGAAGATTGTCAGATTCAGATTATCATTATATTCATCAGGCAACAACAGACTGTCAAGTTTACTTCATTCAAGTCGGTAGCGTTTCTTCAAAAAGGAATTAATTTGTTGCATGCCTATTGCTCTGAACGTCCGCATAATACAGCAAAATAATCGCGGCATGTTGATGGCCCACATCGAATTACCTAGGCACCAGTACGAAGCAAGTAAAACACTTCTCTTTGGTTGCATTAGAACATATGATCTCTAAATTTTTATGTCTGTTTATTGATTCCTTTTCCTTAGATATTGTACACAGGAGATCCGATCAACATAAGGCAAAGTGCGTAAGCAGCAAGCAATTTCTTTATCATGTGAGTATATTGTTTGATAAAAAAGAATTCTCTGCGACACCATATAACTTTTGTAATAATTTTCACAATGTATACCCCTCTGTGATAATCACTACTCAACCTGTATGTGTAACCTCCCTTGCATTATAGGCTCCTATGTTGTCAAGTCTAAAATAGATTTCAAACCTTCAAATGTATATGAAAATCATATAGGTATAATTGTTTTACACAAGGGCCTTACTAAATTCTACGCTCGAATAAATAATGTGTATTCAATTGTACAAGTTCAAGCTTTGAGTGATATTTAATCCAATAGCATGTGGGATATATTATGGAAAATAAAATCCATATTTTATTCATATTCAAAGAAACTCTTAGATGTTTGCTATTTACTAACTATTAAAAATATTTCGTGAATTCTTTTGTAATTAGCAGAATATGAGTTTTTAAAACTGAACATTAGTTAGTTCTTAAAACATTCAAGAATTGATTTACATCTAATTTAATTATATAGGGTTAAGTAGCACAAAACCACTACCATGGAGTTTCTATTTAAAGAAGGTTCCCAGTTTTTGTGATTTTGTTTGGATAGTCATAGTATGTCTTATTGGGGGTGTAATATATAGTATTTGGCAGTTATCAATATAGTGTAAGTGTGTAACCCAAATTACCTTTTGAAGTGTCGTTTTATATGCACGTCATATCAACAAACTTGTGGGTGTAGAAATTTTGAGACATGATGTGCGACAGTTGCAAGAGATGTGCTTTTAGATTCGGGCTCGAAGTCAAGGCCTTCAGATGTAGGCTACACATCATACATTTACTAAAGAATTAATCAAACTATATGGATCATGTATGTCAGTCAAATATGCCTCTTTACCGTGGCTTGCTACTTAAGCATCGTTCAATAGTTGTGGAACTATAGTGTATTGAAATTAATTGTAGTTTTCATATCATTTTTCCATAACACTAGAGATGGTCTCGGGACTTCATTCTTTTTCTTAGTCTGGAGATAATTGAACCACATTTTCCCTATGATACATATGAAAGAGAGACAGAGGTCTTACAAATATTTGATGAGTGGTAGAGGTTATTACACAACAGGACGATTGGTATGCACAAAATATCTGCAATGTGTGATAGAGGCAGAGATCACACAAGTGTTACACAAAAGTCAACAGTTTCCAAATTTAACATTTTCTTGAAGATCACATAAAATGTTGATATAAAAAAATAGAACTCCAAATCTTGCAGGATGGGAAGCCATGGATCAGAATGCATTTGTCTACTCATTTTAACATGGATTTAAATGTAGGTTCCTGTTTTGTATTGTTGAGACTTATGTCGAAGATTGTTGGTACTCATGAAAAATCTAATGCACTTCAGAAGGATTAATTTAATCTTAAATCTCAGTAAAGAAGTGACATGACTTTTGATCTACATGCCCTATCAAAATATTGATAGTACACATACAAACGTGCGAAAAAATCTAGCCGCGCAAATGCGCGGGTCACGCTGCTAGTTATTAAAAAAAGAGGGAGTGGTCTGACTTGTAGGCATGTTTAGTCGACGCGTATGCAAGATTTTTTTAGTTATTATATACGTCAACAAACGATTCTAGCAGACGTAACCGTTGGATGTCAATCCAACGGTCGTCGTGTTTCTTCAATCTCTGATCTTCTTGCTCCAGCCGCCAAAGCAGCGCCGGCTGGACCGCCTGCTCCCGCCTCCCGTGGCCGGCTGTGCTGCCGCGCAGGACTCAGCGCCCCCTACTACTCCCACCGTTGGCCAGGGCATCCCTCTACTCACCCACACCCCCTGTTATTCTGCGGCGACGGCAGCCTCACACCGCAGCCGAACCGGTGAACCCTCGTACTCCTCTCCGCGCGGGCTTCCACTGCCGCGTCTTCCCCGGCTCCACGTCGTCCCCTTCCTAGGCCTCGCCGTCATCCACCGTCCTGGTGCTCTCGGCGCGGCTTGGTCAATGTGGTCAATGACTAACTTCCATCGGAAGAGCACTGTACGTGGAGAGGCTGACAGCTGGGTCCACGGCAGCCGCAAGGAAGTGCCTCCTTATTATGCGGAAAATAATTATTCCTCCACCTGGCAGCAGGGACCCACCGGACGGGCCACCAGTATTTCGCGAAAAAAACGTTTCCCCCTGACTGCTGGGACCCACAGGACGGGCCACCGTATTTCGCGAAAAAACGTTCCCCCCGCTGTCACCTTGGACCAACCGGAAGTGCCTCCTTATTACGCACAAAAAAGTGAATACCCCCTGCTAGCTGGGACCCACCTTGGTGGGAGGCTAACTTGTGGGCCTACTAAGTTGACTGGGACGGAGGCCTTTGTCAACTTTAGTCAATATATGAACGATTCTAGCTCCAGTGACCGTACGATGTCCATCCAACGGCCATAGTGCTTCTTCAACCTCTGGTCTTCTTGCTCCAGCCGCCCAAAGCAGCGTCGGTCGTGCCGCCTGCTCCTGCCACCCGTGGCCGGCTGTGATGCCGCGGAGGCCTCACCGCCCCCTACTACTCCCACCGCTGGCCAGGCCATCCCTCTACCACCCACACCCCCTGTTATTCTGCGGTGACGGCAGCCTCACACCGCAGCCGAATGAGTGAACCCTCATACTCCTCTACGCGTGGGCATCCACTGCCACGTCTTCCCCGGCTCCGCGTCGTCCCCTTCCTTGGCCTCGCCGTCTTCCACCGCCCTGGTGCTATCGGCGCGGCATGGTCAACGTGGTCAAGGAATGGCTTCCAACGGACATTGACTGTACGTGGAGAGGCTGACAGCTGGGTCCATGGCCGCACCAAGGAAGTGCCTCCTTATTACGCGCAAAATAATTATTCCTCCACCTGACAGCGGGGACCCACCGGACGGGCCACCGTATTTTGTGAAAAAGACGTTTCCCCCTGTCTGCTGGGACCCACCAGCTACATCTTCGCACGCAAGGAAGTGTGTCCGAAAAAATGACTCGCCCCGCTGACTGCTGGGACCCACCAGCTACATCTTCGCACGCAAGGAAGTGCGTCCGGGCAAAAACAATTGATTCGCCCCCCTGACTGCTGGGACCCACCAGCTACATCTTCGCACGCAAGGAAGTGCCTGACAGTCGGGACCCACCTGGTCGAAGCATACGTAGCGTTGTCATTATGGTCGTGAACGTGTACGTACATATATACTGGTCGATGTAGAGACGCGCACGTGTCGTAGTAGAGGCGCGTACGTGTCATAGTAGAGGCGCGCACGTAGCATGTACACGTACGTACAGCGGCCAGGGTGCAAGAAAGAAAATACGGCCACGTACGTACATACGGGCGGGGTCTCAAATGCCTACTCGTGCATACGTACGACCAGGGCTCGTGTACATGGCTGGGTCAGAACGGAGAAACATCGTCATCGTCGTGTTCATGGGGAGGCAACGGAATGCGTCGTGTTCATGGGGAGGCATCGGAATGCGTCGTGTTCATCGGGAGTCAATGGAACGCGTGGGAGCCAACCAGCTGGGTCGAAACGGAATGCGTGGTCGTGTTCATCGGGAGGGCTTGGACGGAATAGGAGATGGAAACGAGGCCTGGCATACCGCACAACGGAGGAAACGACCTTGTGTTCGACCGACCACGTTCGAAACGGGATTCTGTTCATCGGGAGGAGTCTGGCGTACCGCAAAACGGAGGAAACGGACCTCCTACGGTTGAAACGGGGGTCCTGTTGATCGGGAGGGGTGTGGCGTACCGCAAAACGGACGAAACGGACCTCCTACAGTCGAAACGGGGGTCCTGGTTATCGGGAGGGGTCTGGCGTACTGCAAAACGGACGAAATGGACCTCCTACGGTTAAAACGGGGGTCCTGTTCATCGGGAGGGGTGTGGCGTACCACAAAACGGGACTCCACGGGATAATGTTCATCTCCACCGTCGACCTCCTCCAGCCTCCACGGGCTACCGTCGACCTCCTCCAGCCTCCACGGGCTCCTGTTCATCCAGCCTCCACCGTGCGCTACTCCACCGGCTACTGTTCAACAACCCCTCCACCATCTACTATTCATCCAGTCCTCCACCGTCTACTATTCATCCAGCCCTCCACACCACGGGGTCATGTTCAACCACCCCTCCACGGGCACCCCTCCATCGTGTACTGTTCATCCAGCCCTCCACACCATGGGGTCCTGTTCATCCAGAGGCAACGCCACCGCTCACTGTTCATCCACCACCCCACCCCCGCAACGCTCATTGTTCATCACAGAGGCAGCATCGATCGGCTTCAGTTAGCAGCAGTAGCGAAGGAATCGCTCGATCTGGTTCGGTTAACAGCCATCGATCCATCGCTCGGGTTCAGTAATGCGTAGCCTGCAATGCAATAGCTCAGGTTCAATTAGAGCCCAACGCCTTGCTCGGGTTCAGTTAGAGCCAATGCCTTGCACACATGTGCGTACGTGTACGAGAGAAACGTGCATCGCTCGGTCCCCGACCTCACCGTAACCGGCAACTCCCCGAAATTTTCCTCGCCCTTGCTTCTACCACGGTTTTTTACGTCATGGACGGCCCAAAGAATGTCATGCAGCTGCATCTCCGGCCCGCACAGGACGAAAAGCCCATTTTCTGTCATGATTTTTTTTCATAGAAGTAGGAGCCCACCACATCTATGATGATACCGGGTTTTGTCACAATTATCGTCATAGAAGTGTCATATGTATGACAGGAAAAAAAATCGTTCGGCCCAGAATGTCATGGATGTGTCTTTTTTTTGTAGTGCATGATGCCTGCACTACTTTCTGGTGGTGCAACCTCGAGGGCAGTTGTGCCTACTCCCTCACTAGGCCAACGACCTCCTAGTAATGAACACTCCAGTGTTCCTTGGCTTTATGCAAGACCTCAAGTAGATAAACCTAAGTATAACCCTCAAGGCAAACCTCCTTTACTTGACGACACTACCGATTTTGCTTTGTGGAGAGTTGCTATGCAGGATCATCTTCGATATGGAAATGATGAGAAGTTGGAGATCTTGGAGTATGGCTACCAAGTTGTTGACCCGAAGAATCTTACTCGAAGAGAGGTTTATGACAAGAATCTCAATGACACAACAATCATGTGCATAAGAAGAGGTATGGCTGACAAGCAAAGGAGACCATATATACATATCACAAGTGCTAAGGAATTATGGGATAGCATTGTGAGGACCAAGACCGGTACTTCCACTCTCCGGCTTGCTCAATATGAAATTGCCAAGGGTCAATTGCAAAACTTTTGTATGGAGAAAGGTGAATCTCCCAGGCAACTACTTGAGCGTATCATGACTCTCACCGCTGACATTGAGTCATGTGAATGTGACAAGACTAAAGATGGGTTCAACTTGACTACGTGATTCCTTGTGGATAAGTTGCTTCATGCTCTTGCTCCATATCATCACCAAATGGTGTGGGACATAAGACAACACCATGGATTCAAGGAAATGACTCCACATGATATCATATCCACTTTCCAATTATTTGAAGAGTCAAAGGCAAATGCCACAAAACAACTTGCCATGCATGGTACCTCAACATCAAAGATCAATCTTGCATTGAAGGCCAAGTATGTATGTGTAGAAGAGCAAAGTGAAGAAGAATAAGAAGAATAAGAAGAAGAAGAAGAAGAAGAAGACGATGATGATGAGATTGACTCAGATGAGTGCCCGTCATATGAAGACATTGCTCTCTTTGTCAAAAAGTTTAGCGCGGGAAAATTCAAAGGAAGGTTTCAGAAGAAGAAAGTGAGGAAATGCTACAACTGTGAAGAAACCAACCACTTCTCCAATGAGTGGCCCTATGAGAAGAGAGAAGATAAACCGAGGTTTTCCAAGACCTTTCCCGAGAAGAAGTTGCCAAATCCTTTGAACTCCAAGCTCAAGAAGAGAGATGGGAAAGCAATGGTTGCTCATGAAGAATCCAATCCAGATGATGTTAGTGGTGTTGCCGGAGTTGCTCAAGATTCTCAAGACACTTTGTGGCTAGTGAACATGAGTGGTGATGTGGTCGCCTACAACTACATCAAGGACTACAAGGGCAACGCTCACAAGTGCCTAATGGCAAAGGCCGTGGTAGAAGACGGAGAGGACTGAAGCTCTCCTAACAAGGTCAAGGTAACCCCACGATCAAATCCTCCTCTTTTCACTCCTTCTTCTCCTAGTGATGAGTATCTTGATGCGGAGGATAGTTATGAGGATGATGATCTAGATGATCCTATGCTTGCTAAACTTAATAAGTTCATGTGCTCCCTCAAAGAAAGAAGCTCACTATGTTTCGTATGCTTGTGGAGATGGTGAGTAAGCACACCATCAACATTAAGGAACTCAAAACCCTCGTCACCGAGGAAAAGGAAAAATATGAAATCCTTGAGCGGAAAGTCCAATATGAGGAAGCACGAAATGATGAACTATGCTTAAAAATTGGTGCAAACATTGATGTTCATGCTAAAGATCTTGCCTCCTTGAAAAAGGCTAAGGACTCTTGTGAAGAGTTGAGGAATGATAAAAGTAAGCTTGTGAAGTCTCATACTTCTCTCTCTAAGGATTGTGAGCTCCTATCTGTGTCACTCAAGACTAAGGAAGAAGAGCTCACCCTTCTTACAAAGAGTTTTGAGACACTCAAGCTTACTTATCTTGAAACTCTAGCCAAGGCCTACTCTTCTCCTATTATAAATGTTGAGGCTTGTACTACTAACTCTAGTAGTGATCTAGCATCTATTCTTGAGGAGAATCGCTTTATCAAAGCTCAAATCGAGAAAGGTCTCATGACATGTGCTCAAGGACAAAAGAACCTTAATGAGGTGTTAAGTCAACACAATGAGGTGTTTTCCAAGGAGGGGCTCGGGTTTGACCCAAGCACAAGCAAGAAGAAGTCGTCCTCTCAAAAGTGCACAACCCCACTAAAGGAAAAATTCGTATGAGAAGGGCACAAGGAGAAAGGTAAGGTTGTTAGTGGGAATGCCACAAAGGGCATGCCCACTCTTAACAAGCCAAAAGAGTTCATGCCTCCATCCTATGTACTTCGTGAGACTAAGGATGGAGAAGTTTATGCAAAATTTGTTGGTCCTTGAAATGCATTCCGATTCTATGCTATTTGGGTCCCTAAGACCCTTGCGACTAACATGAGAGGTCCCATTGCAAAATGGGTGCCTCTAACCAAGTCATAATTGTGTGTAGGTTTCTTTCTCCGGTGGAGTAAAATGGGTGATCGATAGCGGATGTACCAATCACGACCGGAGATAGCAAATTGCTCTACGATTTCATGGAAGCTATTCAACCATTTATGAGCATTATGTTTGGTTGAGGTTCAAAAGGACAGGTACTCGGGTTGGGCAAGGTGGCTATCACAAATGACATGTCTCTAGCAAATGTCATGCTTGTTCAATCTCTTAAGTATCATTTGCTTTTTGTTTGCCAATTGGCTTCTATTGGTTATGATACACTCTTTGGACTAACGGATGTGAAAGTATTTAAGAGAGATACTCTCGAAGTGGCTTTTGTTGGAGAGTTGGATGGCAACCTTTACACAGTTGATTTCTCGAAAGATAGCACATTCCATGCAACTTGTCTAATGGCCAAGGACGACAAGGGGTGGCTATGGCATCGCCGGCTAGCCCATGTCGGCATGAGAAATCTTCAATACCTCTTAAAGGGTAATCACATCCATGGACTAACCAGTGTCTCTTTTGAGAAAGATCGTGTGTGTAGTGCATACATAGCCGGGAAGCAACATCAATCAAAGCACCCATCCAAGAATATTGTGTCTACTTCATGGCCTTTGGAGCTCCTTCATGTGGATCTTTTTGGGCCTCCTTCATGGGATAGTCTTGGTGGGGAAAAGTATGGACTTGTTATTGTTGATGATTACTCAAGATATACATGGGTCTTCTTCCTCAAGTCCAAGGACGAGATGAAGATCACCTTCATTGTTTTTTCCAAGCAAGCACAATGCAAGTTTGACAAAGAAATCTTGGCAATAAGAAGTGATAATGGCTCTGAGTTCAAGAACTACACTTTGGAAGAATTTCTTAGTGATGAAGGGATTGAGCATCAATATTTAGCTCCATACACTCCCCAACAAAACGGTGTAGCTGAGAGGAAGAACCACACACTTGTGGAGATGGCAAGGTCCATGTTGGATGAATACAAGTCGCTACATAGTTTTTCGGCCGAAGCTATCAACACCGCATGCCATGCATCAAACCGGCTCTTTCTCCGGACTATATTGGAAAAGACTCCATATGAGCTTATAACTGGGAACAAGCCAAATGTCAAGTACTTTCGTGTATTTGGGTGCAAATGTTTCATCCTCAACAAAAGAGAAAGGTTAGGAAAATTTCAGTCCAAAACCATTCAGGGCATATTTGTTGGCTATCGATCAAACACTCACGCCTATAGAGTCTACAACAAATCCAATGGATGTGTTGTAGAAACTTGTGACATGGTGTTTGATGAATTTAATGGCTCCCATGGGGAGCAAGTTGATCTAAGTGATGTAGGTGAAGAAGATGTTGGGGAACGTTGCAGAAAATAAAAAAATTCCTACGGTTTCACCAAGATCAATCTATGAGTTCATCTAGCAACGAGAGAGAGGAGTGCATCTACATACCCTTGTAGATCGAGCGAAAGCGTTCAAGGGAACGGGGTTGAGGGAGTCGTACTCGTCGTGATCCAAATCACCGGAGATCCTAGCGCCGAATGGACGGCACCTCCGCGTTCAACACACGTACGGTTAGGGAGACGTCTCCTCCATCTTGATCCAGCAAGGGGGAAGGAGAGGTTGATGAAGATCCAGCAGCACGACGGCGTGGTGGTGGATGCAGCAGGGATCCCGCCAGGGCTTCGCCAAGCGTCTGTGGCAGGGAGAGGTGTAGCAAGGGGGAAGGGAGGCGCCAAGTGCAAGGGTGCGGCTGCCCTCCCTCCCCCCTCAATATATAGGGTCCCCAAGGGGGCACCGGCCCTAGGAGATGGGATCTCCTAGGGGGCATCGGCCCCCCAAGGCAAGTGGAGGCGCCCCAACCCCTAGGGTTCCCAACCCTAGGCGCAGGGGGACCCAAGGGGGGCGCACCAGCCCACCAGGGGCTGGTTCCCCTCCCACTTCAGCCCATGGGGCCCTCCGGGATGGGTGGCCTCACCCGGTGGACCCCCGAGACCCTTCCGGTGGTCCCGGTACAATACCGGTGACCCCCGAAACTTTCCCGATGGACGAAACTCGACTTCCCATATATAACTCTTTACCTCCGGACCATTCCGGAACTCCTCGTGATGTCCGGGATCTCATTCGGGACTCCGAACAACTTTTGGTTTGCTGCATACTAATATCTCTACAACCCTAGCGTCACCGAACCTTAAGTGTGTAGACCCTACGGGTTCGGGAAACACGTAGACATGACCGAGACGGCTCTCCGGTCAATAACAAATAGCGGGATCTAGATACCCATGTTGGCACCTACATGCTCCTCGATGATCTCATCAGATGAACCATGATGTCGAGGATTTAAGCAACCCCATATACAATTCCCTTTGTCAATCGGTATGTTACTTGCCCGAGATTCGATCATCAGTACCCCAATACCTCGTTCAATCTCGTTACTCACAAGTCACTTTACTCGTACCGTAATGCATGATCCCGTGACCAGACACTTGGTCACTTTGAGCTCATTATGATGATGCATTACCGAGTGGGCCCAGAGATACCTCTCCGTCATATGGAGTGACAAATCCCAGTCTCGATCTGTGTCAACCCAACAGACACTTTCGGAGATACCCGTAGTATACCTTTATAGTCACCTAGTTACGTTGTTACGTTTGGTACACCCAAAGCACTCCTACGGTATCTGGGAGTTACACGATCTCATGGTCTAAGGAAAAGATACTTGACATTGGAAAAGCTCTAGCAAACGAACTGCACGATCTTGTGCTATGCTTAGGATTGGGTCTTGTCCATCACATCATTCTCCTAATGATGTGATCCCGTTATCAATGACATCCAATGTCCATAGTCAGGAAACCATGACTATCTATTGATCAACGGGCTAGTCAACTAGAGGCTCACTAGGGACATATTGTGGTCTATGTATTCACACATGTATTACGATTTCCGGATAACACAATTATAGCATGAATAAAAGACAATTATCATGAACAAGGAAAATAATAATAATCCTTTTATTATTGCCTCTAGGGCATATTTCCAACAGTCTCCCACTTGCACTAGAGTCAATAATCTAGTTACATTGTGATGAATCGAACACCCATAGAGTTCTGGTGTTGATCATGTTTTGCTCGTGGTAGAGGTTTAGTCAACAGATCTGCGACATTCAGATCTGTATGTACTTTGCAAATATCTATGTCTCCAGCTTGAACATTTTCACGGATGGAGTTGAAACGACGCTTGATGTGCCTGGTCTTCTTGTGAAACCTGGTCTCCTTGGCAAGGGCAATAGCTCCAGTGTTGTCACAGAAGAGAGTGATCGGCCCCGATGCATTGGGTATGACTCCTAGGTCGGTGATGAACTCCTTCATCCGTATTGCTTCATGTGCTGCCTCTGAGGCTACCATGTACTATGCTTCACATGTAGATCCCGCCACGACGCTCTGCTTGCAACTACACCAGCTTACTGCTCCACGATTCAACATATACATGTATCCGGTTTGTGACTTAGAGTCATCCAGATCTGTGTCGAAGCTAGCGTCGACGTAACCCTTTACGACGAGCTCTTCGTCACCTCCATAGACGAGAAACATGTCCTTTGTCCTTTTTAGGTACTTCAGGATATTCTTGACCACTGTCCAATGTTCCTTGCCGGGATTACTTTGGTACCTTCCTACCAAACTTACGGCAAGGTTTACATCAGGTCTGGTACATAGCATGGCATACATAATATATCCTATGGCTGAGGCATAGGGGATGACACTCATCTCTTCTTTATATTCTGCCGTGGTCGGGCATTGAGCCGAGCTCTATCTCACACCTTGCAATACAGGCAAGAACCCTTTCTTGGACTGATCCATATTGAACTTCTTCAATATCTTATCAAGGTATGTGCTTTGTGAAAGACCTATGAGGCGTCTCGATCTATCCCTATAGATCTTGATGCCTAATATGTAAGCAGCTTCTCCAAGGTCCTTCATTGAAAAACACTTATTCAAGTAGGCCTTAATGTTGTCCAAAAGTTCTATATCATTTCCCATCAGAAGTATGTCATCTACATATAATATGAGAAAAGCTACAGAGCTCCCACTCACTTTCTTGTAAACGCGGGCTTCTCCATAAGTCTGCATAAACCCAAACGCTTTGATCATCTCATCAAAGTGAATGTTCCAACTCCAAGATGCTTGCACCAGCCCATAAATGGATCGCTGGAGCTTGCATACCATGTTAGCATTCTTAGGGTCGACAAAACCTTTTGGCTGCATCATATACAGTTCTTCCTTAAGATAGACGTTAAGGAATGCCATTTTGACGTCCATCTGCCATATCTCATAATCATAGTATGCGGCAATTGCTAACATGATTCTGACGGACTTCAGCTTCGCTACGGGAGAGAAAGTCTCATCGTAGTCAACCCCTTGAACTTGCCGATAACCCTTAGCGACAAGTCGAGCTTTATAGATGGTAACATTACCATACGCGTCCGTCTTCTTCTTAAAGATCCATTTGTTTTCTATCGCTCGCCGATCATCGGGCAAGTCTGTCAAAGTTCATACTTTGTTTTCATACATGGATTCTATCTCGGATTGCATGGCTTCAAGCCATTTGTTGGAATCTGGGCCCGCCATCGCTTCTTCATAGTTCGAAGGTTCACCGCTGTCTAACAACATGATTTACAGGACAGGGTTTCCATACCACTCTCGCGTGGAACGTGTCCTTGTGGACCTATGAAGTTCAGTAGCAACTTGATCCGAAGTACCTTGATCATCATCATTAATTTCCTCTCCAGTCGGTGTAGGCACCACAGGAACATTTTCCTGAGCTGCACTACTTTCCGGTTCAAGAGGTAGTACTTCATCGAGTTCTACTTTCCTCCCACTTACTCCTTTCGAGAGAAACTTTTTTTCCAGAAAGGATCCGTTCTTGGCAACAAAGATCTTTCCTTCGGATCTAAGGTAGAAGGTATACCCAATGGTTTCCTTAGGGTATCCTATGAAGACGCATTTTTTCGACTTGGGTTCGAGCTTTTCAGGTTGAAGTTTCTTGACATAAGCATCGCATCCCCAAACTTTTAGAAACGACAGCTTAGGTTTCTTCCCAACCCATAGATCATACGGTGTCGTCTCAACGGATTTAGACGGTGCCCTATTTAAAGTGAATGTAGCTGTCTCTAGAGCGTATCCCCAAAATGATAGCGGTAAATCAGTAAGAGACATCATAGATCGCACCATATCTAATAGAGTGCGATTACGACGTTCGGACACACCGTTACGCTGAGGTGTTCCAGGCGGCGTGAGTTGTGAAACAATTCCACATTTCCTTAAGTGTGTACCAAATTCGTGACTTAAATATTCTCCTCCTCGATCTGATTGTAAGAACTTTATCTTTCGGTCACGTTGATTCTCTACCTCATTCTAAAATTCCTTGAACTTTTCAAAGGTCTCAGACTTGTGTCTCATCAAGTAGACACACCCATATCTACTTAAGTCATCAGTGAGAGTGAGAACATAACGATATCCTCCATGAGCGTCAACGCTCATTGGACCGCACACATCAGTATGTCTGATTTCCAATAAGTTGGTTGCTCGCTCCATTGTTCCGGAGAACAGAGTCTTGGTCATTTTGCCCATGAGGCATGGTTCGCATGTGTCAAATGATTCATAATCGAGAGACTCTAAAAGCCCATCAGCATGGAGCTTCTTCATGCGCTTGACACCAATGTGACCAAGGCGGCAGTGCCACAAGTATGTGAGACTATCATTATCAACCTTACATCTTTTGGTATTCACATTATGAATATGTGTAACATTACGTTCGAGATTCACTAAGAATAAACCATTGACCAGCGGGGCATGACCATAAAACATATCTCTCATATAAATAGAACAACCATTATTCTCGGATTTAAATGAGTAGCCATCTCGCATTAAACAAGATCCAGATACAATGTTCATGCTCAAAGCTGGCACTAAATAACAATTATTGAGGTTTAAAACTAATCCCGTGGGTAAATGTAGAGGTAGCATGCTGACGGCGATCACATCGACCTTGGAACCATTCCCGACGCGCATCGTCACCTCATCCTTCGCCGGTCTCCGCTTATTCTGCAGCTCCTGCTTTGAGTTACAAATATGAGCAACGACACCGGTATCAAATACCCAGGAGCTACTACGAGCACTGGTAAGGTACACATCAATTACATGTATATCACATATACCTTTAGTGTTGTCGGCCTTCTTGTCCGCTAAGTATTTGGGGCAGTTCCGCTTCCAGTGACCCTTCCCTTTGCAATAAAAGCACTCAGTCTCAGGCTTGGGTCCATTCTTGAACTTCTTCCCGGCAACTGGCTTACCGGGCGCAGCAACATCCTTGACGTCCTTCTTGAAGTTCTTCTTACCCTTGCCTTTCTTGAACTTAGTGGTTTTATTGACCATCAACACTTGATGTTCCTTTTTGATTTCTACCTCTGCTGACTTCAGCATTGAAAATACTTCAGGGATAGTTTTCACCATCCCCTGCATATTGTAGTTCATCACAAAGCTCTTGTAGCTCGGTGGGAGCGACTGAAGGATTATGTCAATGACCGCCTCGTCCGGGAGGTTACTGTCCAGTTGGGACAGGCGGTTGTGCAACCCAGACATTTTGAGTATGTGCTCACTGACAGAACTATTTTCCTCCATCTTACAACTATAGAACTTGTCGGAGACTTCATATCTCTCGACCCGGGCATGAGCTTGGAAAACCATTTTCAGCTCCTCGAACATCTCATATGCTCCGTGTTGCTCAAAACGCTTTTGGAGCCCCGGTTCTAAGTTGTAAAGCATGCCGCACTGAACGAGGGAGTAATCATCAGCACGTGACTGCCAAGCCTTCATAACGTCTTGGTTCTCTGGGATGGGTGCTTCACCTAGCGGTCCTTCTAGGACATATGCTTTCTTGGCAGCTATGAGGATGATCCTCAGGTTCCGGACCCAGTCCGTATAGTTGCTGCCATCATCTTTCAGCTTGGTTTTCTCTTGGAACGCGTTGAAGTTCATGTTGACATGAGCATTGTCCAGATGATCTACAAGACATTTTGCAAAGATTTTAAACTAAGTTCATGATAATTAAGTTCATCTAATCAAATTATTTAATGAACTCTCACTCGGATTAGACATCCCTCTAGTTATCTAAGTGTTACATGATCTGAGTTGACTAGGCCGTGTCCGATCATCACGTTAGACGGACTAGTCATCATCGGTGAACATCTCCATGTTGATCGTATCTTCCATACGACTCATGTTCGACCTTTCGGTCTCTGTGTTCTGAGGCCATGTCTGTACATGCTAGGCTCGTCAAGTTAACCTAAGTGTTTTGCATGTGTAAATCTGTCTTACACCAGTTGTATGTGAACGTTAGAATCTATCACACCCGATCATCACGTGGTGCTTCGAAACAATGAACTGTCGCAACGGCGCACAGTTAGGGGGAACACTTTATTGAAATTATTATGAGGGATCATCTTATTTACTACCGTCGTTCTAAGTAAACAAGATGCAAAAACATGATAAACATCACATGCAATCAAATAGTAGTGACATGATATGGCCAATATCATATAGCTCCTTTGATCTCCATCTTCGTGGCTCCATGATCATCTTCGTCACCGGCATGACACCATGATCTCCATCATCGTGTCTCCATGAAGTTGCTCACCAACTACTATTTCTACTACTATGGCTAACGGTTTAGCAATAAAGTAAAGTAATTACATGGCGTTAAATCATTGACACACAGGTCATACAATAATTAAGACAACTCCTATGGCTCCTGCCGGTTGTCATACTCATCGACATGCAAGTCGTGATTCCTATTACAAGAACATGATCTCATACATCACATATATATCATTCATCACAACTTTTGGCCATATCACATCACAAAGCAATTGCTGCAAAAACAAGTTAGACGTCCTCTAATTGTTGTTGCATCTTTTACGTGGCTGCAATAGGGTTCTTAGCAAGAACGTTTTCTTACCTACGAAAAAGCCACAACGTGATTTGTCAACTTCTATTTACCCTTCATAAGGACCCTTTTCATCGAATCCGCTCCAACTAAAGTGGTAGAGACAAACAACCGCTAGCCACCTTATGCAACTAATGCATGTCAGTCGGTAGAACCTGTCTCACCTAAGCGTACGTGTAAGGTCGGTCCGAGCCGCTTCATCCCACAATACCGCGGAAGCAAAATAAGACTAGTAGTGGCAAGAAAGTTGACAACATCTACGCCCACAACAAATTCGTGTTCTACTCGTGCAAAGAGAACTACGCATAGACCTAGCTCATGATGCCACTGTTGGGGAACATTGCAGAAAATAAAAAAAATCCTACGGTTTCACCAAGATCAATCTATGAGTTCATCTAGCAATGAGAGAGAGGAGTGCATCTACATACCCTTGTAGATCGAGCGGAAGCGTTCAAGGGAACGGGGTTGAGGGAGTCGTACTCGTCGTGATCCAAATCACCGGAGATCCTAGCGCCGAACGGACGGCACCTCCGCGTTCAACACACGTATGGTCAGGGAGACGTCTCCTCCTTCTTGATCCAGCAAGGGGGAAGGAGAGGTTGATGAAGATCCAGCAGCACGACGGCGTGGTGGTGGATGCAGCAGGGATCCCGGCAGGGCTTCGCCAAGCGTCTGCGGGAGGGAGAGGTGTAGCAAGGGGGAAGGGAGGCGCCAAGTGCAAGGGTGCGACTGCCCTCCCTCCCCCCTCTATATATAGGGTCCCCGGGGGGGCGCCGTCCCTAGGAGATGGGATCTCCTAGGGGGGTGGCGGCCAAGGGGGGTGGCTTGCCCCCCAAGGCAAGTGGAGGCACCCCCACCCCTAGGGTTCCCAACCCTAGGCGTAGGGGGGGGGGCCCAAGGGGGGCGCACCAGCCCACCAGGGGCTGTCTCCCCTCCCATCAGCCCATGGGGCCCTCCGGTATGGGTGGCCCCACCTGGTGGACCCCCGGGACCCTTCCGGTGGTCCCGGTACAATACCGGTGACCCCCGAAACTTTCCCGATGGACGAAACTCGACTTCCCATATATAATTCTTTACCTCTGGACCATTCCGGAACTCCTCGTGACGTCCGGGATCTCATCCGGGACTCTGAAAAACTTTCGGTTTGCTGCATACTAATATCTCTACAACCCTAGCATCACCGAACCTTAAGTGTGTAGACCCTACGGGTTCGGGAGACACGTAGACATGACCGAGACGGATCTCCGGTCAATAACCAACAGCGGGATCTGGATACCCATGTTGGCTTCCACATGCTCCTCGATGATCTCATCGGATGAACCACGATGTCGAGGATTCAAGCAACCCCGTATAGAATTCCCTTTGTCAACCGGTATGTTACTTGCCCGAGATTCGATCGTCAGTATCCCAATACCTCGTTCAATCTCGTTACCGGCAAGTCACTTTACTCGTACCGTAATGCATGATCCCGTGACCAGACACTTGGTCACTTTGAGCTCATTATGATGATGCATTACCGAGTGGGCCCAGAGATACCTCTCCGTCATATGGAGTGACAAATCCCAGTCTCGATCCGTGTCAACCCAACAGATACTTTCGGGTATACCTGTAGCATACCTTTATAGTCACCCAGTTACGTTGTGACGTTTGGTACACCCAAAGCACTCCTACGATATCCGGGAGTTACACGATCTCATGGTCTAAGGAAAATATACTTGACATTGGAAAAGCTCTAGCAAACGAACTACACGATCTTGTGCTATGCTTAGGATTGGATCTTGTCCATCACATCATTCTCCTAATGATGTGATCCCGTTATCAATGACGTCCAATGTCCATAGTCAGGAAACCATGACTATCTATTGATCAACGGGCTAGTCAACTAGAGGCTCACTAGGGACATATTGTGGTCTATGTATTCACACATGTATTACGATTTCCGGATAACACAATTATAGCATGAATAAAAGACAATTATCATGAACAAGGAAATATAATAATAATCCTTTTATTATTGCCTCTAGGGCATATTTCCAACAGTCTCCCACTTGCACTAGAGTCGATAATCTAGTTACATTGTGATGAATCGAACACCCATAGAGTTCTGGTGTTGATCATGTTTTGCTCGTGGAAGAGGTTTAGTCAACAGATCTCCGACATTCAGATCCGTATGTACTTTGCAAATATCTATGTCTCCATCTTGAACATTTTCACGGATGGAGTTGAAACGACGCTTGATGTGCCTGGTCTTCTTGTGAAACCTGGTCTCCTTGGCAAGGGCAATAGCTCCAGTGTTGTCACAGAAGAGAGTGATCGGCCCCGACGCATTGGGTATGACTCCTAGGTCGGTGATGAACTCCTTCATCCATATTGCTGCATTTTCTACCTCCGAGGCTACCATGTACTCCGCTTCACATGTAGATCCCACCACGACGCTCTGCTTGCAACTACACCAGCTTACTGCTCCACGATTCAACATATACACGTATCCGGTTTGTGACTTAGAGTCATCCAGATCTGTGTCGAAGCTAGCGTCGATGTAACCCTTTACGACGAGCTCTTCGTCACATCCATAGACGAGAAACATGTCCTTTGTCCTTTTCAGGTACTTCAGGATATTCTTGACCGCTGTCCAATGTTCCTTGCCGGGATTACTTTGGTACCTTCCTACCAAACTTACGGCAAGGTTTACATCAGGTCTGGTACACAGCATGGCATACATAATAGATCCTATGGTTGAGGCATAGGGGATGACACTCATCTCTTCTTTATATTCTGCCGTGGTCGGGCATTGAGCCGAGCTCTATCTCACACCTTGCAATACAGGCAAGAACCCTTTCTTGGACTGATCCATATTGAACTTCTTCAATATCTTATCAAGGTATGTGCTTTGTGAAAGACCTATGAGGCGTCTCGATCTATCCCTATAGATCTTGATGCCTAATATGTAAGCAGCTTCTCCAAGGTCCTTCATTGAAAAACACTTATTCAAGTAGGCCTTAGTGCTGTCCAAAAGTTCTATATCATTTCCCATTAGAAGTATGTCATCTACATATAATATGAGAAATGCTACAGAGCTCCCACTCACTTTCTTGTAAACGTGGGCTTCTCCATAAGTCTGCATAAACCCAAACGCTTTGATCATCTCATCAAAGCGAATGTTCCAACTCCAAGATGCTTGCACCAGCCCATAAATGGATCGCTGGAGCTTGCATACCTTGTTAGCATTCTTAGGGTCGACAAAACCTTTTGGCTGCATCATATACAGTTCTTCCTTAAGATAGCCGTTAAGGAATGCCGTTTTGACGTCCATCTGCCATATCTCATAATCATAGTATGCGGCAATTGCTAACATGATTCTGACGGACTTCAGCGTCGCTACGGGAGAGAAAGTCTCATCGTAGTCAACCCCTTGAACTTGCCGATAACCCTTAGCGACAAGTCGAGCTTTATAGATGGTAACATTACCATCCGCGTCCGTCTTCTTCTTAAAGATCCATTTGTTTTCTATCGCTCGCCGATCATCGGGCAAGTCTGTCAAAGTTCATACTTTGTTTTCATACATGGATTCTATCTCGGATTGCATGGCTTCAAGCCATTTGTTGGAATCTGGGCCCGCCATCGCTTCTTCATAGTTCGAAGGTTCACCGTTGTCTAACAACATGATTTACAGGACAGGGTTTCCATACCACTCTCGCGTGGAACGTGTCCTTGTGGACCTACGAAGTTCAGTAGCAAATTGATCCGAAGTACCTTGATCATCATCATTAATTTCCTCTCCAGTCGGTGTAGGCACCACAGGAACATTTTCATGAGCTGCACTACTTTCTGGTTCAAGAGGTAGTACTTCATCGAGTTCTACTTTCCTCCCACTTACTCCTTTCGAGAGAAACTCTTTTTCCAGAAAGGATCTGTTCTTGGCAACAAAGATCTTTCCTTCGGATCTAAGGTAGAAGGTATACCCAATGGTTTCCTTAGGGTATCCTATGAAGACGCATTTTTCCGACTTGGGTTCGAGCTTTTCAGGTTGAAGTTTCTTGACATAAGCATCGCATCCCCAAACATTTAGAAATGACAGCTTAGGTTTCTTCCCAAACCATAGATCAGACGGTGTCATCTCAACGGATTTACACGGTGCCCTATTTAAAGTGAATGTAGCTGTCTCTAGAGCGTATCCCCAAAATGATAGCGGTAAATCAGTAAGAGACATCATAGATCGCACCATATCTAATAGAGTGCGATTACAACGTTCGGACACACCGTTACGCTGAGGTGTTCCAGGCGGCGTGAGTTGTGAAACAATTCTACATTTCCTTAAGTGCGTACCAAATTCATGACTTAAATATTCTCCTCCACGATCTGATTGTAAGAACTTTATCTTTCGGTCACGTTGATTCTCTACCTCATTCCAAAATTCCTTGAACTTTTCAAAGGTCTCAGACTTGTGTTTCATCAAGTAGACATACCCATATCTACTTAAGTCATCAGTGAGAGTGAGAACATAACGATATCCTCCACGAGCGTCAACACTCATTGGACCGCACACATCAGTATGTATGATTTCCAATAAGTTGGTTGCGGAGAACGGAGTCTTGGTCATTTTGCCCATGAGGCATGGCTCGCATGTGTCAAATGATTCATAATCGAGAGACTCTAAAAGCCCATCAGCATGGAGCTTCTTCATGCGCTTGACACCAATGTGACCAAGGCGGCAGTGCCACAAGTATGTGGGACTATCATTATCAACCTTACATCTTTTGGTATTCACATTATGTATATGTGTAACATTACGTTCGAGATTCACTAAGAATAAACCATTGACCAGCGGGGCATGACCATAAAACATATCTCTCATATAAATAGAACAACCATTATTCTTGAATTTAAATGAGTAGCCATCTCGCATTAAACAAGATCCAGATACAATGTTCATGCTCAAAGCTGGCACTAAATAACTATTATTGAGGTTTAAAACTAATCTCGTGGGTAAATGTAGAGGTAGCATGCTGACGGCGATCACATCGACCTTGGAACCATTCCCGACGCGCATCGTCACCTTATCCTTTGCCAGTCTCCGCTTATTCTGCAGCTCCTGCTTTGAGTTACAAATATGAGCAACGACACCGGTATCAAATACCCAGGAGCTACTACGAGCACTGGTAAGGTACACATCAATTACATGTGTTGGGGAACGTAGTAATTTAAAAAAATTCCTACGTACACGCAAGATCATGGTGATGGCATAGCAACGAGAGGGGAGAGTGTTGTCCACGTACCCTCGTAGACCGTAAGCGAAAGCATTATGACAACGCGGTTGATGTAGTCGTATGTCTTCACGATCCGACCAATCCAAGTACCGAACGTACGACACCTCCGAGTTCAGCACACGTTCAGCTCGATGACGATCCCCGGGCTCCGATCTAGCAAAGCTTCGGGGATGAGTTCCGTCAGCACGACGGCGTGGTGACGATGATAATGCTCTACCGGCGCAGGGCTTCGCCTAAACTCCGCGACGATATGACCGAGGTGGAATATGGTGGAGGGGGGCACCGCACACGGCTAAGGAACGATCCGTAGATCAACTTGTGTGTTATGGGGTGCCCCCTGCCCCCGTATATAAAGGAGGGAGGGGGAGGTGCGGCCGGCCCCCTTGGGGTGCGCCTGGAGGAGTCCTACTCCCACCGGGAGTAGAACTACCCCCTCTTGCCTTGGTGGAGAAGGAAAGGGGGGAGGGGAAAGAGGAGAGGGGGCGCCGCCCCCCCCCTTCCTTGTCCTATTGGGACTAGGGGGGAGGGGGCACGCGGCCTGCCCTGGCCGGCCCTCCTCTTCTCCCTCATGGCCCACTAAGGCCCATTAACCCCCGGGAGGGTTCCGGTAACCCCCCGGTGTTCCGGTAAAATCCCGATTTCACCTGGAACCTTTCCGATGTCCAAACATAGGCTTCCAATATATCAATCTTTATGTCTCGACCATTTAGAGACTCCTCTCATGTCCGTGATCACATCCGGGACTCCGAACAAACTTCGGTGCATCAAAACTTATAAACTCATAATAAAACTGTCATCGTAACGTTAAGCGTGCGGACCCTACGGGTTCGAGAACTATGTAGACATGACCTAGAACCATTCTCGGTCAATAACCAATAGCGGGACCTGGATGCCCATATTGGTTCCTACATATTCTACGAAGATCTTTATCGGTCAAACCGCATAACAACATACGTTGTTCCCTTTGTCATCGGTATGTTACTTTCCCGAGATTTGATCGTCGGTATCCAATACCTAGTTCAATCTCGTTACCGGCAAGTCTCTTTACTCGTTCCGTAATGCATCATCCCGTAACCAACTCATTTGGTCACATTGCTTGCAAGGCTTATAATGATGTGCATTACCGAGAGGGCCCAGAGATACCTCTCCGACAATCGGAGTGACAAAACCTAATCTCGAAATACGCCAACTCAACATGTACCTTCGGAGACACCTGCAGTACTCCTTTATAATCACCCAGTTACGTTGTGACGTTTGGTAGTACCCAAAGTGTTCCTCCGATAAACGGGAGTTGCATATTTCTCATAGTTACAGGAACATGTATAAGTCATGAAGAAAGCAATAGCAGTATACTAAACGATCAAGTGCTAGGCTAACGGAATGGGTCATGTAAATCACATCATTCTTCTAATGATGTGATCCCATTAATCAAATGACAACACATGTCTATGGTTAGGAAACATAACCATCTTTGATTAATGAGCTAGTCAAGTAGAGGCATACTAGTGACTATATGTTTGTCTATGTATTCACACATGTATCATGTTTCCGGTTAATACAATTCTAGCATGAATAATAAACATTTATCATGATATGAGGAAATAAATAATAACTTTATTATTGCCTCTAGGGCATATTTCCTTCAGTCTCCCACTTGCACTAGAGTCAATAATCTAGATTACATAGTAATGATTCTAACACCCATGGAGTCTTGGTGTTGATCATGTTTTGCTCATGAGAGAGGCTTAGTCAACGGGTCTGCAACATTCAGATCCGTATGTATTTTGCAAATCTCTATGTCTCCCACTTGGACTTGGTCCCGAATGGAATTGAAGCGTCTCTTGATGTGCTTGGTCCTCTTGTGAAATCTGGATTCCTTTGCCAAAACAATTGCACCAGTATTGTCACAGAAGATCTTCATTGGTCCCGATGCACTAGGTATGACACCTAGATCGGTAATGAACTCCTTCATCCAGACTCCTTCATTTGCTGCTTCAGAAGCATCTATGTACTCCGCTTCACATGTAGATCCCGCCATGATGCTTTGTTTAGAACTGCACCAACTTACAGCTCCACCGTTTAATAAAAACACGTATTAGAATCGTCCGGATCAGTGTCAAAGCTTGCATCAACGTAACCATTTACGACTAGCTCTTTGTCACCTCCATATAAGAGAAACATATCCTTAGTCCTTTTCAGGTATTTCAGGATGTTCTTGACCGCTGTCCAGTGATCCACTCCTGGATTACTTTGGTACCTTCCTGCCAAGCTTATTGCTAAGCATACGTCAGGTCTGGTACATAGCATTGCATACATGATAGAGCCTATGGCTGAAGCATAGGGAACATTTTTCATTTTCTCTCTATCTTCTGCTGTGGTCGGGCATTGAGTTTGACTCAACTTCACACCTTGTAGCACAGGCAAGAAACCTTTCTTTGCCTGATCCATTTTGAACTTTTTCAAAATTTTGTCAAGGTATGTGCTTTGTGAAAGTCCTATTAAGCGTCTTGATCTATCTCTATAGATCTTGATGCCCAATATGTAAGCAGCTTCACCGAGGTCTTTCATTGAAAAACTTTTATTCAAGTATCCCTTTATGCTATCCAGAAATTCTATATCATTTCCAATTAATAATATGTCATCTACATATAAAATCAGAAATGCTACAGAGCTCCCACTCACTTTCTTGTAAATACAGGCTTCTCCAAAAGTCTGTATAAAACCATATGCTTTGATCACACTATCAAAACGTTTATTCCAACTCCGAGATGCTTGCACCAGTCCATAAATGGATCGCTGGAGCATGCACACTTTGTTAGCACCTTTTGGATCAACAAAACCTTCTGGTTGCATCATATACAACTCTTCTTCCAGAAATCCATTCAAGAATGCAGTTTTGACATCCATTTGCCAAATTTCATAATCATGAAATGCAGTAATAGCTAACATGATTCGGACAGACTTAAGCATCGCTACGGGTGAGAAAGTCTCATCGTAGTCAACCCCTTGAACTTGTCGAAAACCTTTAGCAACAAGTCGAGCTTTATAGACAGTTATATTACCATCAGCGTCAGTCTTCTTCTTAAAGATCCATTTATTCTCAATGGCTTGCCGATCATCGGGCAAGTCAACCAAAGTCCATACTTTGTTTTCGTACATGGATCCCATCTTAGATTTCATGGCCTCTATCCATTTTGCGAAATCTGGGCTCATCATCGCTTCCTCATAGTTCGTAGGTTCATCATGGTCAAGTAACATGACTTCCAGAATAGGATTACCGTACCACTCTGGTGCGGATCTTACTCTGGTAGACCTACGAGGTTCAGTAGAAACTTGATCTGAAGTTTCATGATCAATATCATCAGCTTCCTCACTAGTTGGTGTAATTGCCACAAGAACCGGTTCTTGTGATGAACTACTTTCCAACAAGGGAGTAGATATAGTTATCTCATCAAGTTCTACTTTCCTCCCACTCACTTCTTTCGAGAGAAACTCCTTCTCTAGAAAGGATCTGATTTTAGCAACAAAAATCTTGCCCTCAGATCTGCGATAGAAGGTGTACCCAATAGTCTCTTTTGGGTATCCTATGAAGACACATTTCTCCGATTTGGGTTCGAGGTTATCTGGTTGAAGTTTCTTCACATAAGCATCGCAGCCCCAAACTTTAAGAAACGACAACTTTGGTTTCTTGCCAAACCATAGTTCATATGGTGGTGTCTCAACGGATTTTGATGGTGCCCTATTTAACGTGAATGCGGCTGTCTCAAAAGATAACCCCCAAACAATAGCGGTAAATCAGTAAGAGACATCATAGATTGCACCATATCTAGTAAAGTACGATTACGATGTTCGGACACACCATTTCGTTGTGGTGTTCCGGGTGGCGTGAGTTGCGAAACTATTCCGCATTGTTTCAAGTGTAGACCAAACTCATAACTCAAATATTCTCCTCCACGATCAGACCGTAGAAACTTTATTTTCTTGTTACGATGATTTTCCACTTCACTCTAAAATTCTTTGGACTTTTCAAATGTTTCAGACTTGTGTTTCATTAAGTAGATATACCCATATCTGCTCAAATCATCTGCGAAGGTGAGAAAATAACGATACCCGCCGCGAACCTCAACATTCATTGGACCACAAACATCAGTATGTATGATCTCCAACAAATCAGTTGCTCGCTCCATAGTTCCGGAGAACGGCGTTTTAGTCATCTTGCCCATTAGGCACGGTTCGCAAGTACCAAGTGATTCATAATCAAGTGATTCCAAAAGCCCATCAGTATGTAGTTTCTTCATGCGCTTTACACCGATATGACCTAAACGACAGCGCCACAAATAAGTTGCACTATCGTTATCAACTCTGCATCTTTTGGTTTCAACACTATGAATATGTGTATTACTACTATCGAGATTCAGTAAAAATAGACCACTCTTCAAGGGTGCATGACCATAAAAGATATTACTCATATAAATAGAACAACCATTATTCTCTGATTTAAATGAATAACCGTCTCGCATCAAACAAGATCCAGATATAATGTTCATGCTCAATGTTGGCACCAAATAACAATTATTTAGGTCTAAAACTAATCCCGATGGTAGATGTAGAGGTAGCGTGCCGACCGCGATCACATCGACTTTGGAACCATTTCCCACGCGCATCGTCACCTCGTCCTTAGCCAATCTTCGCTTAATTCGTAGTCCCTGTTTCGAGTTGCAAATATTAGCAACAGAACCAGTATCAAATACCCAGGTGCTACTGCGAGCATTAGTAAGGTACACATCAATAACATGTATATCTCATATACCTTTGTTCACTTTGCCATCCTTCTTATCCGCCAAATACTTGGGGCAGTTCCGCTTCTAGTGTCCAGTCTGCTTGCAGTAGAAGCACTCAGTTTCAGGCTTAGGTCCAGACTTGGGTTTCTTCTCTTGAGCAGCAACTTGCTTGCTGTTCTTTTTGAAGTTCCCCTTCTTCTTCCCTTTGCCCTTTTTCTTGAAACTGGTGGTCTTGTTAACCATCAACACTTGATGCTCCTTCTTGATTTCTACCTCCGCGGCTTTTAGCATCGCGAAGAGCTCGGGAATTGTCTTGTTCATCCCTTGCATATTATAGTTCATCACGAAGCTCTTGTAGCTTGGTGGCAGTGATTGAAGAATTCTGTCAATGACACTATCATCAGGAAGATTAACTCCCAGTTGAATCAAGTGATTATTATACCCAGACATTTTGAGTATGTGTTCACTGACAGAACTATTCTCCTCCATCTTGCAGCTTTAGAACTTATTGGAGACTTCATATCTCTCAATCCGGGCATTTGCTTGAAATATTAACTTCAATTACTGAAACATCTCATATGCTCCATGACGTTCAAAACGTCGTTGAAGACCCGGTTCTAAGCCGTAAAGCATGGCACGCTGAACTATCGAGTAGTCATCAGCTTTGCTCTGCCAGACGTTCTTAACGTCGTCAGTTGCATCAGCAGCAGGCCTGGCACGGAGCGGTGCTTCCAGGACGTAACTTTTCTGTGCAGCAATGAGGATAATCCTCAGGTTACGGACCCAGTCCATGTAATTGCTACCATCATCTTTCAACTTTGCTTTCTCAAGGAACGCATTAAAATTTAACGGAACAACAGCACGAGCCATCTATCTACAAACAAACATAGACAAGCAAAATACTATCAGGTACTAAGTTCATGATAAATTTAAGTTCAATTAATCATATTACTAAAGAACTCCCACTTAGACAGACATCTCTCTAGTCATCTAAGTGATCACGTGATCCAAATCAACTAAACCATGTCCGATCATCACGTGAGATGGAGTAGTTTCAATGGTGAACATCACTATGTTGATCATATCTACTATATGATTCACGTTCGACCTTTCGGTCTCCGTGTTCCGAGGCCATATCTGTATATGCTAGGCTCGTCAAGTATGACCTGAGTATTCCGCGTGTGCAACTGTTTTGCACCCGTTGTATTTGAACGTAGAGCCTATCACACCCGATCATCACGTGGTGTCTCAGCACGAAGAACTTTCACAACAGTGCATACTTAGGCAGAACACTTCTTGATTATTAAGTGAGAGATCATCTTAAAATGCTACCGTCAATCAAAGCAAGATAAGATGCATAAAGGATAAACATCACATGCAATCAATATAAGTGATATGATATGGCCATCATCATCTTGTGCTTGTGATCTCCATCTCCGAAGCACCATTGTGATCACCATCGTCACCGGCGCGACAGCTTGATCTCCATCGTAGCATCATTGTCGTTACGCCATCTATTGCTTCTACGACTATCGCTACCGCTTAGTGATAAAGTAAAGCAATTACAGGGCATTTGCATTTCATACAATAAAGAGACAACCATATGGCTCCTGCCAGTTGCCGATAACTTTGGTTACAAAACATGATCATCTCATACAATAAAATATAGCATCACGTCTTGACCATATCACATCACAACAAGCCCTGCAAAAACAAGTTAGACGTTCTCTACTTTGTTGTTGCAATTTTTACGTGGCTGCTACGGGCTTAGCAAGAACCGTTCTTACCTACGCATCAAAACCACAACGATAGTTTGTCAAGTTGGTGTTGTTTTAACCTTCGCAAGGAACGGGCGTAGCCATACTCGGTTCAACTAAAGTGAGAGAGACAGACACCCGCCGGTCACCTTTAAGCAACGAGTGCTCGTAGTGGTGAAACCAGTCTTGCTTAAGCGTACGCGTAATGTCGGTCCGGGCCGCTTCATCTCATAATGCCGCTGAACCAAAGTATGACATGCTGGTAAGCAGTATGACTTATATCGCCCACAACTCACTTGTGTTCTACTCGTGCATATAACATCAACGCATAAAACCTAGGCTCGGATGCCACTGTTGGGGAACGTAGTAATTTCAAAAAAATTCCTACGTACACGCAAGATCATGGTGATGGCATAGCAACGAGAGGGGAGAGTGTTGTCCACGTACCCTCGTAGACCGTAAGCGGAAGCGTTATGACAACGCGGTTGATGTAGTCGTACGTCTTCACGATCCGACTGATCCAAGTACCGAACGTACGGCACCTCTGAGTTCAGCACACGTTCAGCTTGATGACGATCCCCGGGCTCCGATCCAGCAAAGCTTCGGGGATGAGTTCCGTCAGCACGACGGCGTGGTGACGATGATGATGCTCTACCGGCGCAGGGCTTCGCCTAAACTCCACGACGATATGACCGAGGTGGAATATGGTGGAGGGGGGCACCGCACACGGCCAAGGAACGATTCGTAGATCAACTTGTGTGTTATGGGGTGCCCCCCTGCCCCCGTATATAAAGGAGGGAGGGGGAGGTGCGGCCGGCCCCCTTGGGGTGTGCCTGGAGGAGTCCTACTCCCACCGGGAGTAGGACTCCCCCCTCTTGCCTTGGTGGAGAAGGAAAGGGGGAGGGGAAAGAGGAGAGGGGGGCGCCGCCCCCCCCCCCTTCCTTGTCCTATTAGGACTAGGGGGAGGGGGCCTGCGGCCTGCCCTGGCCGGCCCTCCTCTTCTCCCTCATGGCCCACTAAGGCCCATTAACCCCCGGGAGGGTTCCGGTAACCCCCCGGTGTTCCGGTAAAATCCTGATTTCACCTGGAACCTTTTCGATGTCCAAACATAGGCTTCCAATATATCAATATTTATGTCTCGACCATTTCGAGACTCCTCGTCATGTCCGTGATCACATCCGGGACTCCGAACAAACTTCGGTGCATCAAAACTTATAAACTCATAATAAAATTGTCATCGTAACGTTAAGCGTGCGGACCCTACGGGTTCGAGAACTATGTAGACATGACCTAGAACCATTCTCGGTCAATAACCAATAGCGGGACCTAGATGCCCATATTGGTTCCTACATATTCTACGAAGATCTTTATCAGTCAAACTGCATAACAACATACGTTGTTCCCTTTGTCATCGGTATGTTACTTGCCCGAGATTTGATCGTCGGTATCCAATACCTAGTTCAATCTCGTTACCGGCAAGTCTCTTTACTCGTTCCGTAATGCATCATCCCATAACCAACTCATTTGGTCACATTGCTTGCAAGTCTTATAATGATGTGCATTACCGAGAGGGCCCAGAGATACCTCTCCGACAATCGGAGTGACAAAACCTAATCTCGAAATACGCCAACTCAACATGTATCTTCGGAGACACCTGTAGTACTCCTTTATAATCACCCAGTTACATTGTGACGTTTGGTAGTACCCAAAGTGTTCCTCCGGTAAACGGGAGTTGCATATTTCTCATAGTTACAGGAACATGTATAAGTCATGAAGAAAGCAATAGCAGTATACTAAACGATCAAGTGCTAGGCTAACGGAATGGGTCATGTCAATCACATCATTCTTCTAATGATGTGATCCCATTAATCAAATGACAACACATGTCTATGCTTAGGAAACATAACCATCTTTGATTAATGAGCTAGTCAAGTAGAGGCATACTAGTGACTATATGTTTGTCTATGTATTCACACATGTATCATGTTTCCGGTTAATACAATTTTAACATGAATAATAAACATTTATCATGATATGAGGAAATAAATAATAACTTTATTATTGCCTCTAGGGCCTATTTCCTTCAACATGTATATCACATATACCTTTAGTGTTGTCGGCCTTCTTGTCTGCTAAGTATTTGGGGCAGTTCCGCTTCCAGTGACCCTTCCATTTGCAATAAAAGCACTCAGTCTCAGGCTTGGGTCCATTCTTGGACTTCTTCCCGGCAACTGGCTTACCGGGCGCGGCAACATCCTTGCCGTACTTCTTGAAGTTCTTCTTACCCTTGCCTTTCTTGAACTTAGTGGTTTTATTGACCATGAACACTTGATGTTCCTTTTTGATTTCTACCTCTGCTGACTTCAGCATTGAAAATACTTCAGGGATAGTTTTCACCATCCCCTGCATATTGTAGTTCATCACAAAGCTCTTGTAGCTCGGTGGGAGCGACTGAAGGATTCTATCAATGACCGCCTCGTCTGGGAGGTTACTGTCCAGCTGGGATAGGCGGTTGTGCAACCCAGACATTTTGAGTATGTGCTCACTGACAGAACTATTTTCCTCCATCTTACAACTATAGAACTTGTCGGAGACTTCATATCTCTCGACCCGGGCATGAGCTTGGAAAACCATTTTCAGCTCCTCGAACATCTCATATGCTCCGTGTTGCTCAAAACGCTTTTGGAGCCCCGGTTCTAAGCTGTAAAGCATGCCGCACTGAACGAGGGAGTAATCATCAGCACGTGACTGCCAAGCGTTCATAACGTCTTCGTTCTTTGGGATGGGTGCTTCACCTAGCAGTCCTTCTAGGACATATGCTTTCTTGGCAGCTATGAGGATGATCCTCAGGTTCCGGACCCAGTCCGTATAGTTGCTGCCATCATCTTTCAGCTTGGTTTTCTCTTGGAACGCGTTGAAGTTCATGTTGACATGAGCATTGGCCATATGATCTACAAGACATTTTGCAAAGATTTTAAACTAAGTTCATGATAATTAAGTTCATCTAATCAAATTATTTAATGAACTCTCACTCGGATTAGACATCCCTCTAGTCATCTAAGTGTTACATGATCTGAGTTGACTAGGCCGTGTCCGATCATCACGTTAGACGGACTAGTCATCATCGGTGAACATCTCCATGTTGATCGTATCTTCCATACGACTCATGTTCGACCTTTCGGTCTCTGTGTTCTGAGGCCATGTCTGTACATGCTAGGCTCGTCAAGTTAACCTAAGTGTTTTGCATGTGTAAATCTGTCTTACACCAGTTGTATGTGAACGTTAGAATCTATCACACCCGATCATCACGTGGTGCTTCGAAACAATGAACTGTCGCTACGACGCACAGTTAGGGGGAACACTTTCTTGAAATTATTATGAGGGATCATCTTATTTACTACCGTCGTTCTAAGTAAACAAGATGCAAAAACATGATAAACATCACATGCAATCAAATAGTAGTGACATGATATGGCCAATATCATATAGCTCCTTTGATCTCCATCTTCGGGGCTCCATGTGAAGGAAATATGCCCTATAGGCAATAATAAAGTTATTATTTATTTCCTTATTTCGTGATAAATGTTTATTATTCATGCCAGAATTGTGTTAACCGGAAACATAATACATGTGTGAATACATAGACAAACATAGTGTCACTAGTATGCCTCTACTTGACTAGCTCGTTTATCAAAGATGGTTATGTTTCCTAGCCATGGACAAAAGAGTTGTCATTTGATTAATGGGATCACATCATTAGGAGAATGATGTGATTGACATGACCCATTCCGTTAGCCTAGCACTTGATCGTTTAGTATGTTGCTATTGCTTTCTTCATGACTTATACATGTTCCTGTAACTATGAGAATTTTGCAACTCCCGTTTACCGGAGGAACACTTTGGGTACTACCAAACGTCACAACGTAACTGGGTGATTATAAAGGAGTACTACAGGTGTCTCTGAAGGTACATGTTGAGTTGGCGTATTTCGAGATTAGGTTTTGTCACTCCGATTGTCGGAGAGGTATCTCTAGGCCCTCTCGGTAATGCACATCTTTATAAGCCTTGCAAGCAATGTGACCAAATGAGTTGGTTACGGAATGATGCATTACGGAACGAGTAAAGAGACTTGCTGGTAACGAGATTGAACTAGGTATTGGATACCGACGATCAAATCTCGGACAAGTAACATACCGATGACAAAGGGAACACCGTATGTTGTTATGCGGTTTGACCGATAAAGATCTTCGTAGAATATGTAGGAACCAATATGGGCATCCAGGTTCTGCTATTGGTTATTGACCGAGAATAGTTCTAGGTCATGCCTACATAGTTCTCGAACCCGTAGGGTCCGCACGCTTAACGTTACGATGACAGTTATATTATGAGTATATGAGTTTTGATGTACCGAAGGAGTTCTGAGTCCCGGATGATATCGGGGACATGACGAGGAGTCTCGAAATTGTCGAGACGTAAAGATCGATATATTGGACGACTATATTCGGATTTCGGAAAGGTTCCGAATGATTCGGGTATTTTTCAGAGTACCAGAGAGTTACGGGAATTCGCCGGGAGAAGTATTGGGCCTTATTGGGCCATACGGGAAAGAGAGAGGGGCTGCCTAGGGCAGGCCGCGCGCCCCCCCAAGGCCTAGTCCGAATTGGACTAAGGGGAGGGGCCGCACCCCCTCCTTCCTTCCCTTCTCTCTTCCCTTTCCTTCTCTCCTACTCCTACTACATGGAAGGTCTCCTAGTTGGACTAGGAAAGGAGGGAGTCCTACTCCCAGTGGGAGTAGGACTCCTCCCTGGCGCGCCCTCCCTTGGCCGGCCGCCCCCTCCCCCTTGCTCCTTTATATACGGGGGCAGGGGGGCACCCCATAACACACAAGTTGATCTACGGATCGTTCCTTAGCCGTGTGCGGTGCCCCCCTCCACCATATTCCACCTCGGTCATATCGTCACCGAGTTTAGGCGAAGCCCTGCGCCGGTAGAGCATCATCACCGTCACCACGCCGTTGTGCTAACGGAACTCATCCCCGACACTTTGCTGGATCGGAGTCCGGGGATCGTCATCGAGCTGAACGTGTGCTGAACTCGGAGGTGCCGTACGTTCGGTACTTGGATCGGTCGGATCGTGAAGACGTATGACTACATCAACCGCGTTGTCATAACGCTTCCGCTTACGGTCTACGAGGGTACGTGGACAACACTCTCCCCTCTCATTGCTATGCCATCACCATGATCTTGCGTGTACGTAGGAAATTTTTGAAATTACTACGTTCCCCAACAGTGGCATCCGAGCCTAGGTTTTATGCGTTGATGTTATATGCACGAGTGGAACACAAGTGAGTTGTGGGCGATATAAGTCATACTGCTTACCAGCATGTCATACTTTGGTTCAGCGGCATTGTGAGATGAAGCGGCCCGGACCGACATTACGCGTACGCTTATGCGAGACTGGTTTCACCGCTATGAGCACTCGTTGCTTAAAGGTGACCGGCGGGTGTCTGTCTCTCTCACTTTAGTTGAACCGAGTGTGGCTACGCCCGGTCCTTGCGAAGGTTAAAACAGCACCAACTTGACAAACTATCGTTGTGGTTTTGATGCGTAGGTAAGAACGGTTCTTGCTAAGCCCGTAGCAGCCACGTAAAATTTTGCAACAACAAAGTAGAGGACGTCTAACTTGTTTTTGCAGGGCATGTTGTGATGTGATATGGTCAAGACGTGATGCTATATTTTATTGTATGAGATGATCATGTTTTGTAACCGAAATTATCGGCAACTGGCAGGAGCCATATGGTTGTCGCTTTATTGTATGAAATGCAAACGCCCTGTAATTGCTTTACTTTATCACTAAGCGGTAGCGATAGTCGTAGAAGCAATAGATGGCGTAACGACAATGATGCTACGATGGAGATCAAGGTGTCGCGCCGGTGACGATGGTGATCATGACGGTGCTTCGAAGATGGAGATCACAAGCACAAGATGATGATGGCCATATCATATCACTTATATTGATTGCATGTGATGTTTATCCTTTATGCATCTTATCTTGCTTTGATTGACGGTAGCATTTTAAGATGATCTCTCACTTAATAATCAAGAAGTGTTCTCCCTGAGTATGCACCGTTGCGAAAGTTCTCCGTGCTGAGACACCACGTGATGATCGGGTGTGATAGGCTCTACGTTCGAATACAACGGGTGCAAAACAGTTGCACGCGCGGAATACTCGGGTAAAACTTGACGAGCCTAGCATATACAGATATGGCCTCGGAACACGGAGACCGAAAGGTCGAGCGTGAATCATATAGTAGATATGATCAACATAATGATGTTCACCATTGAAACTACTCCATCTCACGTGATGATCGGACATGGTTTAGTTGATTTGGATCACGTGATCACTTAGATGACTAGAGAGATGTCTGTCTAAGTGGGAGTTCTTAAGTAATATGATTAATTGAACTTGAATTTATCATGAACTTAGTCCTGGTAGTATTTTGCAAATTGTGTTATAGATCAATAGCTCGCGTTGTTGCTTCCCTATGTTTTTGCTTCCTTATGTTTTTATATGTGTTCCTAGAGAAAACTATGTTGAAAAATGTTAGTAGCAATGATGCGGACGTGGTCCGTGATCTGAGGTTTATCCTCATTGCTGCACTGAAGAATTATGTCCTTGATGCACCGCTAGGTGACAGACCTATTGCAGGAGCAGATGTAGACGTTATGAACGTTTGGCTAGCTCAAGATGACTACTTGATAGTTTAGTGCACCATGCTTAACGGCTTAGAATCGGGACTTCAAAGATGTTTTGAACGTCATGGACCATATGAGATGTTCTAGGAATTGAAGTTAATATTTCAAGCAAATACCCAAGTTGAGAGATATGAAGTCTCCAGCAAGTTCTATTGCTAAAAGATGGAGGAGAATCGCTCAACTAGTGAGCATGTGCTCAGATTGTCTGAGTACTTCAATCGCTTGAATCAAGTGGGAGTTAATCTTCCAGATAAGATAGTGATTGACAGAATTCTCTAGTCACCATCACCAAGTTAGTAGAACTTTGTGATGAACTGTAGTATGCAAGGGATGACGAAAATGATTCCGAGCTCTTCGTGATGTTGAAATCAACGAAGGTAGAAATCAAGAAAGAGCATCAAGTGTTGATGATTGACAAGACCACTAGTTTCAAGAAAAGGGCAAAGGGAAAGAAAGGGAATTTCAAGTAGAATGACAAGCAAGTTGACAGTCCCGCGAAGAAGCCCAAAGCTATACCAAAGCCTGAAACTAAGTGATTATACTGCAAAGGAAATGGTCACTAGAAGCGGAAATGCCTTGAATATTTGGTGGATAAGAAGGATGGCAAAGTGAACAAGGGTATACATGTTATTGATGTGTACCTAACGAGTGTTTATAGTAACCCCTGAGTATTTGATACTTGTTCGGTTGCTAAGATTAGTAACTCGAAACAGGAGTTACAGAATAAACAGAAACTAGTTGAGGGTGAAGTGACGATGTGTGTTGGAAGTGGTTCCAAGATTGATATGATCATCATCGCACACTCCTTTCGGGATTATTGTTTAACCTAAATAAATGTTATTTGGCGTTTGCATTGAGCATGAATATGATTTGATCATGTTTATTGCATTACGGTTATTCATTTAAAATTAGAGAATAATTGTTGTTCTGTTTACATGAATAAGACCTTCGATGGTCATACACCCAATGAACATAGTTTGTTGGATCTCGATCGTAGTGATACACATATTCATAATATTGATGCCAAAAGATGAAAAGTTAATAATGATAGTGCAACTTATTTGTGGCACTGCCGTTTGAGTCATATCGGTGTAAAGCGCATGAAGAAACTCCATAAAGATGGATTTTCGGAATCACTTGGTTATGAATCATTTGATGCTTGCAAACCCTGCCTTTTGGGCAAGATGACTAAAAACTCCGTTCTCCGGAACAATGGAACAAGCTACTGACTTATTGGAAATAATACATACCGATGTATGCGATCCAATGAGTGTTGATGCTCGTGGAAAGTATCGTTATTTTCTGACCTTCACAAAATGATTTGAGCAGATATGGGTATATCTACTTGATGAAACATAAGTCTGAAATAATTGAAAGGTTCAAAGAGTTTCAGAGTGAAGTGAAAAATCATCGTAACAAGAAAATAAAGTTTCTACGATCTGATCGCGGAGACGAATATTTGAGTTATGAGTTTGGTCTTCAGTTAAAACAATGTGGAATAGTTTCACAGCTCACGCCATCTGGAACACCACAACATTATGGTGTGTCCGAATGTCGTAACCGCACTTTATTAGATATGGTGCGATCTATGATGTCTCTTATCGGTTTTACCACTATCGTTTTGGGGTTGTGCATTAGAGACAGCTGCATTCACATTTAAAAGGGCACCATCTAAATCCGTTGAGACGACATCGTATGAACTATGGTTTAGCAGTAAACCTAAGCTGTCATTTCTTAAAGTTTGGAGTTGCGATGCTTATATGAAAAAAGTTTCAACCTGATAAGCTCAAACCCAAATCGGAGAAGTGTGTCTTCATAGAATACCCAAAGTTAACTATTGGGTACACCTTCTATCACAGATCGGAAGGCAAGTTATTCATTGCTAAGAATGGATCCTTTCTAGAGAAGGAGTTTCTCTCGAAAGAAGTGAGTGGGAGGAAAGTAGAACTTGATGAGGTAACTGTACCTGCTCCCTTATTGGGAAGTCGTTCATCACAGAAATCTGTTCCTGTGACTACTACACCAATTAGTGAGGAAGTTAATGATGATGATCATGAAACTTCAAATTAAGTTACTACAGAACCTCGTAGGTCTTCCAAAGTAAGATCCGCACCAGAGTGATACGGTAATCCTGTTCTGGAAGTCATGTTACTAGACCATGATGAACCTACGAACTATGAGGAAGCGATGATGAGCCCAGATCCCACGAAATGGCTTGAGGCCATAAAATCTGAGATATGATCCATGTATGAGAACAAAGTATGGACTTTGATTGACTTGCTCGATGATCAGCAAGCCATGTTAAATAAATGGATCTTCAAGAGGAAGACGGACATTGATAGTAGTGTTACTATCTACTAAGCTCGACTTGTTGCGAAATGTTTTCAACAAGTTCAAGGTGTTGAATACGATGAGATTTTCTCACTCGTATCGAAGCTTAAGTCTGTCTGAATCATGTTAGCAATTGCCACATTTTATGAAATCTGGCAAATGGATGTCAAAACTGCATTCCTTAATGGATTTATTAAAGAAGAGTTGTATATGATGCAACCAGAAATTTTTTGTCAATCCTAAAGATGCTAACAAAGTGTGCAAGCTCCAGCAATCCATCAATGGACTGGTGCAAGCATCTCGGAGTTGGAATATACGCTTTGATGAGTTGATCAAAGCATATGGTTTTATACAGACTTTTGAAGAAGCCTGTATTTACAAGAAAGTGAGTGGGAGCTCTGTAGCATTTCTAATATTATATGTGGATGACATATTGTTAATTGGAAATGATATGGAAATTCTGGATAGCATGAAAGGATACTTGAATAAGAGTTTTTTAAAGCAAGACCTCGGTGAAGCTGCTTACACATTGAGCATCAAGATCTATATAGATAGATCAAGATGCTTGATAAGATTTTTCAATGAGTACATACCTTGATAAATTTTGAAATAGTTCAAAATGGAACAGTCAAAGAAGGAGTTCTTGCCTGTGTTACAAGGTGTGAAGTTGAGTAAGACTCAAGACCCGACCATTGCAGAAAATAGAAAGAGAATGAAAAGTCATTCCCTATGCCTCAGTCATAGGTTCTATAAAGTATGCTATGCTGTGAACCAGACCTATTGTATACCTTGCTCTATGTTTGGCAAAGGAATACAATTTTGATCTAATAAATAGATCACTGGACATGGGTCAAGAATATCCTTAGTGAGGACTAAGGAGACGTTTCTCGATTATGGAGGTGATAAAAGAGCCCGTCGTAAAAGTTACAACGATGCAAGCTTTTACACCAATCCAGATGACTCTAAGTCTCAATCTGGATACATATTGAAAGTGGGAGCAATTAGCTAGAGTACCTCCGTGCAGAGCATTGTGGACATAGAATATTTGCGAAATACATACGGCTCTGAATATGACAGACCCGTTGACTAAGCTTCTCTCACGAGCAAAACATGATCATACCTTAGTACTCTTTTGGGTGTTAATCACATAGCGATGTGAACTAGATTATTGACTCTAGTAAACCTTTGGGTGTTAATCACATAGCGATGTGAACTAGATTATTGACTCTAGTAAACCCTTTGGGTGTTGATCACATGATGATGTGAACTATGGGTATTAATCACATGCAGATGTGAATATTGGTGTTAAATCACATAGCGATGTGAACTAGATTATTGACTCTAGTGCAAGTGGGAGACTGAAGGAAATATGCCCTAGAGGCAATAATAAAGTTATTATTTATTTCCTTATTTCATGATAAATTTTTATTATTCATGCTAGAATTGTATTAACCGGAAACATAATACATGTGTGAATACATAGACAAACATAGTGTCACTAGTATGCCTCTACTTGACTAGCTCGTTTATCAAAGATGGTTATGTTTCCTAGCCATGGACAAAAGAGTTGTCATTTGATTAATGGGATCACATCATTAGGAGAATGATGTGATTGACATGACCCATTCCGTTAGCCTAGCACTTGATCGTTTAGTATGGTGCTATTGCTTTCTTCATGACTTATACATGTTCCTGTAACTATGAGAATTATGCAACTCCCGTTTACCGGAGGAGCACTTCGGGTACTACCAAACGTCACAACGTAACTGGGTGATTATAAAGGAGTACTACAGGTGTCTCCGAAGGTACATGTTGAGTTGGCGTATTTCGAGATTAGGTTTTGTCACTCCGATTGTCGGAGAGGTATCTCTGGGCCCTCTCGGTAATGCACATCTTTATAAGACTTGCAAGCAATGTGACCAAATGAGTTGGTTACGGAATGATGCATTATGGAACGAGTAAAGAGACTTGCCGGTAACGAGATTGAACTAGGTATTGGATACCGACGATCAAATCTCGGACAAGTAACATACCGATGACAAAGGGAACAACGTATGTTGTTATGCGGTTTGACCGATAAAGATCTTCGTAGAATATGTAGGAACCAATATGGGCATCTAGTTTCCGCTATTGGTTATTGACCGAGAATAGTTGTAGGTCATGTCTACATAGTTCTCGAACCCGTAGGGTCCGCATGCTTAACGTTATGATGACAGTTATATTATGAGTATATGAGTTTTGATGTACCGAAGGAGTTCGGCGTCCCGGATGAGATCGGGGACATGACGAGGAGTCTCGAAATGGTCGAGACGTAAAGATCGATATATTGGACGACTATATTCGGAGTTCGGAAAGGTTCCGAGTGATTCGGATATTTTTCGGAGTACCGGAGAGTTACGGGAATTCGCCGGGAGAAGTATTGGGCCTTATTGGGCCATACGGGAAAGAGAGAGGGGCTGCCTAGGGCAGGCCGCCCCCCCCCCCCCAAGGCCTAGTCCGAATTGGACTAAGGGGAGGGGCCGCACCCCCTCCTTCCTTCCCTTCTCTCTTCCCTTTCCTTCTCTCCTACTCCTACTACATGGAAGGTCTCCTAGTTGGACTAGGAAAGGAGGGAGTCCTACTCCCGGTGGGAGTAGGACTCCTCCCTGGCGCGCCCTCCCTTGGCCGGCCGCCCCCTCCCCCTTGCTCCTTTATATACGGGGGCAGGGAGCACCCCATAACACACAAGTTGATCTACGGATCGTTCCTTAGCCGTGTGCGGTGCCCCCCTGCACCATATTCCACCTCGGTCATATCGTCGCAGAGTTTAGGCGAAGCCCTGCGCCGGTAGAGCATCATCATCATCACCACGCCGTCGTGCTGACGGAACTCATCCCCGACACTTTGCTAGATCGGAGTCCGGGGATCGTCATCGAGCTGAACGTGTGCTGAACTCGGAGGTGCCGTACGTTCGGTACTTGGATCGGTCGGATCGTGAAGACGTACGACTACATCAACCGCGTTGTCATAACGCTTCCGCTTACGGTCTACGAGGGTACATGGACAACACTCTCCCCTCTCGTTGCTATGCCATCAGCATGATCTTGCGTGTACGTAGGAAATTTTTGAAATTACTACGTTCCCCAACACCATGATCATCTTCGTCACCGGCATGACACCATGATCTCCATCATCATGATCTCCATCATCGTGTCTCCATGAAGTTGCTCACCAACTATTACTTCTACTACTATGGCTAATGGTTTAGCAATAAAGTAAAGTAATTACATGGCATTAAATCATTGACACATAGGTCATACAATAATTAAGACAACTCCTATGGCTCATGCCGGTTGTCATACTCATCGACATGCAAGTCGTGATTCCTATTACAAGAACATGATCTCATACATCACATATATATCATTCATCACAACTTTTGGCCATATCACATCACAAAGCAATTGCTGCAAAAACAAGTTAGACGTCCTCTAATTGTTGTTGCATCTTTTACGTGGCTGCAATAGGGTTCTTAGCAAGAACGTTTTCTTACCTACGAAAAAGCCACAACGTGATTTGTCAACTTCTATTTACCCTTCATAAGGACCCTTTTCATCGAATCCGCTCCAACTAAAGTGGTAGAGACAGACACCCGCTAGCCACCTTATGCAACTAGTGCATGTCAGTCGGTAGAACCTGTCTCACCTAAGCGTGCGTGTAAGGTCGGTCCGAGCCGCTTCATCCCACAATACCCCTGAAGCAAAATAAGACTAGTAGTGGCAAGAAAGTTGACAACATCTACGCCCACAACAAATTCGTGTTCTACTCATGCAAAGAGAACTACGCATAGACCTAGCTCATGATGCCACTGTTGGGGAACATTGCAGAAAATAAAAAAATTCCTACGGTTTCACCAAGATCAATCTATGAGTTCATCTAGCAACGAGAGAGAGGAGTGCATCTACATACCCTTGTAGATCGAGCGGAAGCGTTCAAGGGAACGGGGTTGAGGGAGTCGTACTCGTCGTGAGCCAAATCACCGGAGATCCTAGCGCCGAAAGGACGGCACCTCCGTGTTCAACACACGTACGGTCAGGGAGATGTCTCCTCCTTCTTGATCCAGCAAGGGGGAAGGAGAGGTTGATGAAGATCCAGCAGCACAACGGCGTGGTGGTGGATGCAGCAGGGATCCCGGCAGGGCTTCGCCAAGCGTCTGCGGGAGGGAGAGGTGTAGCAAGGGGGAAGGGAGGCGCCAAGTGCAAGGCTGCGGCTGCCCTCCCTCCCCCCCTCTATATATAGGGTCCCCAGGGGGGGCGTCCCTAGGAGATGGGATCTCCTAGGGGGGCGGCGGCCAAGGGGGGTGGCTTGCCCCCCAAGGCAAGTGGAGGCGCCCCCACCCCTAGGGTTCCCAACCCTAGGCGTAGGGGGGCCCAAGGGGGGGCGCACCAGCCCACCAGGGGCTGGCTCCCCTCCCACTTCAGCCCACGGGGCCCTCCGGGATAGGTGGCCCCACCCGGTGGACCCCCGGGACCCTTCCGGTGGTCCCGGTACAATACCGGATGACCCCGAAACTTTCCCGATGGCCGAAACAGCACTTCCTATATATAATTCTTTACCTATGGACCATTCCGGAACTCCTCGTGACGTCCGGGATCTCATCCGGGACTCCGAACAACATTCGGTTTGCTGCATAATAATATCTCTACAACCCTAGCGTCACCGAACCTTAAGTGTGTAGACCCTACGGGTTCGGGAGACACGTAGACATGACCGAGACGGATCTCCAGTCAATAACCAACAGCAGGATCTGGATACCCATGTTGGCTCCCACATACTCCTCGATGATCTCATCGGATGAACCACGATGTCGAGGATTCAAGCAACCCCGTATACTATTCCCTTTGTCAATCGGTATGTTACTTGCCCGAGATTCGATCGTCAGTATCCCAATACCTCGTTCAATCTCGTTACCGGCAAGTCACTTTACTCGTACCGTAATGCATGATCTCGTGACCAGACACTTGGTCACTTTGAGCTCATTATGATGATGCATTACCGAGTGGGCCCAGAGATACCTCTCCGTCATACGGAGTGACAAATCCCAGTCTCGATCCGTGTCAACCCAACAGACACTTTCGGAGATACCCGTAGTATACCTTTATAGTCACCCAGTTACGTTGTGACGTTTGGTACACCCAAAGCACTCCTACGATATCCGGGAGTTACACGATCTCATGGTCTAAGGAAAAGATACTTGACATTGGAAAAGCTCTAGCAAACGAACTACACGATCTTGTGTTATGCTTAGGATTGGGTCTTGTCCATCACATCATTCTCCTAATGATGTGATCCCGTTATCAATGACATCCAATGTCCATAGTCAGGAAACCATGACTATCTGTTGATCAACGGGATAGTCAACTAGAGGCTCACTAGGGACATATTGTGGTCTATGTATTCACACATGTATTACGATTTCCGGATAACACAATTATAGCATGAATAAAAGACAATTATCATGAACAAGGAAATATAATAATAATCCTTTTATTATTGCCTCTAGGGCATATTTCCAACAGAAGATTCTTCTCAAAATATCTTGACCATGGGTGTTGGTGCACTTCTTCCAATGGAACAAGAACTTCATGATGATGAAGATGAAGATGGAAGCTTCATGCATCATCAAACTACTTAAACCCATACCACCTCAAGCTCCTATTGCACAACCAATACTTGTAGATCAAGTACAAGATGATGATCAAGTTCCTCTTCATGATAATCATCAAGAACAAGATCATCACCAAGGACAAGAACAAGAAAGTGCAATCATTGACAGTGAACCTCAACAAATGGAAGATGAAGAAGAAGATCTTCCACCACACATCAATGATCCTTATGTTGAGGATGTGGATGATGGACATGAAGTTGAACCTCGCGAAACACTAACCTCCATCATGCATTGAGTGGCCAGTCGAGTTGATGTTGACAAAATTCTCACTGGTATATCGGAAGGTAGAGTTACTCGTAAACATTTGACAAACTTTTGTGCTCACTTCTCGTTTATATCTAGTGTTAATCCTCTCAAGGTACAAGATGCATTGATGGACAACGATTGGCTCGTTGCTATGCAAGAAGAGTTGAACAGTTTTGAACGCAACCAAGTGTGGTTGTTAGTCGAGAGGCCATCCACAAAACACAATGTCATTGGAACAAAATGGATTTTCAAGAACAAGCAAGATGAGAATGGTGTAATCATCCACAACAAGGCAAGGTTAGTGGCACAAGGGTACTCACAAGTTGAAGGTTTGGACTTTGGTGAGACCTTTGCCCCCGTTGCCCGTCTTGAATCTATTCGCATCTTACTTGCTTATGCTGCTTTCAATGGTTTTACATTACATCAAATGGATGTGAAGATTGATTTCCTTAACAGTCCTCTACAAGAATAAGTATATGTATCACAACCACCTGGGTTCATTGATCCCGATCACAAAGACTATGTGTATAAACTTCATAAGGCTTTGTATGGCCTCAAACAAGCACCTCGTGCTTGGTATGATCATCTTAAGAAGTTTTTACTCGATGATGGTTTTGTGAGAGGGGTGATCGATCCCACTCTTTTTACTAAGAGGGACGAAGGTGATTTGATCTTATGCCAAATCTATGTAGAAGATATCATTTTTGGTTCTCCTAACATTCATTTGTGCAAGAAGTTTGTGGCCTCCATGACCAAGAACTTTGGAATGCCACTCAATGCGGATTTAAAGTTCTTTCTCGGTTTCCAAATTCAACAATTTCAAGAAGGAATTTTCTTGTCTCAAGCAAAGTACTTCAAGGATATTCCAAAGAAGTTTGGAATGTCAGATGCTAGTCCATGTAAGACACCTATGCCTACAAAAATTGTAGTCACTGAAGACACAAACGGTATCCCCTTCGACCCTTCTATTTACCGCTCTATGATCGGTTCATTGCTGTACCTTTGTGCATCTAGACCAGATATCATGTTCAGTGTATGCATGTGTGCTAGATTTCAAGCTTCCCCTAGGGAAAGTCATCATAAGGCGGTTAAGCATATTCTTAGATACCTTGTTCACACCCCAAATTAAGTTGGGTCTATGGTATCCCAAGGATGCTAAGTTTGATCTCATTGGATAGACGGATGCGGATTGGGCTAGAGATAAAGTGTATCATAAGTCCACCTCCAGTGCATGTCAATTTCTTGGTTTCTCCTTGGTAAGTTGGTCCTCGAAGAAACAAAATTGTACTGCCCTCTCCACCGCCGAAGCAGAATACATTGCAACTGCCAGTTGTGCAATTCAATTACTATGGATGAGGCAGACTTTAAAGGATTGCGGTATCACCTATAGACATGTGCCTCTTCTATGTCATAATGAAAGTGCCATCAATATTGCTGAGAATCCCAAAGATCATACCCGCACCAAGCAGATTGATATTAGGTATCATTTCTTGAGGGATCATGTGGAAAAGGGTGACATTGATATTGCTCATGTTGGTACAGATATGCAACTTGCAGACATTTTCACCAAGCCATTGGATGAAGCAAGGTTTTGTCAACTTAGGCATGAACTTGGTATCTTGGAGCTTGACAACATTATGTGAAATCTAGTACCCATCCATGCATTTACTTCATGTCTTGTCTAGATGTAGGCATGTATTTAGGGGGGAGACACTCAACTCATGAGTTATCTCACCCTATATGATGCATAAATAAACCAAACACTCTCAAAGTTACTATGTTATCACTTTGTGACTTAGTACTTTAAATGATGGAGTTGTGATGTTGGGCTCAAGGTTAAAATCTTCGCAGTACCAAGTCACATATACTCAAACATGGTGGACGCGTCCACCACCCTCTCTTAGAGAGGGTGGACTTGTTTGTTTATTGTTTGTTTTGTCTGTGTGTTTGTCCGGTGTTTTTTTCTATATATTTGAGTGCTCTTGTTGTTGCTCTTGTGTTTTGCCACTAGCTTAGATTCTACCCAAGCCTCTCTCATCTCGAAACCATCTAATATTTGTCTAGTGCACAAGCTTCAAATCATTACCACATAAATGTTGATGTGGTGTGTGGTGGTCTTCGGAGCTTTCGGACCCCCTCCCTCTAGTTCTCAGGAGTTCAGAGAGGCTGTAATCTCTTTGGATATCCCGGAACTTCCGGGGTGGTGTCCGAAACTTCCGGCCACCGGAACTTCTGGCCTTGCCTGGAACTTCCATGTGTCGCGGGTCGTGGGCACTTATTATGGGCAAGGGATAACAAAGGGGTCCTTTTTCCCCTTATCCTATGTTCCATTGCTCTCTCTCCCCCTGAGGCGCCCCTCACCCATCGACGTCTTCCAGGCGAGCTGCCGGCCCCCGGAACCTCCGGCTCCTTCTTCCCTTTGATCGTGCTTGGAGGGGATTGATACGTCTACAATGTATCTATAATTTTTGATTGTTCCAAGCTATTATATTACCTGTTTAGGATGTTTATGGGCTTTACTTTACACTTTTATATCATTTTTGGGACTAACCTACTAACCGGAGGTCCAGCCTGAATTGCTGTTTTTTGCCTCTTTCAGTGTTTTGAAGAAAAAGAATATCAAACAGAGTCCAAATGGGATGAAACCTTTGGGAGCGATCTTTTTGGAACAAATGCAAACCAAGGGAGTTGGAGTGGACATCACACAATGAGTGAGGCGGTCACGAGGGTGCCCGACACGCCCTGTAAGGGTGGGCGCGCCCCCCACCCTCGTGGGCCCCTCAAGCATCCACTGACCTACTTCTTCCTCCTATATATATCTAAGTACCGTGAAACTTCCGGCTAGGGTTTCCATGTTCGGGCTGGGCCGGTACTTTCGTCGCCCAGAACTTCCGGGAACCCTGGAACTTCCGGCTCCCAGAACTTCTGGCCTAAGAAGAGTTCTGTCAAATTTTTTCGGCCAGTGAGATTCATTGATTCTCTTTTTCTTTGAGGCTTGTGTACTTATTTTTCCCCCATGTTATTCTCTATCTCTGTTCAGCAGGAGGGTTTGGTTCGCATGTATCCAAGGTGTATGAACGGAAATCCAAAGCTAGGGTCAAGAAGACAACGGCTGTTGTTTTGGGGCGTGAGAACATGTTTGACTGCCATCCTGAGGAAGATGCTGAGGCTGAAGATAGTGGATGTCCTCCTGCTGCTCCCGTCCACTCCAAGAAGCGGAAGACTACTTCCAAGAAGGCCAAAGCACCAAATGTTCAACATCCTCCTCCCGAGCCAGTCACCATGAAGGAAATGCCCGCACCGGAGTGGTTTGCTCCGCGTCGTGTCAATTCCTATCATCAAGACCGTGATCATGTGGTTGATTCCAAGTTTTGGACACTTTTCTAGCAACGCAACTATGAAGAGATTTTTTCTCAGTTCGTCAACAAGTGTGTCATTCAGAAGAGTATAGACATTGCTCACTTTGACAAGACTCCAACAAATTTTGCTTACTTTGAAGGGATCCAGAACATGTGTGTGAAGCTCAACCTCCTTCCACTCATGCACTTTCAACATGATGTGTCTCAACCTCTTGTGGCTCAGTTCTATGCCACTGTGCATTTTGGAACTGGTATGCAGCACACTCTTACTTGGATGAGTGGTAATGAGAAGTTCTCTTCTCCATTCTTAGTGTTGGCCGGTCTTCTGGGCTATGAGTATACTGACACTACTGTTGACCATGGTTACAAGATTCATGACAAAGGGGTCTTCCAGGCTATTCACTTGGCTGATTTGTATCCTCCATCTGGAAAGGTTGGATCTTGTCGGTGGAAACGACACATATGGGATCAACTAGGATCCCTACTACGGTTCCGGGGCGCGAGGGGTTGAGAGAAGAGCGAGATCAACAGCCAGTCCAAGCACAAAGATCGTTTACCCAGGTTCGGGCCGTGACGTGCGTAATACCCTAGTCCTACTTTTGGTGTCTATTCTGGTGTTCTTGGAGTTCTTGAGCTAGCTACAATGAGTAACTTGTCAAGGGGTCCGAATCCCTCTCCAGTATGCCTTGGGCCTCCTTTTATAGTCAAGCGAATCGCCACAGTAGCACACAGGACGTGGCATCGGCGTATAACGACTAAGCTTATCGCTAGCCATTATGGGACAAAACGCATTTAATGCACCTCTTAGGTGTCCCCTACTTTATCAGGGGCGGAAACTGACCCCCGTACCGTCCGTCGCCGCTCCACCTTGCTCCGACACGCGTCCGGGCTAATGGGGCGCGTGGTGCCATGTAAGCTGGCAGGCAGCTGAGGTGGCGCGGTGGTAAGGTCTTCACGAAGATTTGCATGCCACCACGTAGGCGTCGCTGAGTTGTCCTAGATGCCTCCTATTGACACGCAGGTGCCTGCCTAGCTGGTGGGCTGGCAGCAGCATGGGAGCGTTGGTGGGATCGTGGCAGGCGTGGGCCTGGCTGCGGCCTCGCAAACGTCCTCTTCAAGGGCCTTGTCGGGGCCCCGGCAAGGGTCTTACCGCAGTGCCGTGGTCGTCCCCGGCAAGGATGTTGCCGGAGGTCTTGTGGGTTTCCTTGGCAAGGATCGTCGTCATCTATCTTTGTCTTCACAAAGATCTGCATGCCACCACAGAAATGCCTCCCGAACCCTGGTTCCAATGAGGCTGACGGTGTTTGGAAACCTTGGGCTCAAGGGTGGCACGTTCTGCTGGCGTGTGATTGGAAACTTTTGTTTGCATCTTTTACTTTCTAACCTATATCATAAGAATACCAAAATATTTATCTTATCTTAGTATCTCTATCAGATCTCATTTCCGCAAGTTTCCGTGAAGGGATTGACAACCCGTTTATCGCGTTGGTTGTGAGGTTCTTGTTTGTTTGTGTAGGCGTGTGGGACTTGTGAGGAGCCTCCTACTGGATTGATACCTTGGTTCTCAAAACTAAGGGAAATACTTATGCTACTTTGCTGCATCACCCTTTCCTCTTCAAGGGAAAAACCAATGCATGCTCAAGAGGTAGCAAGAATGATTTCTGGCGCCGTTGCCGGGGAGGTCTTCGCTCAAGTCAAGACATACCAAGTACCCATCACAAACTCATCTCCCTCGCATTACATTATTTGCCATTTGCCTCTTATTTTCCTCTCCCCCACTTCACCCTTGCCATTTTATTCGCCCTCTCTTTCCCGTTCTCCTCTCTCTTTCGCTTGCCTTTTGTGTGCTTGTGTATTGGATTACTTGTCACGATGGCGCAAGATAATACTAAATAGTGTGACTTTTCCAATACCAATAATAATGATTTCCTTAGCACTCCGATTGCTCCTCTTAATGATGTTGAAACTTGTGAAATCAATGCTGCTTTATTGAATCTTGTTATGAAAGATCAATTCTCCGACCTTCCTAGTGAAGATGCCGCTACTCATCTAAACAACTTTGTTGATTTGTGTGATATGCGAAAGAAGAAAGATACGGATAATGATATTGTTAAATTGAAATTATTTCTGTTTTCACTTAGAGATCGTGCTAAAACTTGGTTTTCGTCTTTGCCTAAAAATAGTATTGATTCATGGAATAAGTGCAAAGATGCTTTTATCTCTAAGTATTTTCCTCCCGCTAACATCATCTCTCTTAGAAACGATAGTATGTATTTTAAACAACTTGATCATGAGCATGTTGCACAATCTTGGGAGAGAATGAAATTAATGATACGTAATTGCCCTACTCATGGTTCGAATTTGTGGATGATCATACAAAACTTTTATGCCGGGTTGAATTTTGCTTCTAGAAATCTTTTAGATTCGGCCGCGGGAGGCACTTTTATGGAAATCACTTTAGGAGAAGCTACAAAACTCCTTGATAATATTATGGTTAATTATTCTCATTGGCACACCGAAAGATGTACTAGTAAAAAAGTTCATGCTATAGAAGAAATTAATGTTTTGAGTGGAAAGATGGATGAACTTATGAAATTGTTTGCTACTAAGAGTGCCACTATTGGTCCTAGTGATATGCCTTTGTCTACTTTGATTGAGAATAATAATGAATCTATGGATGTGAATTTCTTGGCAGGAATAATTTTGGTAACAACGCGCATAGAGGAAACTTTAATCCTAGGCCGTTCCCTAGTAATTCCTCTAATAATTATGGTAATTCCTACAATAACTCTTATGGCAATTTTAATAAGATGCCCTCTGATTTTGAGATTAGTGTTAAAGAATTTATGAATTCTCAAAAGAATTTTAATGCTTTGCTTGAAGAAAAATTGCTTAAAGTTGATGAATTGGCTAGGAACGTTGATAGACTTTATCTTGATGTTGATTCTTTAAAACTTAGATTTATTCCTCCTAAGCATGATATCAATGAGTCTCTCAAGGCCATGAGAATTTCCATTGATGAGTGCAAAGAAAGAACCGCTAGGTTGCATGCTAAGAAAGATTGCTTTGTTAGAGCGTGTTCTTCTAGTTCTCATGAAAATAATGATCAAGATCTAAAAGTTATTGATGTGTCCCCTATTAAATATTTGTTTTGCAATATGGATCTTAATAATGATGGGACTGGAGGTGAATCAACTTTGGTTAAAAAGTGTTCCGATGATTTGGAGTATTTTGATCTTGATGCTAAAATTGGTAAAAGTGGGATTGGAGAAATTAAAACTTTACATAGTAATGAACCCACCACTTTGGATTTCAAGGAATTTAATTATGATAATTTCTCTTTAATAGATTGTATTTCCTTGTTGCAATCTGTGTTGAATTCTCCTCATGCTTATAGCAAAAATAAAGCTTTTACTAAACATATCGTTGATGCCTTGATGCAATCTTATGAGGAAAAACTTAATTTGGAAGTTTCTATACCTAGAAAACTTTATGATGAGTGGGGACCTACTATAAAAATTAAAATAAAATATCATGAATGCTATGCTTTGTGTGATTTGGGTGCTAGTGTTTCCACGATTCCGAAAACTTTATGTGATGTGCTAGGTTTCCATGAATTTGATGATTGCTCTTTAAACTTGCACCTTGCTAATTCCACCATTAAGAAACCTATGGGAAGGATTAATGATGTTCTTATCGTTGCAAATAGGAATTATGTGCCCGTAGATTTTATCGTTCTTGATATTGATTGCAATCTTCTGTGTCCTATTATTCTTGGTAGGCCTTTCCTTAGAACGATTGGTGCAATTATTGATATGAAGGAAGGAAATATTAGGTTCCAATTTCCATTAAGGAAAGGCATGGAACACTTTCCTAGAAAGAAAATTAAATTACCTTATGAATCTATTATGCGAGCCACTTATGAATTGAATGCCAAAGATGGCAACACTTAGATCTATTCTCGCTTTTTTGCCTAGCTAGGGGCGTTAAACGATAGCGCTTGTTGGGAGGCAACCCAATTTTACTTTTGTTCCTTGCTTTTTGTTCCTGCTTAGTAGTAAATAATTAATATAGTTTATGTTTAGATGTGTTTTTATGTTTAATTTAGTGTTCGTGCTAAGTAGAACCTATAGGATAGCTTACGATGATAGTTAATTTGATTCTGCTGAAAAACAGAAACTTTGCATGCACGAGAAAAAAATCAATTAATCACAGAAACGTGATTTTGCGTTGATTCTTTTTGCTGTAGATCAATAGACAAATTGCCTAGGACTTCCTAGTTTGGTAGGATTTTTGCAATTCCAGAAGTATTCGAAAGTTACAGATTTATACAGACTGTTCTGTTTTTGACAGATTCTGTTTTGTGTGTGTTGTTTGCTTATTTGATGCATCTATGGCTAGTATCGGGGGGTATGAACCATAGAGAAGTTGGAATACAGTAGGTTTAACACCAATATAAATAAAGAATGAGTTCATTACAGTACCTTATGTAGTGGTTTTTCTTTCTTGCACTAACGGAGCTTATGAGATTTCCTGTTGAGTTTTGTGTTGTGAAGTTTTCAAGTTTTGGGTAAAGATTTGATGGACTATAGAATAAGGAGGGGCAAGAACCTAAGCTTGGGGATGCCCATGGCACCCCAAGATATTAAAGGATGACCAAGAGCCTAAGCTTGAGGATGCCCTGGAAGGCATCCCCTATTTTGTCTTCGTCTATCGGTAACTTTACTTGGAGCTATATTTTTATTCGCCACATGATATGTGTTTTTCTTGGAGCATCTTGTATGATATGAGTCTTTGCTTTTTAGATTACAACAATCATCCTTGCTGTACACACCTTTTGGGAGAAACCCACATGTTTTGGAATTTATTAGAATACTCTATGTGCTTCACTTATATCTTTTGAGCTAGATAATTTTTGCTCTAGTGCTTCACTTATATCTTTTAGAGCACGACAGTGGCTTAATTTTGTAGAAATTGTTGATCTCTCATGCTTCACTTATATTATTTTGAGAGTCTTTTAGAACAACATGGTATTTGATATGGTTATAAAATTGGTCCTAGAATGATGAGCATCCAAGTTGGGTATAATAAAAACTATCATAGAAAGTGAATCGGATGCTAGCTATGATCAATTTAATGCTTGATAATTGTTTTGAGATATGAGGATGGTGATATTAGAGTCATGCTAGTTGGGTAATTATGAATTTAAGGAATACTTGTGTTGAAGTTTGTGATTCCCGTAGCATGCACGTATGATGAACCGCTTTGTGATGAAGTTGGAGCACGATTTATTTATTGATTGTCTTCCTTATGAGTGGCGGTCGGGATGAGCGATGGTCTTTTCCTACCAATCTATCCCCCTAGGAGCATGCGTGTAGTGCTTGGTTTTTGATCACTTGTAGATTTTCGCAATAAGTATATGAGTTCTTTATGACTATTGTTGAGTCCATGGATTATACGCACTCTCTCCCTTCCACCATTGCTAGCCTTCCTTGTGCCACACAACTTTCGCTGGTACCATACACCCACCATGTACCTTCGTCAAAACAGCCACCATACCTACCTATTATGGCATTTCCATAGCCATTCCGAGATATATTGCCATGCAACTTTCCACCGTTCCATTTATCATGACACGCATCATCATTGTCATATTGCTCTTGCGTAATCATGTAGTTGACATCGTATTTGTGGCAAGGCCACCCTCACGATTTTCATACATGTCACTCTTGGTTAATTGCATATCCCGGTACACCGCTGGAGGCATTCATATACAGTCATATTTTGTTCTAAGTATCGAGTTGTAATCTTGAGTTGTAAGTAAATAAAAGTGTGATGATCTTCATTATTAGAGCATTGTCCCAAGTGAGGAAAGAATGATGTAGACTATGATTCCCCCACAAGTCGGGATGAGACTTAAGACTTTACAAAAAAAGAGAAAGGCCATATAAATAAAAGAGAAAGGCCAAATAAAAAAATTAAAAAAATGAGAGAAAAAGAGAGAAAGGGACAATGCTACTATCATTTTTACCACACTTGAGCTTCAAAATAGCACCATGATCTGCATAATAGAGAGTCTCCTATGTTGTCATTTTCATATACTAGTGGGAATTTTTCATTATAGAACTTGGCTTGTATATTCCAATGATGGGCTTCCTCAAAACGCCCTAGGTCTTCATGAGCAGGCAAGTTGGATGCACACCCACTTAGTTTCTTTTGTTGAGCTTTCATACATTTATAGCTCTAATGCATCTGTTGCATGGCAATCCCTACTCACTCACATTGATATCTACTAATGGGCATCTCCATAGCCCGTTGATACGCCTAGTCGATGTGAGACTATCTTCCGCTTTTTTGTCTTCTCCACAACCACCATTCTATTCCACATATAGTGCTATGTCCATGGCTCACGCTCATGTATTGCATGAAAGTTGAAAAGGTTTGAGAATACTAAAGTATGAAACAATTTCTTGGCTTGTCATCGGGGTTGTGCATGATTAAATACTTTGTGTGATGAAGATAGAGCATAGCTAGACTATATGATATTGTAGGGATAACTTTCTTTAGCCATGATATTTTGAGAAGACATGATTACTTTGTTAGTATGCTTGAAGTATTATTGTTTTATCATGTCAATATGAACTTTTATTTTGAATCATTTGGATCTGAACATTCATGCCACAATAAAGAAAATTAGATTGAGAATTATGCTAGGTAGCATTCCACATCAAAAATTCTGTTTTTATCATTTACCTACTCGAGGACGAGCAGGAATTAAGCTTGGGGATGCTTGATACGTCTCTAACATATCAATAATTTTTTATTGTTCCATGCTATTATATTACCTGTTTTGGATGTTTATGGGCTTTACGTTACACTTTTATATCATTTTTGGGACTAACCTACTAACCGGAGACCCAACCCGAATTGTTGTTTTTGTGCCTATTTCAGTGTTTCGAAGAAAAAGAATATCAAACGGAGTCCAAACGGGATGAAACCTTCGGGAGAGATCTTTTTGGAACAAATGCAAACTAGGGGACTTGGAGTGGACATCACGCAACGAGCGAGGAGGTCACGAGGGTGCCTGTCTTGCCCTGTAAGGGTGGGCGCGCCCCCACCCTCGTGGGCCCCTCGAGCGTCCACCGACCTACTTCTTCCTCCTATATATATATATATATATATATATATATATATATATATATATATATATATATATATATATATATATATATATATATATATACATACATACATCTGGGCTATTCTGTTACGCGTAACAGAATATTATTCTGTTACCCTTTTTGAACTGACAGCCGGGAGACGTTGGACTGATATGAATTTCCCAGGTGAATTGATCTTACGGTGTGTACTGCGGAGGAGCAGGGCAGCCTAATTCAACGTGGACAGCGCCATGGACCGCCGCGATGCTTTGATTTTTGGGTTTGATTGATGACGGACTCCAGCACAAAGCATGCACGACACCAGGATCTAGCACTAGATCATCACGTCGACCACCGGCAACGTGGAAATGCACGAGGAAGACCAGGGACGCGGCAGTAACCCGGGGAGGTGCATGGCGTGCAAGTACCTGCGCCGGCGGTGCGCTCCCAATTGCATGCTCACCCCCTACTTCCTGGCATCGCAACCCTCACCGCTACGCCGCCGTCCACCTGGCCTTTGGCGCCATCAAAGTCGCCGGGTTGCTCGAGGATCGAGGTACGTGACCTCTGGTAATCAATCGTTCTTGCCGCCATTGACAAACCATCAGCTAGTTCGTGCTTGCATGGTTCGACATTTAAACTTGGTTGCCACTTGTAGAGCTTGCCGGTGGATGAGAGAGCTCAGGCGGTGGAGACGATGGTAATGGAGGCGCAGTGGCTGGTGGAGGACCCGGTGTACGCATGCGACGGGATCATCAACCAGCTGCAGGAGGAGATTCAGCCAACGCAGTGCGAGCTCACCAGGACGTGGGTGCAGCTCGCCATCGTCCTCGTGCATGGTGCACAGCTGCAGGGTTCCACGGCTGCTCTTCCGCCGCCGCAGCCGCAGCGAGACGATGGCCACCACGTCCTCGTCGCGCAGATGCAAGGCCAAGGGCACGGAAAGGCAATGTTGTTGCTTGACCCGGACGATGGCCACCGCGTCGCTGTCGCGCAGATGCAGGGGCAGGGAGAGGCGGTGCCATTGCTTGACCGGCCCGGACAACGGCCACCGCGTCCCCGTCGTGCAGGGGCAGAGGCAGGGAGAGGCGGTCGCATTACTTGACCCGGATGAGTTCTGGAACTCAAAGGGCTCTGAGCTCTGATCGATCAAGCGCGTATGTGCATCCACGCTGGGGGAAAATGATTGGGCGATCGATGGTGGCATTGGGCTTTTTACCATTGAAGTTGATAATTGATGAATAAATAATGTCGTGTTGCAATGATTTACACTCAACCTTTTATTGTCCTTATTAGGTAGAGAATCTCTTGTTAAATTAAGAGATTTGAAAGGCGTGTGTGTTGGTGGAACTGAATAGAAATGTACAGACATCTGAAACGCGCATGTATTGATGACATTGAGTCCGAATAAACTGGATCAGGGTTTTCGATCTTGTTTTCCATATAACCTGGCTCGTTTCCACAAGGTCAAAGCTGCATTTCTTGAATGGTCTGAAGATAAACTCCAGACGCCAACCATGCTGCCATCATCTTCATAAAAGGAAAAAAGTAGGATCATATAGGAATTTCCATCGTCTTCAAAGTTGTACTGACGATTTTTATCTCGTCGAACTGATTGTCTTCTCTACTTCAAAAAGAATACAAATACGAAAGACCCATCGTGTTGTTTTCCTTCTAAAAAACAGAGTACTCATACTAACATATGTGTGTGTTTGTACTGAGGTAGTTTTCACGAAGTAATTTTGAATACGGTTGCTTTTCCCGTTCAGCAAAAAGAGTACTCGAACTGATCTCCCTATGGTTTTGTGCTGAGCACGTTTTCACACTCGTCTTTTACTTTGTGTTTTCGGTAAGGTTTTCCTCTTTACTTTTCAACGGTTTACAGTATCATCTCCAACGACCTTGCATGGTTTATATCGTTGAACTGAATGCTATTTTTTTCAAAAAGAAAATGGTTTGCATGTTTTCTTTTAACTCGACATTTTTTTGCAATGATGTTCTGGACTTCTCTCATTTTACGACTTGTACATTTACCATTTGAATTTTCGTGGGGTTTCTTTTTTCTTTTGAACTTTTACAATTTGAATTTCTATGTGTGTTTCTTTTTTAATTCAAACTGACCATTTCTTTTTATTCCGAACTGATCGCCATTTTTAACTCGTACTGACCAATAATTTTAATTCAAACCTTATTGTACTTTCATATGACAGAAATTATTCATCTCCCCTGACCTCTTAAAGTTCAAGACTCGGGCACAAACATCCTCATCTTAGCAATTTCTTTTTATTCCGAACCGATCGCCGTTTTTAACTCGTACTGATCAATAGTTTTTAATTCAAACCCTTTTGTACTTTCACATGACAGAAATTATTCATCTCCCCTGACCTCTTAAAGTTCAAGATTCAGGCACAAACATCCTCATCTTAGCAAATTCTTTTTTATTCCGAACTAATTGCCATTTTTAACTGGTACTGATCAATATTTTTAATTCAAACCTTTTTGTACTTTCATATGACAGAAATTATTCATCTCCCCTGACCTCTTAAAGTTCAAGACTCGGGCACAAACATTCTCATCTTAGCAATTTCTTTTTATTCCAAATTGATCGCCTTTTTTAACTCGTACTGATCAATATTTTTTAATTCAACCTTTTTGTACTTTCATATGACAGAAATTATTCATCTCCCTTGACCTCTTAAAGTTCAAGACTCAGGCACAAACATCCTCATCTTAGCAGGACAAGCTAATTCATTTGCATGCGGAGCAACAATAACAATACTCCTAACATAACAAGGGACGTCACACTGAAAAACAATGCAACCAACGTGTTCTCTCCAGTGGTAAAATCCACAATTTTTGAGCTTGCACGACACCTAAACAAGAACTACATGATACACAATTTTCCATCATGCACCTGCTATCCTGAATGGTATCCTGAACATCTAAACAAGAACTCACTAGTAGAAAAAGTACTTGCAATTTTTTCCATCATTTACCCAGAGGTTCTGCCTTCTCCCCCGGCCCTGAAACAAGAGCACCATCAGTTTAGTTTTAAACAAATTGAAAGTTCGAACATGAGACATGTAGATATTCAAATGATGAAAGTCACAAAAGTGATCTACTTTTGTTTTACTTCAAATAATTCAACATGAAAAAGACAAATACAGATAAATATTTTTTGTGCGACATTCTGAAGCAGATGTGAGTTCGACCTTTTAAACAACCTTTTTGCACAAGGAGATGATGTTATTGAACTGGCTAGGTACATTCAATTTTACCTAGTATGGTTGGACTAGTAATGCAAGCACTGCTTCCAAGGTTTTATAGAGATCAGTAGCCATCCAACTACGAAATGCATGCAAACCCAATCTGCATACACTAGCGAACATTGAAAGAAAGAACCCCTGTTTCTCAACTTTGAACTTTCGTATGGGTTTTCCCTCAACTTATTGTATCCGTGGGTCTGAACTGATGCAAGTATATAAGAATACCAAACATTTATTACTTGAACCTGAAAAGGATCTGACACAGCTTGCCCTGGAACTGCAACTTGTATCTTTTACTGCTCATCTTTAACATTAAGAAAGTACTAATCAGTACTAGTATTTGTGCAAGTCATATTGATCAGTACTGCTGCTTGTCGTACTGATGAGCACAAGTACTGATCGCTAACACAGAGAATTTTTCATCTAGTTGACTTTTAACATTATATTAGAAAAAGTGATCTACAAAATAAAAAACTAGATTAGAATAGAAGCATTGGCTTATATTAGAAACGATGAGCTACGAGATAAACAACCAGATGCGAATTTGCTTCAAGTCAGGTTTGCTATTTTTTTGAATTTGATGCATGTTGCACTATAGGACTGCTACTGGTTTGCAAGTTGGAATTGAGTACTTTTAAATTGTTTGCATATTTTACTGCGGAAATCTAAACCACAAAGGAACACATCGGCATTACCAATCGTATATAGCAAAACTGAACTTTCTATGTCTACTGTTGTTTTTACAGAGTGGACTTATGTTTTCTTATGTACTTGAACTATTAATGTTTTTGAAAATTGCCACTATCACACATGTTATACTTGAAAACCCTTGCCAGACTAGGCACCCCCAAAATCCTGCACAACAAAGCATCCCCCATGTGAATTGTAGTAGCCTCTCTCTCTCTCTCTATGTCTCTTTTTTGCATCTCTCTCTATATGTCTCTTTTTTGCATGTATGAGCAGTCCCCCGAAGAACTCCTGAACTTTCGGTTGGATCAAAATCTAGATTACAAGAAAAATGGCCTTCATGGATGGCAGTATGTGAACTGAAGAGTAGGAGAGGAGGAGCACGAAGGTGTTTCTCACCAATCGTGTTCCTGATGGCGTGGTGGATGGCAAGAATAAATGGCTGAACAGGAGGTCGAGGCGTCGTGGAAGGAACTCCAGGGATACGTTTCATTACGAGGGTTTGCATATGGATGAACTGACTGACCCATTTTTCTTGTACTGAACCTTCTTTGTATGGAAGCGTGTTTTCCAGAAATTTAAGACTATACAAATACTATGTACAATATGGACATTTAGTAAGTCCGAACTTATCTTTTTGGCACTTTTTGCACCGAGGTAATAGAAGTGAACCTATGACGAAGAATAGAAATCAAAAAGAAATTTTTTGGAGGTGGAATAAGACGTCGGAGATCGGGTGGACCGGCTACACCTCCTCCTCTGGACTGATTGCTCCGGCGAAGTGGAGCTGATGGAGGCGGACATCACAAGCAGCATGATTTGGCCACTGCAGGGAATCCGAGTGACTACCAAGTCATCCTTGCTATTCCAGGATGACGTCCAGAGCACTGTGATGGGGGTGGAGGAGCCGGTGTCACCGAAGGGAATGGCGACTAGAGCAAATAAGTTTAGACAACAGCTATTTGCTTTCTATTCCTGGTGGTGTTTATTCAGCAAGGGCACCAGGGATGACTAGAACAAATAAGTTTAGTCATCCCTATGGTGTTTATTTAGGATCCATGCAAAGTAAAGTAGCATCTGTTTTTGAAATGGATGGTTATAGGTTTAGACAGAAGTTAAGTTTCAGCGATGCCCTTGCGGCGAAGCAAACTAAAATGTATCATTTTGCCTCAGGACTCTGCACATTTAAAGCATAATGCACTGGAAAGAACACACAAGTTAAACTGAAAATCAAAATAAAAGTTGGGGTAGCATGCCTGTGAGGAAGGAGGTTGAGGGCAGCAGGGTGTACAGTGGGCGAAGGACGCACAAGGAAGATGAGTTACCTCATCGCTAGGCTGTGAGGCGACCTCCATCTTGGAGGTCCTCGGGTTGGAGTGCATCGGCAATGAGTGGTGGGGCGGCGACAGGGGATAGGTTGGAGCGGTGGCACTGCAGAGATGATGACGACATGAGGTGTTACGGCTTGGAGCAGCAACAAGAGAAACAGAGGAACCGCCAACATGCTGTTGGCAAGGTTGCACCTGAGGTTGGAAAACATAGTTAATTAATTAACTCATCTAATGTAATCATCCAAGAGTTCTAGTCTTGGGTATGTATAACACTAAACAAAATTTTAGAAATTGAACTGAAGTAGAATACGAATTTGAACTAAATGAGAATAAGAAATTAAACTCAGCTAAAATAACAAATAGTTGAACCTTTCTTTCAGTTCACATATTATCATGAAATAGTACCAGACTATAAGGTTTAATACATGAAAGAAGAAATATATAAGCAGGCATTGCTGCCGGGAAATACTTAGTGCACCAGAGAACCTGCACTACTAGATTTGTTGAGAGAGTACTGAGGGCAGTACATCCCCGTGGCAGATAGGTAATTTCAAGTTCTATATGAACCAACACTGCTAGATTTGTTAAGAAAGTATTAAGGGCAACACATCGCCTCCAAAGCTTCTGGTGCAGGATAAAACACGTCATGCTTGGCCGCCTAGGATGCGTCCATCGACACATCGCGTACTCAGAAACTTGAGGAGGCGCTTCAGGACTAGCCAAACCTGCTTATTGGAGAAGCCAAGAGGCTTCATGGCCTCTAACACTTTCTAATAGCATCACCATAGTTGGAAAACATGGCGTTTAATCAAATGGTTCAGGGATCACTCCTAGTCAGTCCCACTGCTACCTGTGCTGCAGAGAACATGAATATAAAGCAGACAGTGACACATCCATTTTTCTTTATGATATATCTAAATTTACAGAATTTTCAAACTTGCACTGACGATACTTTAGGTGATATATCTAAACTTTACAGAATTTTGAAGAAATCGCTGCAAATCATTACTTATTTAGGTGATATATCTAAACTTACATAATTTTGAAACTTGCACTGACAATATTTCTGCACACACACCAACTATTTCTGTGATTTTTCATCGACTAACAACAGATTACACACCGAACTAATACCAAGTTTGGTACAAAAATCCAATGAAGGTGATATAAGTACATGTTAGAAACATAATTAAGTTCAGGTATATTAATTGGGAGAAGTTCAAAAAGAAACTTTTAAAACATTTGTATTAAAAAGATGTGTACTACACAACACCTTGACTCACTATGACGATATGTTTGTACTTCTCCACTGCCAGTGAAGAATTGCCTGTCGTCACGCTATCTACGTGAAGATGTGACCCTTCCCAAATATTGGAACTGATATGACAAGTAACAGTAGACAGTGTTGTAACAATATTTTTTCCTTAGAGCTTTTTTGGAGCAAGAAGTTTGAACATGTGGCAATGATTTCTTTTTTGCAGACACTAAATATTTGAACCTTTTGTGCAAGTATGTTTGAACTAGGGAGAAGAGAGCATAACAATGGAAGTGAAGCAATGGCATGTGGTACGGAAATTTTCTTCTCATAAACATGCACATCTTTTTTACTTTTTTGATACAAAAATTCCTGACAAAGGCTCAATATGAAATTAGAGAATACCAAACATTTATTTAGAGGGAAAAATTAACTACACAAGAGATTTTCATTTTTAGCCAGCTCTTTTTTCATCGATCAGCTTCTGTGCAACTTGATTTTGACCTAAGAAACAAATGAAAATGAAGTAGAGCGGAGAAAATTAGCGTCAAGTGAGGTAGTTACTAAGTAGGAGTGTGAACCTTTATGTACTAAACTTTTTAAAGTTTTGAGCTTGAACTTCTGTTCTTCTTTTAAGTACTAACACTACATAAAGCTTCTTTTAAGTTTTGATTCTGAACTGTTTGTGTCCTCGCTCAGACATTTTCCACAAACAGATGACGTGCACAAATTGTAGGTTTTTTCTTTTACCTTGATGCTTTTTTGGACTTCCAAAATAAACTCTGGTACATGTACTCTTCAATGAACTTATTTAGGTTTATGTGTTTGAACCTATGATATTCCCAAACAAGTACTTAGCTCGGTTGTCTTTTTTTTCCTTCATGATGGGATCAGAATAAATGACTTTGAGACAAACTACTAGACCTGATTTTTTTTGCAAAGAAGTCATACCATTTCAGCAGTGATGGAGGCATCGCCGCTGGCAATACTTGGCGCATAGGAGAACCTGCACTGCTGGATTTGTCGAGAGAGGACTGAGGGCAACACGATCCCATGGCTTTTTTTTCTGGAGTAGTCACAAAATATAGCAGAAACAAACAACACCAGAAGAACACTGCACAGTTGTTCCAATCGATCAGTTGTACTGAATTAGGTATCTACAAGCATCTATGAGATCACAAAACAAGTCTTTGCAAGAGTGCAAGATGGTAAATGTTTAGAACAAATTTAAATATCTTGTCATATAACAAATCCATGAAAGCGGATATTGTTTCTGAACAATTTTGCGTTAATCGCATCAGTCAGCTGGTAGAGCAAATTCTACCAAAGCCAGATAATACTAATACCTAAAGTATCTCCCTTCATGTTTCAGTTGTGAAGTTGTTTCAGTTCTGCGATATCAGCAAATAATTAAATAGCCAACTACTGAACTACAATCATAGCCACCAGACAAATTGGTTAAGAAGAATGAACGGAAACCTAGTTGCGCAAGAAACTTCTAGAGGCAGTGCATAGATACTCACAAGAACCGCTTGATTTCCGGCGCCATCCTCTGTAGAGGGTCGGTGGGGAGGGAGGGGGCGGCACGGCGGTGGGGGAGGGAGGAGGCGGAGCGCCGGCTGGGAGGGAGGGCGGCGCGTGGCGG
>NC_041385.1:750454353-750501645 GCF_002162155.2 Triticum dicoccoides
AAACCATCCAGGAGCACCACGAAAACCTAATTCCACCGCCGCAACCTTCTGTATCTGCCAGATCCCATCTTGGAGCCTTCGTCGGTGCTCTGCGGGAGGGGGAATCGACCATGGAGGGCCTCTCCATCACCACCAAGGCCTCTCCGATGAGTTGTGAGTAGTTTACCATAGACCTTCGGGTCCATAGTTATTAGCTAGATGTCTTCTCCTTCCTCTTCTTGGAGATCTATTCGATGTAACTCTTTCTGCGGTGTGTTGTCTTGATCCGATGAATTGTGGGTTTATGATCAAGTTTATTTATGAGAAATATTTGAATCTCCTTTGAATTATTTTTGTATGATTGGTTATCTTTGCAAGTCTCTTCGAATTATCAGTTTGGTTTGGCCTACTAGATTGATCTTTCTTGCCATGGGAGAAGTGCTTAGCTTTGGGTTCAATCTTGCGGTGTCCTTTCCCAGTGACAGCAGGGGCTGCAAGGCACGTATTGTATTGTTGCCATCGAGGATAAAAATATGGGGTTTATATCATATTGCATGAGTTTATCCCTCTACATCATGTCATCTTGCTTAATGTGTTATTCTATTCTTATGAAATTAATACTCTAGATGCAGGAAGGAGTCGGTCGATGTGTGGAGTAATAGTAGTAGATGCAAAATCGTTTCGATCTACTTGTTACGGACATGATGCCTATATACATGATCATGCCTAGATATTCTCATAACTATGCACTTTTCTATCAATTGCTCGATAGTAATTTGTTCACCCACCGTAATACTTATGCTATCTTGAGAGAAGCCACTAGTGAAACCTATGGCCCCCGGGTCTATCTTTTATCATATAAGTTTTCCATCTACTTTTATTTGCATCTTTTACTTTCTAATCTATATCATAAAAATACCAAAAATATTTATCTTATCTTATTATCTCTATCAGATCTCACTTTTGCAAGTTTTCGTGAAGGGATTGACAACCCCTTTATCGCGTTGGTTGCGAGGTTCTTGTTTGTTTGTGTAGGTGTGTGGGACTTGTGAGGAACCTCCTACTAGATTAATACCTTGGTTCTCAAAACTGAGGGAAATACCTACGCTACTTTGCTGCATCACCCTTTCCTCTTCAAGGGAAAAACCAACGCATGCTCAAGAGGTAGCAGGGATCTGTCCTCTCCACCATCTCCATCGAGGAAGGTAACCTAAGCTTCTCTATGTTGTCTCTAGATTCCTAGGGATTGTAGGCTACGCTTATGGTTCTAGGATAAACACAAACTTCACATCTCGAGTCCTCCATCCACTTTAGATCTACAGTACTCCATGACTTTTATTTCTCGTTGGTCGATCCATGTCTGTCCCCTTCTTAGATTCAGAAGGATCCCGGCGACCATGTTGGTGCCCGGAACTTCTGGGCAGGCCAGACCTTCCGGCCTCGCTAGGGCTTCCATGTTCGGGCTGGGTTGGTACTTCTGTCGTCCAGAACTTCCGGGAACCCTGGAACTTCCGGCTCCCGGAACTTCCGCCCCCCCCCCCTGAACTTCCTGCCTAAGCAGAGTTCTGTCAAATTTTTTCGACCAGTGAGATTCATTGATTCTCTTTTTCTTTGAGGCTTGTGTACTTATTCTGTCCCCATGCTATTCTCTCTCTCTGTTCAGCAGGAGGGTCTGGTTCGCATGTATCCAAGGTGTATGAACGGAAATCCAGAGCTAGGGTCAAGAAGACAATGGCTGTTGTTTTGGGGCGTGAGAACATGTTTGACTGCCATCCTGAGGAAGATGCTGAGGCTGAAGATAGTGGATGTCCTCCTGCTGCTCCCGTCCACTCCAAGAAGCGGAAGACTACTTCCAAGAAGGCCAAAGCACCAAATGTTCAACCTCCTCCTCCTGAGCCAGTCACCATGAAGCAAATGCCCGCACCGGAGTGGTTTGCTCTACGTCGTGTCAATCCCTATCGTCAAGACCATGATCATGTGGTTGATTCCAAGTTTTGGACACTTTTCCAGCAACGCAACTATGAAGAGATTTGTTCTCAGTTCGTCAACAAGTGTGTCATTCAGAAGAGTATCCACACTGCTCACTTTGACAAGACTCCAACAAATTCTGCTTACTTTGAAGGGATCCAGAACATGTGTGTGAAGCTCAACCTCCTTCAACTCATGCACTTTCAACATGATGTGTCTCAGCCTCTTGTGGCTCGGTTCTATGCCACTGTGCATTTTGGAACTGGTATGCAGCACACTCTTACTTGGATGAGTGGTAATGAGAAGTTCTCTGCTCTGTTCTCAGTGCTGGCCGGTCTTCTGGGCTATGAGTATACTGACACTACTGTTGACTGTGGCTACAAGATTCACGACTAAGGGGTCTTCCAGGCTATTCACTTGGCTGATTTGTATCCTCCATCTGGAAAGGTTGGATCTTGTCGGTGGAAACGACACCTATGGGATCAACTAGGATCCCTACTACGGTTGCAGGGCATGAGGGGTTGAGAGAAGAGCGGGATCAACAGCCAGTCCAAGCACACAGATCGTTTACCCAGGTTCGGGCCGCGACGTGCGTAATACCCTAGTCCTGCTTTTGGTGTCTATTCTGGTGTTCTTGGAGTTCTTGAGCTAGCTACAATGAGTAACTTGTCAAGGGGTCCGAATCCCTCTCCAGTATGCCTTGGGCCTCCTTTCATAGTCAAGGGGATCGCCACAGTAGCACACATGAGGTGGCATCGGCATGTAGCGGCTAAGCTTATCGCTAGCCATTATGGGACAAGACGCATTTAATGCGCCTCTTAGGTGTCCCCTACTTTATCAGGGGCGGAAACAGACACCCGTCCCGTCCGTCGCCACTCCACCCTTCTCCAACATGCCTCCGGGCCAGCGGGGCGCGTGGTGCCATGTAAGCTGGTAGGCAGCTGAGGTGGCGCGGTGGTAAGGTCTTCACAAAGATTTTTATGCCACCACGTAGGTGTCGCTGAGTTGGCCTAGATGCCTCCTATTGACGCGCAGGTGCCTGCCTAGCTGGTGGGCTGGCAGCTGCATGGGAGCGGTTGTGGGATCGTGGCAGGCGTGGGCCTGGCTGCGGCCTCGCAGACGTCCTCGGCAAGGGCCTTGCCGGGGCCCGGCAAGGGTCTTGCCGCGGTGCCGTGGTCGTCCCCGGCAAGGATGTTTCCAGAGGTCTTGCGGGTTTCCTTGGCAAGGATCGTCGTCTTCTATCTTTGTCTTCGCAAAGATCTGCATGCCACCACAGAAGTGCCTCCAGAACCATGGTTCCAATGAGGCTGACGGTTTTTGGAAACCTTGGGCTCAAGGGTGGCGCGTTCTGCTGGCGTGGGTTTGGGCAAGTCGCCCCGGCAAGGCTCCTGCCGGGGCTGCGGAGGTTGCCCCGACAAGGATCTTGCTGGGGAGAACCACCTTGCCTTCTTTCCCTCCTGGTCTTGGTGTTGTCCTGACCGTCCTACGGATGTGATTCTTCCCTCTGCCCTGCTTAGTGAGGTCGTGGGCGTGGCTCCGACTGCCCATGCACTTAGTAAGGGGTACATAGTAGTGCCCCTGCTTTAGTAAACCGACAGGAGCTACTGGGCCTGGGCCACACATAAGCGTGACGCGTTGTTGGGCTAGGCCCAAAACGGTGTGCAGGCAGTCGGGGCAGTTTTTACCACAGTAATTTTTCGTCAGTTTTGCTTCCCCACGAGCCGCATTGAATCGTGCGACATGGGAGTCATGCGTGACGCGGGGGTCACGCGTGGGGATGACCGAAGCATGCATGTGTCACCCTGCAGTGAATAGTGAAGGGGCGGCCTGCGTGTCCATTGGAAACCGCAGGGCCACCGTTCCACGTCTCCCATTACGCCCCTCCCCCCCCTCCACGCCATGAATCCTGCATGCACGGTGCGGGGAGGGCGGCTGGCGCATGGAATATGAGAAGGCGTGCGTGCACGGGTCGATGCCCACGCGCCTTCAATTGGGCGAGGAGGGCGGTCGACGGCCTCGCCTGCTGCCACTGTAATGGGCTAGACTGGTGGAGAGAAGTGGCCGGACCCCGACCCCGTCCCTTTATAAGGAGGGGAGCAGGAGGGGCGGCTGTCGGTGTCAAAACCGGCGGATCTCAGGTAGGGGGTCCCGAACTGTGCGTCTAAGGCTAATGGTAACAGGAGGTAGGGGACACAATGTTTTACCCAGCTTCGGGCCCTCTCGATGGAGGTAATACCCTACTTCCTGCTTGACTGATCTTGATGATATGAGTATTACAAGAGTTGATCTACCACGAGATCATAGAGGCTAAACCCTAGGAGCTAGCCTATGATTATGATTGTTCTCGTCCTACGGACTAAACCCTCCGGTTTATATAGATACTAGAGGAGGCTAGGGTTACACAGAGTCGGTTACAGAGAAGGAGATCTAATATCCGAATCGCCAAGCTTGCCTTCCACGCAAAGGAGAGTCCCATCCGGACACAGGACGGAGTCTTCAATCTTGTATCTTCATAGTCCAACAGTCCGGCCAAAGTATATAGTCTGGCTGTCCGGATACCCCCTAATCCAGGACTCCCAGAGTAGCCCCTAAACCAGACTTCAATGACGATGAGTCCGGCATGCAGATTGTCTTCGACATTGCAAGGCGGGTTCCATCTATGAATACTTCGTAGAAGATTTGGAACACAAGGATCGTGTCTGGCTCTTAAAAATTATTTCACATACCACCGTAGAGAGAATAATATTCCACCAATCTAATCTGCTGACAACTTCGGCATAGCGATATCACGCCACGGTCCGGTCATTATTCGAACCATTTTTTCCAACCAGCTATTGCGCATATCGTGAGGCGGGTTTCCTTGGCACGTCTTGTCGAAGCAGAGATCGTGCCCCCTTATTGCGGGTCTCTCATCAATACGGGTGTGGGTAACCCAACCGCACCGCTAATTACGGTGAGTGGAGAACGAGCAGGTTCTTCCGATCAAGCGGGGAGGCGCAAAGTTCGATTGTTCTTATAAAGAGGAAAGGTCGCTTCCTTCTCACCCACGCCTCCTTCTCCTTGTGCTCGTCCATTCCATTTCGCTCGAGCCCTAGCGCCCAAGCATTCATCTTCTCCACCAACAAAGGTTCTCCAAAAATGTCCGGATCCGGAGCAGGAGGAAAATGGATGGCCACTACCGTCCAGGAGAAGGATATCAAAAAGCTTCAGGAGGCTGAGTATCTGGCCAAGAAAATTGGCCACCATCTTCCGATGGCGGGACAGATTGTCCACACTCCGGATCCCCACGAGAGGGTTGTGTTCCTCCCTCATTTTATCCGCGGGCTCGGGTTTCCCCTTCACCCATTTGTTCGTGGCATCATGTATTATTATGGGATCGATTTTCATGATCTATCCCCCAATTCCTTCCTCAACATCTCGACGTTTATTATCATCGTGCGCGAGGCCTTTCTCCGCATTTCACCACACTTCGGCTTATGGCTGAAGATCTTCAATGTGAAGCCCAAGGTGGTGAACGGCGAGCACGCCGAATGCGGAGGCACCATGGTGAGCAGGATGCCCAAGGTCACATGGCCGACAGGTACTTTCAACGATTCCGTCGAGGAGTGGCAGCAGCAGTGGTTCTACATCACTGAGCCGCGTGGCAAAAAGTGGGCCGCTGCTCCCGAATTCCGATCCGGAGCCCCCTTGCGGCTTACGTCCTGGCCCAAAAAGGGCTTGAACTGGTCTTCGTCCAACGAACTGTCTGTGCTCCAAACACATGTCAAGGGTATGGAAGATAAGGTCATCAAGCTTGTTGATGTAGTCCAGGTGATGGTGGTCCGCCTGGTTTTCCCTTGTTAGCACCGAGCCTGCAATTTGTGGGAGTATGACCCGGCCGAGCACCAGACCCTGCGAGAGCTTTATGGCTCCTCACACAAGGACATATGGAAGGTGATTTTTAAGTCCGGCAAACCATGGCCGGACTTCGCCGCGGACCGCGGGTACCAACTGTCCCGCCCTGCAAGTCTAGTAAGTCATCATTATGTTTTGTCCATCCATATTGGCATATCCTGAGGAAGATGCTCTAATGTGCTTCTCACAATTATCCTAGGGATGGACGAAGAAGGCGGGGCGGATACACTGTCCAGCCCCACTGCCATAAGAACCAGTCGGACCACTTCTGACGAAGATGTTGGTCCCGGCGCCTTATGAGGCGCCAAAGAAAGAGGCCTACAGAGAGTCCAAGGAGACCAGAAGCGGCCTCCGTCGTCGCGATGCTTTGGACACAAAATCCAAAGACTCCAATGCACATCTCTCCTCCGAATAGGAAGAAGAGGAGGAAGAAGACGAGTCCCCCATGTGGGGAGGAAATAAAAGGACGGCCTCCTCATCTCTGGAGGCCGAATTGCCTAAGAGGGGAAAAACTCCCCTGCCACAGGCGTCCACTACGGCTACCGACAGCAGCCCGGAGTGGGATCCCAGGGCCCAGCCCCTGGAAAACTCGTGAGTACACGAAATCCGAACACACGTATGCATCCAGGATTATTGAGGCATAATAAATTAATTGGTGCCACACTTTTTGCAGCCCGGTGAGGTCTCGCGCCGAACACTCCTCATCGGAGGATTCGTTGAGCTTAGATGCCCTAGAGAGCGAGACGCCTCCGAAGGCCCCTTCCTTGAAACTCGGGCATGACGCCGAGGTGTCGTCCTAGAAGGGCCTAGACCAGGAGGGGCATACCTCAGGGGCCAGATATACGAGAGCGGAGGCTCCCATGAGTGTCGACGGCAGGGGCGATCGTGAATTCGGCCCACAGCCGGACACAGTCCCGGAAAGCTTTGAGGCTCCAGTATTGGGTAGGCAGCCCCGTTTTGCTGGAGGAGGTGAGCCTGCTCCGCCGATGACCTCTGTCCAATCAGAGGCGCAAGGCAGCTTATCGATAGTGCTAAAGAGTGCTTCCATTGTCGATGAACATCGCGCCCTTATGGGCGCGGTGATTGAAAAGATTCAGTCTACGGAGAGTGGTCTGGATGAATCCTGCATCAGCCTTATAAGAGGCTTTGATGTATGCTTTTTAGGAGCTTTTGTAGATTGTCACAGTATGGATAGTAGCCCCTGATACACTGTTTGGTGAAAAAGAGAACCGGATAGGGGATCAAAGTTTCATTTGCAGGAGACTTAGTTGATGACATGTCCTCCTTCTTCTATAAACAGGCGTCTATAGTGACTGTCGCCTCTCATACTGTGGAGGTATCCGGACTAAAGCAGAGTCTGGAGCGGGCCGAAGAAGAACTTGGCCGAGTGAAGAAACAGTTGGAGGACAATCGAGGTATGTCAAAACCTTGTTGTTTTTAGCACGAATAAATATGTGTGCCGGATAAAAGTATTTATATTGCGCTCTCTAGGGACAAACGCCGAAATTGAGGCGCTTAAGAAGGATGTGGCTTTAGCCGAAAAGAAGGCAGCCATGGAGCAGGCTCTTCGTGAGAATCATGAGGCCAGGGTCATTGTAGCTGAATGAGAGCTCCAGGAGGCCGTTAAGAAAAGCGAGACTTTGGAGCAGAGTTTATCAGGGAAGGAATCCGAACTCGCCCAAGCTCTCCAAACCGCAAATGATGCTCGGGAAGAAGCCCAAGGTGCTCTGAAGGACATTCAGGAGGCGAGGAAGATTGCGGCTGGTAAGGCTGTTTCTTATTCAAAGCGATTTCTATGTAGTAATAGGAGAAGTTCAAAATGACAAATTGAACTGATTTCCCCAGGGGCGTTTGCTGAGCTGCCCCGCAGCATATCTGATGCCGCTCAATTCTATCGAGCTGAGGAGAAGAAGACTGCGGAAAAGCTCTTCTGGTCGCAGTATTTGGCGTCGAATTATCCGATGCCATTTGTTGATCAGCTGAAGCAGCTGGTCGAACTGTACCAAGCGGCCGAACTAGCCATGAAGGACTTGATTGTTTGGCTATGGCCCGCCGAGCCAATTCCAAGCAGTTACTTTGGGCTCGTGAAGCGAATTGTGAGTGCTTGTCCTCGGCTCGAAGTCATTAAGCGATCGGTCTGTATAGAAGGTGCGCGAATGGCATTTGCCCGCACGAAAGTGCACTGGGGAAAGATGGATGCTGAAAAGCTGGTGACCAAAGGGCCACCTGAGGGGAAGGAGCACCGCTAGCCTGAATTATATTATGATGGTGTCCTGAAAGGAGCCCGCCTTGTGGCGGAGCAATGCACCAAAGACATTGTATTTCCATGAAGACAATCATGATGTCCTTTGTAAGGCGGAACAAAGTCACCTTTATTTATGTATTGCCTATTATGTGGAAGTTTTTCCTCTTGCGGCCATTTTATATATTAATCTTGAGAGTTGGCCAGTCGTTGGCTTCTGCCCCCATGTAGGAAGTACGGGGGTGTTCGGGGTAAACCTGAACACTCTTTATCCCATTTTTGGGTCCTTAAAGGAGGTGTTTAGCACAGCGAACCAGGCAATCGGACTATAGGGCTTTATCACTCTCACTTAGCCATAGGAATTCGAGTATGGTAGGCGCAGCCCCTGGTGTTCGGAAGACCGCACGAGGGGCTCTAACAGCACCTGATTGGAAGACCGATCTGTCGCACTCTACATTTATTATGGCATTATGCGGAAAGATTTTACAACCTCTCGAACAGCTGACCAGCTCTCGCCTTATCATGACAGTCAGTTTTCGGCTTTCTCTACTGAGGTGCTCGTCCGGAAGAACCGGGACACAATTGTAGAAGTTCTCCCAGCGCTACCTTAGCCGATATAGCGGAATGTAAGGTACCAAAACATGGGAGTCGGGCAAACCCAACTAATGACCCAAGACATGATTCAGAGCTGATGCATATAATGCTATAAGTTCAGGGTGCCGAGCGACCAAGAGGGTGGCCGGACTTTATTGCCATAGTATGGGTATAATGAAGCCCATGGCGTATTAAGGCATGACACAATGTGCGGATGTCGTTACGACGAAAAGGTGTCAATGAGAAATGACAGCGGGTAAGCATCATGTAACTCTATATGTTGTATTCGAGTGACACATTTATGCGTATGAGTGCGGTTAATGCTATAGTAAGAGGTGTGATGGCAGAACCTTTTGAGACCGGGCGGTAGGAAGTTGTGTGCGGATCCGAAGTATATTCGAATTGTCTTCTGGGGGAGTATTTATATATTCCCTCCTTGTGCATCCGTGCTGATTCCACGTCGCCAGTCCTGTTCTGCGCAAAAGCGATCCTGCAAAGAAAAATGCTTAGAGACATTTGTGTGTCATGGAGCGGCTGAACCGCGGGGTGTGGCCCTTCCCAACTTATGCCGGAGTGCTTGATTGACGCCTGGTCGAGCCGAGCTATCCTGTCGTGAAGTAGTTCAGACTCCTTTGTTGGTGTCCGGGAGGTTGGCTGTCGAATCAAGGTTCGATAAAGAGGCACAACTCGTTGCTTCAGTGGTGGTATACTCTTCAGCGTTGCGGTGGAGTTCGGCCTTGCCCATAATTGTGACTATGTCAGATGGGCCTGGTATGTTAAGCCTACCATAGGCACGGTGTGGTACCGCGTTGAATCGATCCAACGCGGTTCGTCCCAGCAGTACATAATAGTTACTGTATAGGGGGACAATGTCGAAGACTGACTCTTTGATATGGTGATTGTTTGGTGATCCGAAGACAACCTCTAGGGTGGTGTTTATCATGTTCACCGTGTTGGTTTGCGGAGAGGTTTCTTTTGCCCTATATTGCTTGATGGTCTGGGCTCCTCGTTGTCTTCATTGCTTTGAGACCCCTTTATTGTTTTCGGCGCGTCTCCCGCCGGCTTGTTTGAAGACCCGGCATTCTCTATTGGTATGATTGGCTGCCGTTCCTGGGGTACAATGAATTTGACATGGGCGGTCAAGTATGCGGTCAAGGCCGGATGGGCCAGAATTGCTTTTTTGAAGTGTCTTTTTCCGCTGACCGGACTGGGAGCCACGGGATCCGGCATTGACTGTCATGTCTTGGGCGTCATCATTGTTCTTGTGACGCTTATGTTTGTTGTGTCGAGGTTTATGGATGCTATTTCTGGCCTCTGATGTGCCAGGGGTGTTTGCTGTGTTGGTGTTACGAGCCAGCCAGCTATCTTTGCCCGCGCAAAAGTGGGTAATGAGTGTCGTTAGGGCCGCAATGGACTTCGGTTTCTCTTGGCCGAGGTATCGAGCGAGCCACTCGTCCCGGATATTATGCTTGACGGCTGCTATGGATTCAGTATCCAAACAATCGGCGATTTGGTTCTTTTTGGTTAGGAACCGAGTCTAGAATTTCCTGGCTGACTCTCCGGTCTATTGGGTAATGTGATCTAAGTCATCAGCATCCGGTGGTCACACGTAGGTGCCTTGGAAGTTGTTGAGGAACGTGTCCTCAAGGTTTTCCCAGCTACTGATGGAGTTCGCCGGCAGGCTATTCAGCCAGTGTCGGGCCAGTCCTTTGAGTTTAAGGGGAAGATGCTTGATGGCATATAGATCATCACCGCGGGCCATGTGAATGTGGAGAAGGAAATCTTCGATCCATACCGCGGGGTCTGTTGTGCCATCGTATGATTCGATGTTTACGGGTTTAAACCCTTCTGGGAATTTGTGATCCATTACTTCATCGGTGAAGCAGAGGGGGTGTGCGGCGCCTCTATGTCGGGCTATGTTACTACGCAGTTCGACTAAACCTGGTCGGTTATGTTCGGCCCGGCCGGACTTGTTGTTAGTGTATCCGGCATGACGGCCATTGTCATGTGTTGGGGCGAGCCCCTGTGATCCATATATCGATCTTGGCTGTCCTGCTTTGTTTTCCAATATGTCTCGCAGGTCCTGCGTATTGCCCCGGGCCGTAGTGTATTGGCGTGGGGGTGCGGGCTGGTATTCGGGCTGATAAGCCATTTTATCTCGGCCACGAGGTGGCCGATTAGCCTCGTCCTGTGCTGGTAGTGTAGGCTCTAGGACCTCCTCCTCGAGTTGAGGTACCAACTTGTGCTTTGGGTAACCTTTTGTGGGGCGCTTGAGTCTGTATTCCTCGGCTGCCAGGACCTCAGTCCATCTGTCTGTGAGCAAATCTTGATCAGCTTGCAGCTGCTGCTGCTTCTTTTTCAGGCTTCTTGCAGTGGCTATAAGCCGGCGCTAGAAGCGCTCGTGCTCTACGGAATCCTCAGGATCGCCGAATTCATCGTCACCGAGGCTCACCTCGTCTTCGGAGAGAGGCATATAGTTGTCATCCTCCAAGTATCCGTCTGTCGCCTGTTCATCTGGGCTAACCGGCCCGTCTTCCTGTTCGGCCTGCTCGAAGGTAGGCTGATCGGGATTGTATTCATCTTCGGCACCATCCGGATTGTTTTTGTCTCCTGTGCCGGTATTGCTATGGCGGGGTTTAAATCGGCGTCGATGACGCCCATGCTTTGATTTCTTCCCTGAGGGGTTATCCTCTATCGCCTCATCGCCATTGTTTTCTTTGGGAGTGTCCACCATATATATATCATACGAGGAGGTGGTTGTCCAGCGCCCTGTGGGCGGTGGTTCCTGTTCTTCTCCTGCATCGTCGTCCATACCGTCGATGTCTTTAGAGTCGAAGTTAAGCATGTCGGTCAAATCATCGACAATGGCAATGAAGTGGGTGGTGGGTGGGTGACGAATTTCTTCGTCGCCTACTTCCCACTCGAGCCGGACATAGTTCGGCCAAGAGTCTCTTGACAAAGATAGAGACCTTAATGATTTCAGCATGTCTCCGAACGGCAAGCGCTGAAAGATATCCGCAGCGGTGAACTCCATTACCGGAGCCCAATCGGATTTGATGGGCCCGGATGCGGGCAGCCTGGAACCTATGGCCGGACACAAGTCTGGGGGTCCGGCGACACAGATTTCCTTAGAGGTGGAGTCTGTGTTCGGCTCTACCGCCGATGAGTATGCAGCCTCCGGGGCGGGGTCCATCCACCCATCCTCGGACGATGCGATCTGCCCCGGATTTAGGTCCGGAGCTACTACAGGCGCGATATCCCGAATACTGTCCGTCAGAAGATCTAAGTCGTGCTCGTCGTGACCGTGGCGTAGGCCCGAATCCGTCGACGATCGAGTCTCTGTGGATATCGGTGGTGTAATTCAAGTTTCCGAACCTGACCTGATGGCCAGGGGCGTAGCCGTCGATCTGCTCCAGATGGCCAAGCGAATTGGCCCGCAGTGCGAAGCCGCCGAACACGAAGATCTGTCCGGGGAGAAAAGTCTCACCCTGGACCGCGTCGTTGTTGATGATCGAAGGAGCCATCGAGCCTTGCATCAATGACACAGAGGAACTCTCAATGAAAGCACCAATGTCGGTGTCAAAACCGGCGGATCTCGGGTAGGGGGTCCCGAACTGTGCGTCTAAGGCTAATGGTAACAGGAGGCAGGGGACACGATGTTTTACCTAGGTTTGGGCCCTCTCGATGGAGTTACTACCCTACTTCCTGCTTGATTAATCTTGATGATATGAGTATTACAAGAGTTGATTTACCACGAGATCGTAGAGGCTAAACCCTAGGAGCTAGCCTTTGATTATGATTGTTCTCATCCTACGGACTAAACCCTCCGGTTTATATAGATACCGGAGGAGGCTAGGGTTACACAGAGTCGGTTACATAGAAGGAGATCTAATATCCGAATCGCCAAGCCTGCCTTCCACGCAAAGGAGAGTCCCATCCGGACACGGGACGAAGTCTTCAATCTTGTATCTTCATAGTCGAACAGTCCGGCCAAAGTATATAATCTGGCTGTACGGATACCCCCTAATCCAGGACTCCCTCAGCGGCACCCCGCAATCTTTCGCCATCGGCTTCTTCTCCTCACCGCTTCTCTTCCCCTTTTGTCATGACGAGAGGACACGCCGGTGCATCAACGGTGGTCTCGAGGGTTGCTGCCCGTCAACGCGTCCCCCCTTCCCAGGTTCTCGTGGCGGCGGAACCATCCACAATGGGAAGGGGGTGGGGGCGAGGCCAGGGCCGCCATGGCGCTCGGGGGAGAGGAGGACGGGGTGGTGCATAGGCCTCGCCCCCGCCAGCAGTCCCTCTCCCGATGGAAGGCCACATCGGGGATAAGCCTCGCGAGTTCTTCATCAGGCTGCGTCTGCCAGCGCGTCGCCGTCTTTGTCTCCCCACCCCATTTGCTCGGCAGGTGGAGCTCGACCCGCCACAGGCGCTGAGGTTGCACATGAGGGGATGCGGGAATAGCGGCACGCGGGTTGACGTCAACTTCCCGGCCTCTCATGTCATGTATCTTCACCGCGGATGGAAGACCTTCGCTCGCATTCACAGCCTGGCGCGGGGGCTCCTTCTCTACTTCAAGCTGATGGAGAACGGCCTGCTTTCCGTCAAGGTCTTTGGAGACCTCGGGACTCGCCTAAAGTGCTGCGTGGAGAGCTCCTCCGATGACGAAGATTCTTCCTTGAGCGCGAGTGACGAGGAAGACAGCGACATCGACGATGAGGATGCTGGGTGGGAGGATGACGGGTCTGACCAGGCGCCGGGCCTGCCGTTACCGGGCGGCAAGGGTAACTGCAGCATTTGCATCTGGCCTCCTCTCCCGGTGGGTCCAGCTCCTTGAACTTCTCGGGGTCGCCTCCTTGGGTGGCTGGCGTAGGGAGGCCGGAGAAGGCGAAGAAGGCGGGTGGCGGGCCGTCAAGTCAGAGTACGATGGCACTGACGCCTTCGTGGCGTATTGCCGGCCCGCTGCCTCATCTTCCAGCTCTTCTTCCAGCACCATCATCACCAACCCCCTTCCGGACGGCCACCGGGATGTCCTCTTGGTGTCTTCTGCTGCTTGTACCTCGCCTAGGCGCTTCTTTTGCCCCCTGCTATCTTGTTCCACTTCATGTGGAGAGGGACAAGAAAGAGATTACGGGCATCTTATCTTTTTTAGCTTGTAAGCCTACGGGCCTTAGTTGAATTTAAAACTTGTAATCCCCTTGCTCATGTTTACATTTCGTATGATCTGTACTTGTATAGGGTGTATTAATGAAAAAGGGGTGCTTGCCGGGTCCTTTGTGTGTGAGCCAAGCCCATACCAAGGAATGAATCCTTGTTATTTTTAATATAAACAACGTCACCCGGCAACAGACCTTGCCGCTTCCCTACTACGCTCGGCCACACTCACGCTTCCGGCGGAGGCAGTGGCGAAGTAAGGTTAGGCCCTACGCCTGTTTCTTTGCCGCCGCGGCAACAACCAGATTCTGCCCTAAGAAATTATTCTTTGGGTATAGGAAAAGTGGGCACGATGGCTTAGAAACAAGACGAGGCTTCATATTCCCCTAGTTTCATACGGGAATGCTAGGCAGAGGATGAAAAACTTATCTGAATATGCGGCCCTTCCATGGCAACTTTGGCTTGCCGGGGTCGGATCCTTGTATCTTCAGCCCCCGACAACCTTGGCTTGCCAAGGCCGGAGCGCCAACTTGTTCTTCTCATTTTCACATGGCTTAGCAGATATGCTCATGCATCCTGTAAACCAAGAAAAGAAGGACAGAGAAGAAAAGAGAGACGCAGACTCGACCTCTATGCTAGGGGTTAGTCGCTGCTAAGCACTATCAACCCTAACGAGGAAGAGACTCAACCTAGCATGCATGCTATAACTTAGGGCGCCAGCGCTTCATTTATTTATGCTCAGGGTCTACGCCTGGCTCTGTACAGAGGGTTACATGCCTCGCCGGCTAGGCTCGTACAAAAGGTGTCTTGCCAGGCCCCCGGCAAGCCACGCCTCATGGGTAAAACTTGCGAAGATGTTCGATGTTCCAGGAGTTGCTCACTGGAATGGCATCTTTGGTCTCCAGGCAGACTACACCGGCCTTGGTGACTCGTATTACCCGATAAGGGCCTTCCCACTTCAGCGTCAACTTGTTGGAATTCTTGGCCGACTGAACACACTGAAGAACAAGGTCGCCTTCCTCAAAGGTTCGGGCATGCACCTTGCGGCTATGGTAGCGGCGCAAGGCTTGATGGTAGCGCGCTGCTCTCACAGCCGACCGAAGATGATCTTCCTCAAGGAGCGTCACGTCATCTTGCCGCAGTCGCTCTTGCTCAAGCTCATCATAAGCGAGCACTCGAAGTGACCCATATATGAGTTCCGTGGGGAGAACTGCCTCCGCCCCGTAAACCACGGCAAAGGGTGTCTGGCCGGTGGCTCGATTTGGCGTCGTTTGGATCGACCAAAGAACCGCCGGCAACTCATCAATCCAGCGCCTTCCACTTTTGCGCAGCTTGTCAAAGGTCTTCGTTCTTAAGCCTCACAGGACTTCAACATTTGCTCTTTCTGCTTGGCCGTTGCTTCGTGGGTGTGCCACAGAAGCTAAACAGACCTTGCTGCCGAGATCCTCGATGTATTGCATGAAGGCATGGCTTGTGAACTGTGTGCCATTGTCGGTAATGACCCTGTTGGGTACACCAAAATGGCAAACTAGCCCTTTGAAGAACTTGATGGCCGACTGCACTATCACCTTCCTCACTGCTTCCACCTCAGGCCACTTTGTTAACTTGTCGATTGCAACGTACAAGTACTCAAAGCCCACGATAGCGCGGGGGAAAGGGCCCAGTATGTCGAGCCCCCACACCGAGAACGGCCAGGAGAGAGGGATAGTTTGAAGGGCTTGAGCTGGCTGATGAAGCTTCTTCAAATGGAACTGACACGCTTCGCACCTGGTTACTAGTGTCGTCGCATTCTGGAGGGTAGTGGGCGAGAAGAAACCTTGCCGGAAAGCCTTACCGGCAAGGGCCCTCGACCCTATGTGGGAGCCACATATGCCTCCATGTATATCTGCCAATAGATCTAGTCCTTCCTCACAGGGGATGCATTTCAACTTGACTCTGTTTGGACTTTTTCTATACAGAACGTTGTCAATGAACTGGTACAGGGCAGATCGACGGGCCACTTTCTTTGCTTCTTCCTGCTCCTCGGGAAGTTCCCCTGTCTGAAGGAATCGGATGGTATGATGTGCCCATGTCGGAGCCTGAGGCTCGACAACAAGGCCTAAAGGCATCTCTTCTGCCATGGGAGCGGCCGTCTCTACGTCCAGGGCTTGACACCCTGCCGGGGTCGGTAACCCCACAGGAGGCTCAGTGTCCACGACAATATCCTTGCCGGAGGCTCCGGGGAGCTTGGCGGGAAAGTACTTGACGGGGCCTGATTTCCTTTGCTTGTTCTGCTCTGTTGACGGTTCTACGGATGGTTGAGTCAGCCGTAGCACAAAGGTACCTGGTTCCACAGGTAGTTTGAAGGCAGCGCGCTTTGACAGGTAATCGGTGATTTCGTTCTCCACTCAGGGAACGTGCTTTGTCTGTATACCATCAAAATGCTCCTCCAGCTTCCTCACCTCATCCACGTAGGCCTCCATCAACGGACTTTGATAATCCTTATTAACTTGCCAGACGACAAGCTGTGAATCACCTCTGACAATGAGCTTTTTGACTCCGAGGTCTGCCGTGGTCCTGAGACGGCGAGCAATCCCTCGTATTCGGCAGTGTTGTTCGTTGACATATCCCTTGGAAAGTGCATCTGGATGACATACTTGAGGTGCTCTCCGGTGGGTGAGACAAGCAGAACGCCATCACCGGCACCTTGCAGCGAGAAAGCCCCATCAAAGTACATCACCCAGTTGCGACTTGCTTCCTTGCCGGGGAGAGTGGTCTACTGGACCTCTTCGTCGGGCGTCGAGGTCCATTCGGCAATGAACTCTGCCAAGACTCTGCTCTGGATCATCGAGGTACTCTCAAACTTCAAACCAAAACTTGACAGCTCCAAGGCCCATTCCACCTCCCCGTTGCATTTGGGTTGTGTAATATCCATTGCAATGGTAGGCGGGTAACCACGTTGATCTCGTGGGCTTGGAAGTAGTGATGCAGCTTCCTCGAGGCCATAAGGAGGCTGAAGAGCAATTTTATGCACACCACAGTACCTTGACCTAGCTCCCTGCAAGAGGGAGCTGACAAAATAAACCAGGTGCTGCATCATCTTCTTCTTCGGCACCACTTGACTCCGTTGCGTAGGCCCTGCCTCACCGGTGTCATACTCTGCCAGGTGCCCCGCCCTGCCGGGATCAGGTCCTGCCAGGGGGAGCTTCGGCTCGTCGTTCACCAAGCCCGCCGTCGCTACTGTTTCTTCGTCAACCTCCCTGTGTGGCACTAGTGCTGCACTAACCACTTGATTCGTCGCCGCTAAGTACAGCAGCAACGGCTCTTGCTATTTAGGCGCGACTAGTATCGGCGTGGACGAGAGGTACTTCTTCAAATCCTGCAGAACTGCCTCAGCCTCTGGGTCCACTCCATTGGGCCCGCCTTTTTCAGAATTTTGAAAAAGGGAAGGGCACACTCAGCAGACTTGGAGATGAATCCGCTCACGGCGGCAACACAGCCAGTGAGCCGACGCACATCCTTGATCCGCTTGGGTGCCTCAATCTGCTCGATGGTCTTGATCTTGTCGGGATTTGCCTCTATCCCGCGCTGCGACAGAAAGAACACGAGAAGCTTGCCGGATGGCACGCCGAAAACACACTTCTCAGGGTTTAGCTTGAGATTGATCTTGCGCAAGTTTGTAAATGTCTCCTCCAAATCTTGCACAAGTGTTGCCTTGTCCTTGGTTTTGACCACTATATCATCCATATAGGCTTCCATATTTCTATGTAGATGGGGCTCAAAACCAATTTGGACCGCTCTTGCAAAAGTCGAGCCAGCACTCTTCAACCTGAAAGGCATCCGTAAGAAACAATACGTATGGATGGGGTGATGAATGTCGTCTTCTCTTCATCTTCTTTTGCCATGAAGATCTGATGATATCCGGAGTAGGCGTCGAGGAAGGACAACAGGTCACACCCGGCCGTGGAGTCAACAATCTGGTCGATGCGCGGCAATGGGAAGGGATCTTTTGGACATACCTTATTGATATCCGTGTAATCAATACACGGCCTCCACTTCCCATTTGCCTTGCGCACCACCACCGGATTGGCCAACCACGTCGGGTGGAGCACTCCTCTTACCAAGCTTGCTGCATCTAGCTTTCTGATCTCTTCCGTGATGTATTCTTGCCTTTCTAGAGCTTGCTTCCTGACCTTCTGCTTGACGGGCCGCGCATGAGGACAAACAACAAGATGGCGCTCAGTCACTTCCCTGGGAACGCCGGGGATGTCGGAGGCTTGCCATGCAAACACATCGACATTCGCCCGCAGGAAAGCGACGAGCTCGCCTTCCTATTTGCTATCAAGGAAGGAGCTTATGGTTAAAGCCCCTCCCGTGCCGTTCTCCTTGACGGGCACCTTCTTGGTCTCTGGTGGTGCAGCTCTGGACTTCTTGCTCTTGCCGGTGGAGCTCTCCGGCATGTCCTCAGTGGGAGCACAGCACTCCAAAGAGGTGCGCTTGTCGGAGTGGGTGTGAGAGGTCTTATCGATTGTCTACCCCCCCCCCCCCAGGGCTTCAGCGGCAGGACAAAGTGCCTTGGCGGCAAATGCTGCAACTGCTTGTCGGTAAAGCTGATCGACGCAAACCAACGCATCTTTCTTGTCAGAGGGGACGATGATAATGGTCGACGGCCCCAGCATCTTCAGCATGTTGTAGGCATAGAGTGACGCCGCCATGAACTTGGCTAGTGCCGGGCGGCCGAGGATCCCATTGTAAGGCAAGGGGATCTCGGCTACGTCGAAGAAAATCCTTTCCATCCTGTAATTCAACTCACTCCCAAATGTCACAGGCAGCATGACCTTTCCCTTTGGCTGGCTTCTTCCCAGGTTGACCCCCTGAAACGTGCCCATTTCTTCGAGGTCTCCATCAGGAATCTGCAGCCTCTTGATCATGACTGGCGAGATTAGGTTCAGGTTGGCTCTGCCATCGACTAGCATCTTTGTCACCTTGAGGTTGCATATTGTTGGTGAAACCGACAACGGCAAGCACCCGACTGCTGTCGTGCGATCAGGGTGGTCCTCGGTGTGAAAGATGATAGGCGTGCTGGACCACTTTAGTGGCTTCCGAGCATCGATGGGTGGCTCCACCGCTGCAATCTCAGGAGCCCACTGCTTGAGCTGGTGGTGAGAGGTGGGCGGCGAGGTGCCACCGTCCATGCACATGGCCTCCCTTTCCTTCTGGAACTCATGGTCGCTGGACTCGTCGTCCTCGTCGTGATCATCATCTTCCTGTTTCTTGTCACGGCCCCTGGCGGGCCTCTCTTACTAGTTGTCCTTGCCACGGCGGCCTCCTTGGTCGCCATGCTTCTTGCCGGACCTGCCGGCACCGTCCTACCCCTTCTCCTTGTCCCGCCGCTCGTACTCAGTATTTTGCTTCTCAGCAAGCAGCTCGACTCGTCGGCAGTTCTGGAGGTCTCGACCTTTGGTGCGGTGGATCTTACAATATTGCGTGTCAGAGCTTCCCGACTTGTCGGTAGCCGCCAAGGCCCAGCAAGCGGCACACCCGGCAACCTCCTTGCCGTGGTCGCTTCCTTGGCCTTCTTGGCAGCGCCAGTGTCGTTGGATCCCTCGACGGCAAGCACAGTCTTCCCCTTGCGCTTTTTATTACGGCGCCGGCCCTTCTTCATCGGGGCGGCGGTGTCGTCGAAGGAGTCGGTATCCGCACCAGCGTCCTCGCTGGGGTACTTCCTTCCCTCTCAGCTCGGGCTCACTTATCGGCCAGAACATAAAGTTCGGCCACATCTTTGATCTTGTACATCGCCAGCTCTTTGCGCATCTTGCGGTTACGCACATTCTAATGGAATGCACTGATTTCGGCAGCGGGATGGACGTCTGGGATGTTGTACTACACCCGGCTAAACCTTTAGATGTACTTATGTATGCTTTCTCCTTCCTTCTGGGGAATGATATGCAAATCGCTTGCCTGGCCATGAGCTTGATGGCGTCCAGTAAAGGCACCAACAAACTCATGACACAGATCCGACCAAGAAGAAAGAGAGTCTGCCGGCAAGTGCATCAACCATGACATAACGTTGGGTTTAAGCGCCAACGGGAAGTAATTGGCAAGCACCTTGTCATCGTGTGCCCCGGAAGCCTGCATCACGATGGTGTAGATGTTGAAGAACTCCGATGGGTGGGTCTTGTCGTTATACTTTTGGCCCACATCAGGCTTGAAGGTGCGGTTGGAGGGCCACTGGAACTGCCGCAGCTCAAGGGTAAAAGTTGGGCAACCCACCTCGTAAGGTAGGCCACCATAGCCTCCCGCGCCGGGTGGTCCGTGGTGGGCCCTGCCCGCTTATCTGACTGATGACGAGCCCCACACCGGCGCTCGATGGTAGTTCAAGCGTCTTCATGGGCTCGCTCCTGAAGAACTTGACGCTGATCACGGTGGGTCCGCGGATCAGATGACGCTATGGACATGTTGTCACAAGCGTCATCATAGCGGATCGACACCCGCGGCGGTAGGCATGGGGAGGAGAGTGCACCGTGGCCGCATCACCCCCGGCCCTTCCTTCTTTAGGATGCGGTGGCTCGACGGAGCGTCGGTCCACGGGCGCCGCTGGCTGAGACTCATCTCTGTTGGCAATGCCAACGAGGCTCTGGATGGTGGCCCTCCACTCATCGAGCTTCTCTGCAGCAGGAGGGAAATTAAGGAGCAACTGCGCGTGTGCCAAAGCTTCCGCTGGGGTGGGTGATGGCGAAAGCTGCGTGGACCGTGACGCGCTCTGACCTCTAACCGCGTTAGAAGGAGCTCTATCACAGTCCTGCGGTCGTACGCCATTCCCGCCAGCGCTCCGGCGTGCATGCTAGCCTTCCTCGTCCCGCGAATGGTGTGCGGGGCTCTTCCCACGACAGCGCCTCGGATCTCCAACGTGGTGACATTGCTCGTCGTGCACAGCTTGAGATGAGCGCTCGGTGGGCGCCGGCGTGGGTGTCTTGGAGGTCGCCGCGCCACCAACAGGCGGTACGGTGATGGCTCTGGAGGGCCCCGCGCCGCCTACGGGGGTGTAACTCCATCTCTAGATCCGGCGGCATGCGGCTCGTTGTCTTGTTCACGAGTGGCGCCGCTCGCTAGAGTCTGGCTGCCAGAGTGATGAGGGTGTTCGCAGGCCGTGCCCTGGGTTCTGTCCACGACGGCCCCACTCCCCGCCCGCGCTGGCACAGGCAGTCCGACTCCAGATGAGCCGATCACCGTCGTCGTCTTCCTCTTGGGAGGCATGGCGACGAAGAACTACTAAACTAACTACTGAACTAGATTCTCTCAACAGCGCCCCCTACCTGGCACGCCAAAGATGTCGGTGGAAACGACACCTATGGGATCAATTGGGATCCCTACTACGGTTGCGGGGCGCGAGGGGTTGAGAGAAGAGCAGGATCAACAGCCAGTCCAAGCACACAGATCGTTTACCCAGGTTCGGGCCGCGACATGCGTAATACCCTAGTCCTGCTTTTGGTGTCTATTCTAGTGTTCTTGGAGTTCTTGAGCTAGCTACAATGAGTAACTTGTCAAGGGTTCCGAAGCCCGCTCCTGTATGCCTTGGGCCTCCTTTTATAGTCAAGGGGATCGCCACAGTAGCACACATGAGGTGGCATCGGCGTACAGCGGCTAAGCTTATCGCTAGCCATTACGGGACAAAACACATTTAATGCGCCTCTTAGGTGTCCCCTACACTACAAAAAAATACAAATTCGTGATGATACGTGTTTGTCATAGTAGGTCGCATTTTTTGTCATGCATGTACATCCATGAAGATTTTATGACAAAATCAAGATAGTCATACCTGTGCTGTCATAGAAGTGTTCCGTGACATTACCTAAATTATCATCATGGAAGTGGCCACTTCCATGATGATAAATCGCGCGTCAAAGAAGTGCTTTCGTCAAGGATGACCGACACGTGGCATCTACCATAACGGAACGCCGTTAAGCTCTTGGGTCCGGTTTTGGATCCGATAACCCGTTAATAGCTCAGACCACTGGGGATTTTCCACGTGTAAAATCATCATTGGCCGCAGGAAACACGTGTTGCCTCACCATTGGGACAGATGTCATCCACTCATTGGACAAGAGGCACCTATGATAGGTCGACACGTGGCACGGCCCAACAGTGGCCCATTCCGGTGAAAAAGGTCGGCCAAGTAAATATTAGCAGGTTGGCCCATATAAGGCCTACTTGTGTCAGGTCCATTTAAGCCCACGGCCCATATGATATGTGCCAATTCGGCCCGTCAACGGCCCGTTAAAGATTTGACACCATTGCAGCCCATCGTCAGTTCGAGCCCATTAACAGCCCGCTATATATTTGAGCTCAATATCGGCCCGATGAGATTTCGGCCGATTAACGGCCCATTCAATGGATGGGCCAATTTTCAGGATGTACATCTTTCGGCCTTTTAGCGACCCATTTAAATGTTGGGCTAATTTCCGGCCCGGTGTGTCTTTCTGCCTGTTGACGGCCCATAAATCTGATGGGCCATTTTTAGTCGGACCTGTGTTTCGGCCTTTTAGCGGCCCATTTATGTGTTGGGCCAATTTCTGGCCCGGTGTCACTTTCAGCCTGTTGACGGCCCATAAATCAGTTGGGCCATTTGTAGTCGGACCTGAGTTTTGGCCTTTTAGCGACCCATTTAAGTGTTGGGCCAATTCCCGGCCCTTTGTGCCTTTCGGCCTGTTAACGGACCATAAATGAGTTGGGCCATTTGTAGTCGGACCTTAGTTTTGGCCTTTTAACGGCCCATGCCCTTCATGGTCCATACCAGCCCGGTTTCTCTTTTGGCCTGCTAAAGGCCCACAACACAGTTGGGCCATTTACAATACGACCTGACTTTCGGCCTCTTAGCGGCCCATGCTCTTCATGGTCCAGCAAGCCCGCTGTCTCTTTTGGCCTGCTAAAGGCCTACAGTATAGTAGGGCCATATGTAGCCCAAACTTAGTAACGGCCTGTTAACGGCCCGTGAAATAAATTGGGCCCACCTGTTGCCCGCTTCGATGTCGGCCTGTTAACGACCCGGGAGGTAAGAGGCAGGCCGACCATTAACTTTCGGCCTAGTAACGACCCATTAACTTAATGGGCCCACTAAAGTTCGTACATGTCTTTAGGACAAATTAGATAATTTGAGCCCATTACGACGAGCAATTATGCACAAGACCAAAACCGATCAAGCAAAGGTACAGCATACAGGGAATAATGTTGCATATCCAGCATATATTACAGGAAATTACATCCACTGGACAATCAAAGATTGATGCCAGTGCAAATAAATGAGCAGAACCTAACCATCTACAACGTCACAATCTGCAACCTCAGCACAGATGATGCCCATAAGCATGTGGGCACGTTCTTGTTGTTTTGCTACACTGTCTATGAAAACATTGATCAATTGTTGTGTCGCATGACTCTGCACCTCTGATTCATCCACCATTTCCATCATTTCTTCAGCCATTAATTGGTTCACAAACATACATTTATTCCGTTGCATTCGAGACAAAGGATACTGAACAGATTCAGATGGCGATTTTGGCAGGCTTGTATTATTGATAGTGCAGAGTGTCTCGACCACTTCATCATAACATAAATTAGGACGGGAACCAAACAGATTAATCATGAGTTATTGCCATATTACCTGGCCTAGATTTACTGGAAAGAAACAATGGGGTTGCCTTGCTGTTTTCAGAGTTTGTCTTCTTATCTTCAGCAGCCTGCACAAAATTAACACACTAGCATTGCTATCATTGGCCAAGTCAGATAATAGGAAAGCAACATTAATACAACGAACATTTGGGCAACTAGCCTACACCAAATTAACACAATATGGCACAGCTATCATCAGCCAGGTAAGGTAATATGAAAGCAACATTGACACTATGAATGAATGGGAAACCAGAGAAGCACTACAATTCAGTAATGTGTGTGATATGAGATAGTACACTCATGCAGCTCAGTATTCAAAACTACCAGGCAGTTTTCCTTACAAAAATCAACATTGGCACCTTTAACATTTTGCTACAACTATTTTAGATCAGATGAAGGTTAGATTCACGCTGATTAACAAAATACAGGCTGATGTAAAAATATAGTGATATACGATAGGTACTTACATCAGCATTGGAGCATAGAGAATTCCCGCAAGATATTTTCCTCGAATACGATCCCAATGGAGGAAGTCATCTATCGTTTAACCTTATTTTCTAAAAGAGAGATGGGTAAGAAACATGTAGAAAATATGATCAGAATGCTATAAAATTTCATGATGCGAGGATACGCACACGCTTCTTAGAATGGAGTTGACATTCTTTTGCTGGACTGGAGCGGACTAGTTCTTTGGCCACTGGAATCTGCTTATTATCAGTGGGAGTTGGGTTTCTCTATGTTGGAGAAATATCTATGAAAAATGGAGTTGGTTTATTATCTCCTGGCGTTTGGATCTTTTGCAAAGACCTGGTTTGTAACCCTTCAGATTCTAACATAGTCGTCTTCCCCTTGCATGCCTTATATAGAAGAATGGTGATTTAGTTATAAAACATGCTACAACGGAGATGGAATAGGTACTGAAGAATAGAAAGGCATGACATATTGGCATGTATTCCCTCCATCCGGAAATAAATGGATGAGTCTAGGCGTATTTCAGTTCTAGATACATCCAGTTTTATCCATTTCTGCGACATGTAATCCAGACGGAGGTAGTATGATGTAAGAGCTAGGGATACGACAGGACAACACAGTAAAAAAACACTGAAAACCCACTGCAGAACCAAAGTATTCAAACCCACTGATATGAGATAGTACACTCATGCAGCTCAGGATGCAAAACTACCAGGCAGTTTTCCTTACAAAAATCAACATTGTGGCCTTTAATCATACATTTTGCTACAACTAAATTTAGATCAGATAAAGGTTGGATTCACACCGATTAACAAAATACATGCTGATGTAAAAATAGTGATATACAACGGGTACTTACATCTACATTGGAGCACAGAGAATTCCTGCAAGAATTTTTCCTCATAAACGATACCATTGCAAAAATTCTTCTATCTGTTAAGCTTAATTTCTAAAAGAGAGATCGGTAAGAAACATGTAGAAAATATGATCAGCATGCTATAAAATTTCATGATGCAAGGATACGCACACGCTTCTTAGAATGGAGTTGACATATTTTTGCTGGACTGGAGCGGACTAGTTCTTTGGCCACTGGAATCTGCTTATTATCAGTAGGTGTCGGTGTCAAAACCGGCGGATCTTGGGTAGGGGGTCCTGAACTGTGCGTCTAGGCGGATGGTAATAGGAGACAAGGGACATGATGTTTTTACCCAGGTTCGGGCCCTCTCGGTGGAGGTAAAACCCTACTCCTGCTTGATTAATATTGATGATATGGGTAGTACAAGAGTAGATCTACCACGAGATCAAAGAGGCTAAATCCTAGAAGCTAGCCTATGGTATGATTGTTGTTCATCCTACGGACTAAAACCCTCCGGTTTATATAGACACCGGAGAGGGCTAGGGTTACATAGAGTCGGTTACAATGGGAGGAGATCTACATATCCGTATCGCCAAGATTGCCTTCCACGCCAAGGAAAGTCCCATCCGGACACGGGACGAAGTCTTCAATCTTGTATCTTCATAGTCCAAGAGTCCGGCCAAAGGTTATAGTCCGGTCATCCGGACACCCCCTAATCCAGGACTCCCTCAGTAGCCCCTGAACCAGGCTTCAATGACGACGAGTCCAGCGCGCAGATTGTCTTCGGCATTGCAAGGCGGGTTCCTCCTCTGAATACTTCATAGAAGATTTTGAACACAAGGATAGTGTCCGGCTCTACAAAATAAGTTCCACATACCACCGTAGAGAGAGAGAGAATAATATTTGTACAAATCTAATCTGCTGACGTATTCCGCAGCGTGACATGATGCCACGTCCAAGCCCTCATTCGAATTGTTTTACTGTCCCACCTCAGTGTTTAGCGAGGTGGTTTCCTTGGCACGTCTTGTCGAAGCAGAGATCGTGTCCCCTTATTCCGGGATTCTCATCAATACGGGCGTGGGTAACCGAACCGTGCCATTAATCACGGCGCTTGGGAGATAAGCGAGTTTTACTAGGCTGGTGGGGGTACATAGTTTCGTCCGCCCATATAAGGGGATAAGGATCCACCCTTTCCATCTACGACTTCTTCCTCCTTCGCTTATCCATTTCCGCGCACTCGAGCTCCAGCGCCCAAGTCTGCACTTCCCACCTCAACCTTCTCCAGCCATGTCCGGAGCGGGAGGTAGGTGGATGGCCTCCTCCGTCACGGAGGGGCACATCAAAAAGTTGAGGAAGGCCGGATACTTGTCCAACGACATCGTGCACCGGCTTCCAAACGAGGGGCAGCTCATCCCCACCCCCAGGCCCCATGAGAGGGTGGTGTTCCTCCCCCATTTCCTCCGCGGACTGGGCTTCCCACTCCACCCATTTGTCCGGGGGCTCATGTTCTACTACAGCTTGGATTTCCACGATCTGGCCCCGAACTTCATCCTCAACATCTCGGCGTTTATCGTCGTGTGTGAGGTCTTCGTCCGCATCAAGCCCCACTTCGGCTTATGGCTGAAGATCTTCAATGTCAAGCCGAAGGTAGTGGGCGGCCAGCAAGCGGAGTGCGGAGGCGCCATGGTGGGCAAGATGCCCAACGTCATATGCCTCGAGGGCTCCTTTGTGGAAACCATCAAAGGGTGGCAATCGGGGTGGTTCTACATCACCGAGCCGCGTGACCCTGAATGAGCAGCGGCCCCCGAATTCCGATCTGGCATCCCTACATGGCTCACCTCCTGGAAAGAGACGGGTCTGTCGTGGGGTAATTTGGGAGAGCTGACCAGACTCCAAACCTGCATCCAAAACCTGGTGGACAAGAAGGTTAAACTTGCCAATGTAGTCCAGGTCATGCTCTTCCGCCGGATCCTCCCGTGTCAACGACGGGCTTTTAACTTGTGGGAGTTCGACCCGGCCCAGCACCAAACTTTGTCCAGGCTCTTTGACACAAAGCACGAGGATGCCTGCAAGGTGCTATTCAAGGGCGTCGAGGTTCCCCCTCCCATTACCGAGGATCGCGGATTCTGCGTGAAGCGCCAAGCCAGCGCGGTAAGCTTGTTTTACCCTTTACGGGATACTTGTTTTTCATAGTTCGACTCTATGCGGGATCTAAGCTCCCGTTCCTTTGACATGACTGGTAGAAGAAGTCCGGACAGATCGACAGTCTGGCTCCTTTGCCCGAAGGCCTAGCGGATGCCCGCTTGGCGAAGCTTCTGGTCCCAGCACCTTACGTGGTGCCGGAGAAGAAGGCCAAGAAGAAGTCCATGGGAACTGGAAAGAGTTCCCGGTGCCTGGTGGTGTCGGATTCATCGCCCGACGACTCCGAAGCGCACTCCTCCCACGAAGACGAGGAGGAGGAATAAGAGGCCTCTCCCCCTCCAACGGGGGGAGGAAAGAAAAGGAAGGCCACCCCAACTAGGGGGGCTGGAGGGTCCAAGAAGGGGAAGACCCTTCTCCCGGACTACTCCACCAACGCCGACGATGGAGAAGAGGAGTGGCCATCCAGGGCCAAGCCCCTCACAAAATCGTAAGTATTCGGATACCAGAATAACTCATGGTGTTCCTTTATTGCGCAGTACCTCCTGACGCCGAATATAATCATGCAGTCCGCCCCAGGCCCGGCTCGACGCCTCGTCGAGCGGCTCCCTGGATTCGTCGGATGTGAATAGTCTTTCACTCCCGACTGCTACCTCCCCTTGCCCTACGGACGATGCCGAGGTGGAGTCCCAAAAGGGGCCAAGCTAGGAGGAGGTGGTCCTGGAGGCGCCGCAAGGCGACCTCCCGGACTCCAGGCGCGAAGGTGATAAAACCCCAAAGGGCTCTAAGTTCGGCCCTGGGCCGGACACCGCACCGGAACCTTCAATGGTTCCAGAGTCCGGCAGGCGGCCCCCTCGTAAGAAGGGCAAGCCTACGACACCAGTGGCGTCCGTCCAACCGGAGGCACCAGATAATTTGTTGGAGGTGCTTAACGGCACCTCCATCGACGAGGAGCACCGCACTATTATGAGTGCGGTGATCCAGAAGATTCAGTCCGCCAAGAGCGGGCTGACGGAAGCCTTTGCCAGCCTTCTAACAGGCTTTGAGGTATGTATTTAAGACATTTAAAAATATTATCGCATAGATAGTAGCACCTGATGCTCAGTTTGGTGTTCGGAAAGAAAAGCCGGACTAAGGATCTAAAAAGATATACGCAGGATTCTAACATAAATAGGTCAATATGGGAATGCAGGTTGTGCTGCTGACCTCTGCCGCACTGACTACGGAGGTCGATGCATTGAAGCAGAGCCTCGAGCGGTCCGAGAACGAGCTCGGCCTTGCCAAGAAGCAGCTTGAGGGCAAGGAAGGTAAGTAGTACCTTATGTAAGTATATAAAAATACCTGGTTGCAAATAATGATAGGACCAACGTGAGTGTTATAGGGGCCACAACCGAGGTGGCGACCCTGAAGGAAGCGTTGTCCAAGGCCGAAGACAATGCGGCTGTGGAGCGCACCGAGCGAGAAAAGCAGGAGGCGCGGGCGGAGGAGGTGCGGCAAGAGCTCCACGCTCTTGTGAAAAAACACGAGAGTTTGGAGCTTGACTCAAAGACTCGAGAGTCCGAGCTTGCCTCGGCCCTTGAGAGTGCCAAATCTGCCAAGGCTGAAGCCCAAAAAGCCCTCCAGGAAATTGAGGCGATGAAGAAGATAGCGGCGGGTAAGGCATTCTTTATGCAAAGCGAGCACGTGAAAGTGAATTACTTGTTACTTACCCGAGTCTGGAGCTCTCCAGGAGCATTCGCAGATCTGCCCCGCAGTCTGTCCGACGCCGCCGCATTCTACCGAGCCGAGGAAGGGAGCTCAACGGAGAAGGTGTTCTGGTCCCAATATGTTGAGGCTGGACACCCGGTGCCCTTGAGCGACCAACTGAAGCAGCTGGTTGAGCTCCATAAGGTAGCCGAACAGGCCATGAAGGGCCTTATAGGCCGGCTATGGCATGGGGAGGCCATGCCTGGGAGCTACTTTGGGCTGGTGAGGCGGCTGGTGGATGCCTGTCCATCGCTTGAAATCATCAAGCGCTCCATGTGCATCGAAGGCGCCCATAGGACCCTTTCCTGTGTTAAAGTACACTGGGGCAAGATGGATGCTAAGAAGCTGGTGACAGATGGGCCACCGGAGGGGAAGGAGCACCGCAAGCCCGAGTTGTATTATGAGGGCGTCCTGAAGGGTGCCTTCCTTGTGGCGAATGAGTGTTCCAAGGATGTAATTTTTGAGTAAACTCGCTCGTGTTATCCTGTGCACTAAAAACTTGTTCATATGCGCTAAGCAACGCTTTTTGAATTTAAAATATTACCTTCTGTGCGGCCGTTTATTAAATCTAAGAGATGGCGAGTCGTTGGCTTCTACCCCCATGCCACGAGTGCTGGGTGTTCGGGATAAACCTGAGTGTTCTTGTTCCCATTCTTGGGTCCTTCGAGGGAGGCGCTCATCACAACAAACAAGGAAATCAGACTATAATGCTTTATCACTCTCACTTAGCCATAGAATTCTATAATATTAAATTTCGGCGAAGCCCCTAGTATTCGGAAGACCGAGTTCGGGGCGCTATCCATGCCTAGGTCGGACAAAGCCAGCTCCTCGCTCTAAGAGGCATAAGTCTTTATGGACTCGAAAACCTCTCGAACAGCGACCGGCTCTCGCCCTATCATGACGGTAGTTTTAGCTTTCTCTACTGATGTGCTGTAGGAGCTTGAGAAGAGGTGTCTAGAGGGGGGGTGATTAGACACTAAGTACCAAAGTTGCAGTTTTTAAGTTTCTTTAAAGTTTAAGTGGAGTTTAGGCACAAGTTTAACATTCACAACACATATCAAGCCAGCATGCAAAGAGTATATGAGCAGCGGAAAGTAAAGCATGCAACTTGCAAGAATGTAAAGGGAAGGGTTTGGAGGATTCAAACGCAATTGGAGACATGGATGTTTTTGGCGTGGTTCCGATAGGTGGTGCTATTGTACATCCATGTTGATGGAGACTTCAACCCACGAAGGGTAACGGTTGCGCGAGTCCACAGAGGGCTCCACCCACGAAGGGTCCACGAAGAAGCAACCTTGTCTATCCCACCATGGCCGTCGCCCACGAAGGACTTGCCTCACTAGCGGTAGATCTTCACGAAGTAGGCGATCTCCTTGCCCTTACAAACTCCTTGGTTCAACTCCACAATCTTGTTGGAGGCTCCAAAGTGACACCTAGCCAACCTAGGAGACACCACTCTCCAAGAAGTAACAAATGGTGCGTTCATGATGAACTCCTTGCTCGTGTGCTTCAAATGATAGTCTCCCCAACACTCAACTCTCTCTCATAGGATTTGGATCTGGTGAAAGAGGATTTGAGTGGAAAGCAACTTGGGAAAGGCTAGAGATCAAGATTCATATGGTAGGAATGGAATATCTTGGCCTCAACACATGAGTAGGTAGTTCTCTCTCAGAAATAGGATGCGGGAAGTGTAGGTTCAGTCTGATGGCTCTCTCCACGAATGAAGAGGAGGTGGAGGGGTATATATAGCCTCCACACAAAATCTAACCGTTACACACAATTGCCAAACTCGATGGGACCAAATTGAGAAACTCGGTCGGACCGATTTAGCAAATTTAGTGACCGTTAGGATTTTTGGTGGGACCGAAATGCAACTCGGTAGGACCGATATGGTTAGGGTTAGGGCATAACATAATCTCGGTGAGACCGATTACACAAACTTGGTAGGAACGATTTTGGTAATTAGCTAACCAGAGAGTTGGTCAGGCAAACTCGGTTGGACCGATTATCAAACTCGGTGGGACCGATTTTGGTAATGAGTCAACCAGGAAGTTTGCATTGTAATCTCGGTAGTACCGATTGCTCAAACTCGGTGAGACCGATTTTGATAATGGACATACACAGAGAGATTACAATCCCATCTCGGTGAGACCGAGATCCCTATTGGTGCGACCGATTTGCTTAGGGTTTGTGGCAGTGGCTAAGACATCCAAACTCGGTGGCGCCGGATAGAAAGAATCAGTGGGGCCGAGTTTGACTTTAGGTTTAGGACATATGTGGATGTGAGAAAGTGGTTGAGGGTTTTTGGAGCATATCACTAAGCACTTGAAGCAAGAGGCTCATTAAGCAACACATCATCCCTCCTTGATATTACTGGCTTTTCCTATAGACTCAATGTGATCTTGGATAACTAAAATGTAAAATGAAGAGTCTTGAGCTTGAAGCTTGAGCCAATCCTTTGTCCTTAGCATCGTGAAGGAGTTCCCACATCCTTTAGTCCATGCCACTCCATTGTTGAACTTATCTGAAACATACTAGATAAAAGTGTTAGTCCAACAAGAGATATGTTGTCATTAATTACCAAAACCACCTAGGGAGCACTTGTGCTTTCAATCTCCCAATTTTTGGTAATTGATGGCAACATACATCAAAGCTTTAGATAAAGATATAAAGAATAGCAAGTAAAGCTTTGGAAAGACATGTAACAAGCATAGGCTCCCCCTACATGTATGCAATCATGTGAATATGAAATATAGAAGCATGTGATAGCATAACCATGATAGAGAAGGCAATGTGTTACATGTATCTTGGCTATATGCATCAGAGCAAAAAGTATTAAAGAGAATACCTTCATGCCCATGAGTCCTTCTTGCAAACAGTATGTACATCAGCAAGAATTCCTCATACACATGATTGTGATGCATATACTTACCTTGTGGTCTTGAGTTGGCTTAGGATGGAATGAACCTGTGAAAACAAGGTTAGATAACACAGATGCATCTACTAGCCAGAGCAAACAGAAGAAACCACAAGAATACCAAGACTGGGATGACATGTAGAGAGTGAGTACTGAGTACCACATTGGATTAGACATGTCCCCAAGAGTAAAGATATGCAATGAAATTAAATGATCTCTTTCCCTTAGATGTCTTGCTCCCCCTGAATCTAACATGAGATACTGGGAGAAGATAGGGAGCAGAAAATCAGAGCTGAAAAAAAACAGAGCTGAAAGATATGAATGATGATTAGAGCTAAAGTTCAGAGCCAATGTATGCTAATACAAAATGAGCACAACAGATTATATGAACATGTCTCTCCCCTCAAGAAGACATGTGGACATCTCTCCTCTTGAACACCAAGCATCTGGGATCCTTGAGAAATACTTTCTACTTAAGTATCCTCTCCCCCTGGAGATCCCTCTCGTCTTTTGAGGGTCTCTCCCCCTAGAACGTCTCTCTCTCCCTTAAGAAGAAAGGTGATAAGTTTTGATGCTCTCTCTCTATCTCCAAATGATAAGCTTTGATGTTCTTTCTCTCCCCCATTGACATCAGTTTCCAAGAAGGGTCTTCTGGAGTCTGTCGAATGGGTTTGGTCCTTGAGACACTGAACAAAGCAATGATGAAAATGTGATGCTTGTGGAGGACAAGATTCATTGAGTGGAGCTGGATCAGAACAAACACAGAATATGTGGCAAAGAGTTTTTCCTGTTATGAAATCGGTGGCACCGAGTGGTATGCTTCGGTCGTACCAAAAAGATTCGGTTGGACCAAAAATAACAAATCGGTCTAACCGAGTTCATCACAGAGAAAACACTTGTCACCTCAGCTCACTAGACTAGTAAGATCTCACAAGGATTTGCAAGGAATTAACTGAAAGATATGCAAGGAATTAGATGCAGAAAATGCAGAGAAAACAAAAAAAATCTAGATGAAGGTTTTTTTTCTTTTTTTCTTTTTTTGAAAGGGGAAACACATATGCATGAGACAAATGCAAAAACTCAGAAAAGAACACAGGAGAACTTCATCTAGAGATGGTCGGCGACAAAGTCACCTATGTTAGAGTATATTGACTTAGGAGTCAAGTGAGATCACTTGATCATAGGCCATACTCATCGTTTAAGCTCAAAATGGGGTTGCCATTTTTCGTTTAAGCATCTTGATGTATTCACATCTTATCGAGTTGCTTTAACTCATGACTCGGAGTAAAGCATCTCTAAGATGGAATAACAAACCTTGGTTGGTGGTGTTGTCCATGTAGTTGAACTTGCGTGGGTTGCTCAAGGTTGATGTAGCTCATCAAGAATTTGGAGCACCACTTGGAATTTGAGTCCATCTACCTACATGGGTTAGTTCTTGGAAGGAAGAGCACTTGTATATCCAAATATGACAATCATGAAACTCAACATAGAATTTGTCAAAGAATATGTTTGAATGGTTTCGTGCTTCCTTGTCTTCAACCACCTTTGTATAAAGACTTGGTGATGTAGAGATTGCTCAAGATATGAGTAGGTTTCAACCTCATGGAATTTGATTCAACCAAGTACCTACATGGGTTAGATAACATGCAAGATACAAATATATCCAAGACATAAGATTTTCATCATAAGAGAAATATCAAGGATTAGTCATAAGCTCATGTCTTGCATGTATCCAATGGAGTTTCTACTCCAAGTTTGAAGCATCAATGATGTTCAATTCTCCTCTTAACCTGCAAAACACTTTCTCATCAAGAGGTTTAGTGAATATATCCGCTAATTGCTTTTCGGTGCGAACATGCTTAAGATCAATGTCACCCTTAGCAACATGATCTCGAATGAAATGATGACGAACTTCAATATGCTTAGTTCGAGAATGTTGCATAGGATTGTGACCAATTTTGATAGCACTTTCATTATCACAAAGCAATGGAACATGTCTCACATATATCCCATAATCTTTAAGAGTTTGGGTCATCCAAAGTAATTGAGCACAACATGAACCAGCGGCAATATATTCAGCTTCAGCGGTGGATAAGGATAGTGAGTTTTGTTTCTTGGAGGACCAAGACACAAGAGATCTACCAAGAAATTGAAAAGTACCCGAAGTGGACTTTCTATCAACCTTGTCTCCGGCATAGTCCGAGTCGGAATAGCCAACAAGATCGAAAGAGGCCCTCTTAGGATACCAAATGCCAAAATTTGGTGTATGGATTAAGTATCCCACTATCCTTTTCACGACCTTAAGATGACATTCTTTAGGAGCAGCTTGATATCGTGCACACATGCACACACTTATCATCATATCGGGACGTGAAGCACATAGATATAACAATGAACCAATCATAGAGCGATAAACCTTTTGATCAACCGGTTCACCATCTTTGGTTAAGTCAAGATGTCCACTAGTAGGCATGGCTGTAGTCATACCTTTGCATTCTTGCATATTGAACTTCTTGAATAAGTCCTTGGTGTACTTTGTTTGCGAGACAAAAGTACCTTCCTTAGTTTGCTTTATTTGCAGACCAAAAAAGAATTTGAGTTCACTCATCATAGACATCTCAAACTTCTCCGACATTAGCTTCCCAAACTTTTCACTAAAATGAGGGTTAGTTGAACCAAATATAATATCATCAACATAAATTTGGCACACAAAAAGTTCACCATTAACCCTTTTAGTAAAAAGAGTAGAATCAATTTTCCCAATTTCAAAGCCTTTTTCAATAAGGAACTTGGTCAAGCATTTATACCATGCTCTAGGAGCTTGTTTAAGTCCATAAAGAGCTTTGTGAAGTTTGTAAACATGATTGGGTTTCTTAGGATTGACAAAGCCGGGAGGTTGTTTAACACAAACTTCCTCCTCTATTTCACCATTTAGAAAAGCAATTTTAATGGCCATTTGGTACAAGGTGATATCATGGTGATTAGCATAGGCAAGTAAGATGCGAATGGACTCAAGTCTAGCAACGGGGGCGTAAGTCTCACCATAGTCCATACCTTCGACTTGTGTGTAGCCTTGGGCGACGAGACGTGCTTTGTTGCGAACTACTTGTCCATCTTCATCTTGCTTGTTGCGAAACACCCATTTGGTATCGATGATGTTGTGGTTGTTGTCGGGCTTCTCAACCAATGTCCAAACTTGGTTCCTCTCAAAGTTGTGTATCTCTTCATGCATAGCATTTATCCAATCCGGATCTTCCAATGCTTCTTCGACCTTCATAGGTTCAATGCTAGAGATGACAGAATAGTTTTCACAAAAGTTAGCTAAACGGGTTTTAGAGCGAGTGATTCTCCCGGTTTGAATATCATTATAGATTTGCTCTACGGGATGGTCTTTAGCAATTCTTGCTCGAACTCGCGAAAGCTTTTGCTTGGGTCTTTGTTGAACATCTTCTTCATCATGTTCTTCTTCTTGGCCTTCTTCATTGTTGGCGTTGTCGTTCTCTTGTCGTGGTGGAGAAGGAGGTTGTTGACGTTCATCTTGATGCACTTCCTCATTTTCTTCATCTTGGTGTGTCCCACTCGTGGATGCTTCCGTATCAACTCTTGGTTCACCTTGTCGTGAAGTAGAAGCTTCCACTTGGATGGACAAGGTACTCTCCTTCACCTCCGTTGGACGGGCCTTGCCAATAGACAAGTCTTGGATTGCTTCCGAAGGATCTTTGTCTCCTACATCAATTGGCAATTGCTCTACTTGCGAGTGGTTAGATTCATCAAACTTCACATCTACCGTCTCTTCAACCTTTCGAGTGAAATTGTTGTAGAAACGGTAAGTGTGAGAGCTTGAGCCATAACCTAGTAGGAAACCTTCATGAGACTTAGGAGCAAATTTAGAACGACAATGCTTATCAAGAATGTAGCACTTTGAGCCGAATACTCGAAAGTATCCAACTTGGGGTTTGTTACCGGTGAGTAGCTCGTATGCCGTCTTGCCGAGTAGCTTGTGAAGATACAAGCGATTTGTTGCATGACAAGTTGTCTCAACCGCTTCTGCCCAAAAGTGCTTCGGCGTCTTGTACTCATCAAGCATCGTTCTCGCCATTTCGATGAGCGTCCGGTTCTTCCTCTCAACAACTCCATTTTGTTGAGGTGTGTACGTAGCCGAGAACTCGTGTGAAATCCCTTCTTCGTCAAGAAAGGTGTCCACATTTGCGTTCTTGAACTCCGTTCCGTTGTCGCTGCGAACCTTCTTGATCTTCACTTCAAATTGGTTTTGGGCCTTCCTAGCGAAGTTTTTGAAGATCTTTTGGACCTGCGATTTATCATCGAGAAAGAACACCCATGTAAATCTGGAAAAATCATCAACTATAACTAGACCAAAAGAATTTCCACCGAGACTCTTGTAAGAGTTGGGACCAAAGAGATCCATGTGAAGACACTCGAGTGGCATCTTCGTGGTCATGATGTTCTTCACGGGATGCCTTCCTCCAACCTGTTTACCTGCTTGACAAGCACTGCAAAGTCTATCCTTATCAAATATGACATCATTAACTCCAAGGATATGATTCCCCTTAATAAGCTTGTCAAGGTTTCGCATACCAACATGACCTAATCGTTTATGCCATAACCAGCCTTTTGAGGATTTAGCAATGAAGCAAGTTTTAGGTTGAGCCTTTTTAGTGAAATCAACAATGTATAGATCACCTCTATGCACACCAGTAAAGACCATTTCATGATTATCTCAACGAATCACTTGGCAATCTACTTCAGTAAATAGAACATTGAAACCAAAATCAGCAAGTCTAGATACTGAAAGTAAGTTGTAACCAAGAGATTCAACGAGCATAACATTTTGTATGGAGCTATCATGTGATATGGCCACCTTACCGAGGCCAACCACCTTACCCTTTGAGTTGTCACCGAAAGTGACATACTTTCGAGGACTATCATTATTAGCAAGCTCACGAAACATGTCTTTATCTCCGGTCATGTGATCGGTACATCCACTATCAAGAACCCATTCCTTTCCTCCTGACATATATCCCCGAAGATTTGCCATAAGACCAAAATGTCTCATTGCATCATCAAGATCGAAGTCACTATCATCATCCTCATCATAGTATCCATGTTCAACATCGTCATATGGTGGATCAAATCCTAGAGAGGGTGATTCATTAGAATGAGTTTGACAAAAATCTTGTCTATGAATTCTTATAGCTTCGGAAATAATGTCACTAATAATACCAACATTTCCTTTGGCATGCGTAAGGTTTGTAATCTCAAATAGACGATCACCAAACATAGGATCACTAGAATTCATTTTACTCAAAGCAATAGACTTATGGAGAATTTCATCTAGATTTTTCAAGGATTAATCTGGAAATCGTTCCTCAAGAAATTTCCATATGGTGTAGGCACACACAAGAGTAGGCAGTTTTATAATCAAGTTTCTAGGCAAGCCTCTAATGATAAGTTCGGCAGTTCTAAGATTCCAAACCATGTCAATTGACTCATCAAGTGTAGGATGCATAGGATCAACACAAGGTGCACAAGGACTAGCAATGTACTTGTTAAAATGATATTGATTGAAAATAACAAGCATCTCATTTTTTCACTCACGAAAATACTCTCCATCAAGAATAGGCACTCTATGTCTAAGACTCCCCAAAGTAGACTCATCCATCTTCCTCCAATGCTGATTAAACCAAAGCAATGGAGACCAAAGCTCTGATACCACTTGTAGGACCTTGAGAAGAGGTGTCTAGAGGGGGGGGTGATTAGACACTAAGTACCAAAGTTGCAGTTTTTAAGTTTCTTTAAAGTTTAAGTTGAGTTTAGGCACAAGTTTAACATTCACAACACATATCAGGCAAGCATGCAAAGAGTATATGAGCAGCGGAAAGTAAAGCATGCAACTTGCAAGAATGTAAAGGGAAGGGTTTGGAGGATTCAAACGCAGTTGGAGACACGGATGTTTTTGGCGTGGTTCTGATAGGTGGTGCTATCGTACATCCACGTTGATGGAGACTTCAACCCACGAAGGGTAACGGTTGCGCGAGTCCATGGAGGGCTCCACCCACGAAGGGTCCATGAAGAAGCAACCTTGTCTATCCCACCATGGCCGTCGCCCACGAAGGACTTGCCTCACTAGCGGTAGATCTTCACGAAGTAGGCGATCTCCTTGCCCTTACAAACTCCTTGGTTCAACTCCACAATCTTGTCGGAGGCTCCCAAGTGACACCTAGCCAATCTAGGAGACACCACTCTCCAACAAGTAACAAATGGTGCGTTGATGATGAACTCCTTGCTCTTGTGCTTCAAATGATAGTCTCCCCAACACGCAACTCTCTCTCATAGGATTTGGATCTGGTGAAAAGAGGATTTGAGTGGAAAGCAACTTGGTAAAGGCTAGAAATCAAGATTCATATGGTAGGAATGGAATATCTTGGCCTCAACACATGAGTAGGTAGTTCTCTCTCAGAAATAGGATGCTGGAAGTGTAGGTTCAGTCTGATGGCTCTCTCCACGAATGAAGAGGAGGTGGAGGGGTATATATAGCCTCCACACAAATCTAACCATTACACACAATTTGCCAAACTCAGTGGGACCGAATTGAGAAACTCGGTCGGACCGATTTAGCAAATTTAGTGACCGTTAGGATTTTCGGTGGGACCGAAATGCAACTCGGTAGGACCGATATGGTTAGGGTTAGGGCATAACGTAATCTCGGTGAGACCGATTACACAAACTCGGTAGGACCGATTTCGGTAATTAGCTAACCAGAAAGTTGGTGAGGAAAACTCGGTTGGACCGATTATCAAACTCGGTGGGACCGATTTTGGTAATGAGTCAACCAGGAAGTTTGCATTGTAATCTCGGTAGTACCGATTGCTCAAACTCGGTGAGACCGATTTTGATAATGGACATACACACAAAGATTACAATCCCATCTCGGTGAGACCGAGATCCCTATTGGGGCGACCGATTTGCTTAGGGTTTGTGGCAGTGGCTAAGACATCCAAACTCGGTGGCGCCGGATAGAAAGAATCAGTGGGGCCGAGTTTGACTTTAGGTTTAGGACATATGTGGATGTGAGAAAGTGGTTGAGGGTTTTTGGAGCATATCACTAAGCACTTGAAGCAAGAGGCTCATTAAGCAACACCTCATCCCTCCTTGATAGTATTGGCTTTTCCTATAGACTCAATGTGATCTTGGATCACTAAACTGTAAAATGAAGAGTCTTGAGCTTGAAGCTTGAGCCAATCCTTTGTCCTTAGCATCGTGAAGGAGTTCCCACATCCTTTAGTCCATGCCACTCCACTGTTGAACTTATCTGAAACATACTAGATAAAAGTGTTAGTCCAACAAGAGATATGTTGTCATTAATTACCAAAACCACCTAGGGAGCACTTGTGCTTTCATGTGCTTAACCCAGCTCAACTAGGGCACAATCGCAGTAGTTCTCCCAGTGCTACCTTAGCCGATATAACGGAACATAAGGTACCAAAACATGGGGCCGGGCAAACCCAACTATTGACCCAAGACATGATTCGGAGCCGGTGCATATAATGCTATAAGTTTGGGGTGCCGCACTCGTGAGAGTGTTTGGACTTCTCACACCATATTCTGGGGTACTTAAGCCCCTGGTGTATTGGTCGTACCAAAGTGTACGGTTGCATAATGTCATAACTAAACATATTTACATAAAAAATGAATGCAATGATAGACAAGAGCTATGTACTGTTTATTAAAAGGCTGCTCTGAAAGAAGAACGATACAAATAGTGCGATAAGCAAGAGATGGGATTATTTGACATGTCCCCCTCCAGGGGAAAGCTGCGAGACTTTATGTAAGACAGGTATTTAGCTCGTTATAGAGACCACCTGGACATTCGACGTAGCTTGCTGCCTCCCTGGCTGTTGCATCGTGTGTTTGGCAATTGTACTGCCGGACAGGCCTTCCGGAGAGTGGAGTCCTGAAAGTAAGAAAAAAGAAATGACAAAATTTGGAGCCCCTAGTGCAGTTGAGCCGCATGTTGGGCGTGCCGTGGTTGTGCCCCTCCCCTTATGCCCATGGTATTTCTAGGGTGTAGTTATGTACGCGTAGTACTGGTTTCGCAATTTCACGAGGGTTGGGGTTGGGGCCGCACTGCTATGCTTGCTCGGAACGTGCCAGGCGGTCTTTTTGTAGGTTACTTCGGGCGCGCTTGACGGTGTCCGGACGTTTAATAGCCGGACTGGAGAAATACCTTGAGAGGCTACTTTGTACTTCCGCCACGAGGGCCGCCATATGCTCCTCCGTTTGGAGAGAGCGTTCGGTGTTTCCATTGACCGTAATGACTCCTCGAGGGCCTGGCATCTTGAGCTTGAGGTACGCGTAGTGCGGCACCGCATTGAACTTTGCAAATGCGGTTCGTCCGAGCAGGGCATGATAGCCACTGCGGAACGGGACATAGTCGAAGATTAACTCCTCGCTTCGGAAATTATCCGGGGATCCGAAGACCACTTCGAGTGTAACTGAGCCTCTACAGTTGGCTTCTACACCCGGTATGACGCCTTTAAAGGTCGTCTTTGTGGGTTTAATCCTTGAGGGATCTATGCCCATTTTTCGCACTGTATCCTGATAAAGCAGTTTCAGGCTGTTGCCGCCATCCATAAGGACTCTAGTGAGGTGAAATCCGTCAATGATTGGGTCTAGAACCAATGCGGCGAATCCGCCATGGAGGATTCTAGTGCGGTGGCCCCTTCGATCAAAAGTGATCGGGCAGGAGGACCACGGGTTGAACTTTGGGGCGACTGGCTCCAACGCATATACGTCCCTGAGTGCACGCTTCCGCTCTCTTTTGGGGATGTGGGTTGCATATATCATGTTCACCGTCCGCACTTGTGGGGGAAAGCCCTTCTGTCCCCTATTGTTCGGCGGCCGGGGCTCCTCCTCGTCATCGCTATGCAGCCCGTTGTCTCTGTTTTCGGCACTTAACTTGCCTGCCAGCTTGAACACCCAACAATCCCTGTTGGTGTGATTGGCTGGTATTCCGGGGGTGCCGTGTATCTGGCACGAGCGATCGATTATTCAGTCCAAACTGGACAGGCCCGGAGTATTTCTTTTGAATGGCTTTTTCCGCTGACCGGGTTTAGAGCCTCTGAATCCGGCATTAACTCCCGTGTCCTCAGCATTGTCGCCATTAATGTGGCGCTTGTGCTTGTTGTGACGTGACCTGCCATTGTTGTCCTTGGTATCCGAATTACCAGGGCTCTTGGTCATGTTATTACTACGAGCTAGCTAGCTATCTTGGCCTGCGCAAAAGCGGGTCATGAGTGTTGTGAGGGCTGCCATGGATTTCGGCTTTTCATGTCCTAGGTGCCGGGCAAACCATTCATCACGGATATTATGTTTGAAGGCTGCGAGGGCCTCTGCGTCCGGACAGTCGACTATTTGATTTTTCTTGGTTAGGAACCGTGTCCAGAATTGTCTGGCCGATTCCTCTGGCTGCTGAATTATGTGGCTTAGGTCATCGACGTCTAGTGGACGCACATAGGTGCCCTGGAAATTGTCGAGGAATGCGGCTTCCAGGTCTTCCCAGCAACCAATTGACTCTGCTGGCAAGCTGTTAAGCCAATGCTGAGTTGGTCCTTTAAGCTTGAGTGGGAGGTATTTGATAGGGTGTAGATCATCACCGCGGGCCATATGGATATGAAGGAGATAATCCTCGATCCATACCGCAGGATCTGTTGTGCCATCGTATGACTCGATGTTTACGGGTTTAAAACCCTCGGGGATTTGATGATCCATTACTTCATCTGTGAAGCATAGTGGGTGTGCGGCGCCTCTGTACTGGGCTATATCACGACATATCCCAAATGAGCTTTGTCTGCTGTGTTCGGCCTGGCCGTATTTGCCATATCCGGCGTGACGGTTATCGTCACATGTCGTGGGGCGCCCACGCGATCCGTAGATCGATCTTGTTTGCCTTGCCTTGTCCTCCAATATGTCTCGCAGGTCTGGCGCATTTCCCCGTGCCTTGGTATTTTTTGAGCGACGCTGGGGTGCGGCTTGAGTGGATGGCCGAGAGGCCTCTCTGTCACGGCCACGAGGTGGCCGGTCGGCCGCGTCGTGCGCTTGTGATGTAGGTTTAGGTGCTTCCTCCTCTAATCGGGGCAGCAGCCTGCGCTTTGGGTAGCTCTTGGAGGGGCGTTCGAGTTCGTACTCTTCGGACGTAAGGACTTCAGTCCATCTGTCGCCTAGCAAGTCTTGGTCAGCTCTAAGCTGCTGCTGTTTTTTCTTGAGGCTGCTCACCGTGGCCTTAAGCCTGCGTTTGAAACACTCTTGTTCGACGGGACCCTCAGGCACGACAAATTCGTCGTCGTCGAGGCTTGCCTCGTATTCGGAGGGAGGCATTTAATTATCGTCCTCTACCTCTTTGTCTGCCGCTCTTTCATGAGGGCTGGCTTCTCCATCCTCCTATGCTGAATCCTACTAGAGGGGGTTGTCTTCGGCATTGTCCGGGGTGTTATTATCTCCCGTGCCGGAATCGCCGTTTTTGCTTTGACGGGATTTAGAGTGGTGCCGCTGACGCCGGTGCTTAGGCTGCTTCTTGGAGGTGTCATCCTCTGTTGTTCCATCGCCATTCCCTTCTTTTGGGGTGTCCACCATGTATGTGTCATATGACGAGGTGGCCTTCCAGTGCCCTATAGGTGCTGGTTCTTGGTCGTCTCCTGCATCGGCGTCCATACCATCGATGTCTTCGGAGTCGAAGTCGAGCATGTCGGTTAAATCATCGACAGTGTCTACGAAGTGGGTGGTGGGTGGGCTCTGAATTTCTTTGTCGTCCGCATCCCAACCTTGCTGACCATAGTTCGACCAGCGCTCTCCTGATAAAGAGAGAGACTTTAGTGAATTCAGAATGTCGCCGAAGGGCGAGTGCTGAAAGATGTCCGCGGCGGCGAACTCCATGATCGGCACCCAATCGGGTTCGATCGACAGGGGCGCGGAAGGTTCGGAGTCCGGAAAGGAGTCCGGCACCTTGGAGTCACGAGCTTCGCAAAGGACAAGGCTGGTGTTCGGCTCGATCGCCGTAGAGATTGCAGCCCCCGAGGCGGTGTCCAGCCACCCGTCCTCGATTGGCGTCGTCGGCTCCGAGCTAAGGGGCGGAGCGGACACTGGGGTGGCCTCCTGGGCACTGTTCGGCGGCAGAGGTAGATCATGCCCATCGTGATAGTGCGGCGCGCTCGGCTGTGGCTCGAACCCGTCGAAGATCAAGTCTCCGCGAATGTCAGCCGTGTAGTTCAAACTTCCAAACCTGACCTGATGGCCAGGGGCATAGCTTTCAATCTGCTCCAGATGGCCAAGTGAATGGGCCCGCAGTGCAAAGCCGCCGAATACGAAGATCTGTCCGGGGAGAAAAGTCTCACCCTAGACCGCATCGTTGTTGATGATCAGAGGAGCCATCAGGCCTAATGGTGACGATAGAGAGGAATTCTCAACGAAAGCACCAATGTCGGTGTCAAAACCAGCGGATCTCTGGTAGGGGGTCCCGAACTGTGCGTCTAGGCGGATGGTAACAAGAGACAAGGGACACGATGTTTTTACCCAGGTTCGGGCCCTCTTGGTGGAGGTAAAACCCTACTCCTGCTTGATTAATATTGATGATATGGGTAGTACAAGAGTAGATCTACCACGAGATCAGAGAGGCTAAACCCTAGAAGCTATCCTATGGTATGATTGTTGTTTGTCCTACGGACTAAAACCATCTGGTTTATATAGACACTAGAGAGGGCTAGGGTTACACAGAGTCGGTTACAATGGGAGGAGATCTACATATCCGTATCGCCAAGCTTGCCTTCCATGCTAAGGAAAGTCCCATCCGGACACGGGACGAAGTCTTCAATCTTGTATCTTCATAGTCTAGGAGTCCGGCCAAAGATTATAGTCCGGTCATCCGGACACCCCCTAATCCAGGACTCCCTCAGTAGGAGTTGGGTTTCTCTGTGCTGGAGCAGTATCTATAAAAACTAGAGTTGGTTTATTATCTCCTGGCGTTTGGATCTTTTGCAAAGGCCTTGTTTGTAACCCTTCAGATTCTAACATAGTCGTCTTCCCCTTGCATGCCTTGTATAGAAGAATGGTGCTTTAATTATAAAACATGCTACAGCAGAGAGATGGAATGGGTACTGAAGAATAGAAAGGCATGACATATTGACATGTATTCCCTCCATCCGAAAAAAATGGAGGGGTCTAGGCGTATTTCAGTTCTAGATACATCCTTTTTTATCCATTTCGGCAACATGTAATCCGGACAGAGGGAGTATGGTGTAAGAGCGAGGGATACGACAGGACAACACAGCAAAAAAAAACACTAATTGAATGTAAAACTGTATGCTAGCGGAATACGTATAGAAATAACTAAGGCAACATACACGTGTATGATTAGGAAACTAAGATGGCATTGCAAGAGAGCACTAGAATAGCACTTCAATGTAAAAAAACATGGTATGGTAGACAGATGAAGTACATACTGATGAATAACAATGCATAAGATATTCAGAAGCATGATGTCCAAATTAAGCAGATGTCATTGTGATAGAGTAGAATGATAGTACTTGAATTTGAAAACATGTTATCATGAATGGAATAGGTACTTAAAAACAGGAAGGCGTGACATATTTACATGCATGATCAGCATGCTAAGCACATGGCATTGCAACAGAGTAGATACACTCCAGGACATTATATGCATGTTTTACCCATATCACAAGCCAAGTTAGAGCAAGGACCTTGTGGGGTGAAGAGGATTCATCATCTTTCTGCAAGTCTTCTGAAGAACTGCCTTTACATGTTCCATCATATTGGGTATCATTGACATCAAGTTTATTGGCCTTTACATTGCTCTATGAGGTTCTTGTGGATATATCAGTGTGTGCAATTATATCTGACATGCATGGAAGACAACTAGTAGTTATATTTATGTAATGAGTTCCTGTAGGAGACGACATAAATAGTAGGACTGGAGTTAACTAGCAGCAACAGGTCTCATAAACTAAAGGGAGAACACAGATGAAAGCTACAGAATATGCATCGTTTGTACTCGAGATTAACTAGATGGCACACAAAAGTATTAAAGAACAACATAGGTAATACTAGAAGTGGTATAATACTATAATCACCAGCCTGTGGGATAGCATTGGCTGATGGATGATAACTATGGAACTGCATTACCTAAAGAACAAGTATCTTAGCTGAACTATGGAACAGCGTTAACTCCTGAACAAGACCCGTAAGAGATCAGCATGAATATATAGTGAAATGTGATGATCTATTTTCCATGCTTAGATGAATAACAAAGCCATAAATGTTGCACACAAGTAAGATGAGGGTACAACCTATCTGGCTGCCATCCATAGGAGTGAGCATCATGTGCTGACTTGTCGATGGCCCTGCAGTTGTTGTGGCTGTCCATGTCGGGCATGCGCATTCGATGCAGGGAACTGTTGAGTGGGGACTATAGCTCCCTTCTGGTGTATGCTTTCCTTGTTGGAGCAGCTGTGGTGAGTCGGAAGACGGTGTGTCTAAAGATGCAGATAATGCATAATGTTAAGAACGACATATCTCTTCGATCTGAAGAAATACACTAAGAGATCAACAACAAGGTACGAGAGTGGTCACACGTTTGTTGACTGGAGACTAAATTGGGGTCACATGATTTTATTTTATTTTGGTACTGTTCGATCTACGCCGAATGGCTTGATGACTGTCTTGTGCCTCCCGGCTGACAATGTTTGGAATCTTCCCCAAAGAGCCAGCGACTAACGGCAGAGCAGCCTGCCTCCGCCGTCCGTGGCCCCGGCTAAAACCCTGCTCCCTGCCCCACCGCACAGCGTGGTTGCATCGCCCCCGGGCCAATCCACAAAGACTCTCTGTCATCCCGATCCAGCGGCGGCAGTACCTTCAACCCACGCAACTCTAAAAGATATCCATCTAAGCGCTGCTTCGCGGAGAACTTGCGGCCCCGCACCCTTACGTTAGACACCAGCCAACCGGCAGCCTAGGAGCTCCGCCACCTCGAGGGGTGCTGCTTCCCATTGGGAATCAATTGGCCCAAAATAAAAATTCAGACAACTAACGCCTAAATAAAGTGATTTGAGATGAGGGTGCGACCTATCTGGCGACATGCTCAAGTAGGCAGGTCAAGCTACCGAGTAGGTGAGGCCGGCGCGGTTGCGGTGGCGACCGGCCGCAGGGAAACAGCAAAGTCGTGACGGTCGACGGCTACGGGGAAGCAGCGCCAGGACTCTGGACGGATCCAAAGTGGGAGCCGCTCCGGCACCGTGAACAACGGCGGGGGTGAATCGGCTCCGGTACGGTTCACGCGGCCGTCGTCGAGGCAGCACCAGCAGCACGGAGTAAGAGGCACACGGCCCAGTGCATGACGGCAAATGGACAACGTCTCCGGCATTAGGGAGGAGGGCGGCTGTGAAATTGGTGCGGTGGGGGCGCCATGTAGGTGGGGCCGAGGTTTCGCGGCTCGGCAAAAGGGAGCTTCCCGGGGAGAAGGTGATTTGGCGCCCATGAGGTATGAATGGGGGGCGGGGGGGATTGGGAGGGGAGTGGAACCATGTCTTGCGGACGCATTTGTCTGAAATGTGAGGGGGAGTTACAGTTCTACCCTTGCCTTTAGGCTTCTCGGCTTGGGTCTGTGTACTAAGGGTCGGGGATAGTATAGTAACTTTGCTTCTCCCCAAATAGTGGGCAGAGCGATTTCGGGCGAGGAGGGCGTGTTTTGAACTATAGTGGGCGCGAGCGATTTCAGGCGAGGAGAGCATGTTTTGAAATAGTGGGCGCGAGCTATTTCGGGCGAGGAGAGCGTGTTTTGCCGACCATGGTTTATGAATTATTCGGCACATGTCATTTCGGTCGAGGAGAAGGCGCGCTTGGATGAAGTTACGAATCTACCCTCGATGTACAACGGGCCAATTGATGTGTGTCCCACATAGGACGGTAATTTTGCGTCTCCCATTTATTTGCTCGGGCGAATTCCACCGAGCAGAGAGGATGTTTAACGGTTCGTTCAAATTTTGGGTGAACGAGCATCCACGTCTACCTTACCAAGTCCATTCGAATCAAATTTTGAAATATTAGCTTGCCACTTCTTTTTTAGATGGAGAGATGATGCTCGGGAGTAATGTGTTTTTACATGCTCGTTGCTAGCGATTTACTATATGACAAATAGTTGACCCACTCAAAAACGTGAATCAAACCCAAAATGAAATATCTTGATTCAATGAAATAGCTCGTTCACAAGGTCAAAATAGTGAACTAAATCCAAAATTGAACACCTAAACCGAGTAGCATGTTTTACAGTATTATAGTACTCCCTGAACATGTTGAAAGTCAAATTAATGAACTTGTTTGATATACACATATATCCATTCATGTGTGGATTGCAGACAACATGTTCTCCAATTTAAATATTTGAATGCAAGTTTATATCGAAACATGGTTTATATCAGTCTTTGATGCATAAAACGCGACCTCCCCCTCTCCCGGACTCCTGTTCGCTCTCTCTCTCTCTCTCTCTCTCTCTCTCGCCGACAACCTTTAATTTTGTCGCATGCATCCGACACAAAAACCTTGTTGGTCCCTCTCCCTTTCTCTCCATCTCTCTCTCTCTCTCTCTCTCTCTCTCTCTCT
>NC_041385.1:750502055-750503693 GCF_002162155.2 Triticum dicoccoides
ACCTGGGTCACACATACACATGCATATCTCACTCGCACTTGATAGTCCCATCTAAAACTCTATCTCTCTCCCTCGTTCTCTCTCCATCTCACACGCACACACACACAATCTCATGCCTAGCTAGCCAAGTATGATGGTCTCTCACTCAATTGTAGGCACACGCAGTCCCCCCTATATGTATATGACTAGCTAATCTTAGTCTCCATCACAAACATGTGCATGGTCTATCTCGATTTCTCTCGGGGCATCTTTCTATCGCGCACGCACCTCCCTCGATCTCCCACCCATACAGTCCCCTCACGATCTCGAGGGGATCTCTCTATCACAAACACACCCTCTCTCCCTCCCCATGCATCCATGTCCTCCATGTGTCCCTCTTGACCTTTGTTCCTTGTTGGCCAGACCTCTATTGGACATGTGCGACAGGGGTGTCTCTCTCCGTTGCAAACAATCGCACACTAGCTATCTTCGTGTATCTCCTCGCCTCGCTTTTCTATCTCGGAGATGCATGCGTGATATGTTCGCATAAGAAATGAAAAAACACACACTCTCTCTAATTTATCGTTTGTTGTCACTTTCTCTTTCACACACATACTCTTTTTGCACACTTACTCATTCTCCTTCACACGCACTTGATCTGTCTCGACTTAGGCACTCTCCTCAGTCCATAGCATATAGATTTATTGAAAAGTCAACCATCACAAAGTTTGACCATGTACGCGGAGAAAAACAATTACATCTAGTACGGCAAACATATACCATTAGATTCACCATGAGATGTAGTTTTGTATGATGTATCTTTGGTATTGTAGATATAAATAACATTTGTGTAAACCTGATCAAAGTTTCCAAAGTTTGACTTCTAAAAAAATTACATGCACTGCATTATCGAGCAGATGGAATATCGCTTTCCCCCTCTCAGCTATCTGACGCACCACTCAGCCTTATCGGGGCTCCTCAATCTCTCTCAAACTTTATTGGTCAGTTTGGTTCGTGACCTGACCCTCATGCCTTGATGGCCAGTACTGCCTGGTGTGGACGTGAGATGTAAAATATTTCTGCCTGGCCAGGCTTGTGTGGTGCTGAAGCGTTTGGTTCATGCCTGGGCCGGGCAAAGCATCAACGTCCCATCCATCAATCCATGCAGCAATTATTTAATGCTAATATCCATCCATGTTGATGTTAGCCTCGTGGTCGCACGACCAGGCACGGCCGGGCGTTCAAAACCGGTCGCCTGGGCCAGGCTACTTGCAGTGCCTGGAGTCCAGCCAGGCTAATTAAATTGCAAGGGAACCCAGGCCAGGCGGGCTTTCTTTTTGACAGGGTAGCAACCAAACAAGTGTGCATGAAATCCAGCCACAACCCCAGGCCAGGAAAAAGATGCTCAGGACGCAAGCCAAACTGACCTTATATCTCCCTGGTTCACACATACACATGTCTAGCTCGCGTTATACATATAGACCCATCCAACACTCTCCGCCCTTGTTCTCTCTCCATGTGACACGCACCCCCCTAAGTACCATAATCCCTCACTCCATCATAGGCGCAAGCACTCCCCCCCCCCTCCTAAGTATGATTATCTCTTACTATCCATCAAGAACACACGTATTGTCTACTTCCATCCATACGTCTATCTCG
>NC_041385.1:750503792-750508606 GCF_002162155.2 Triticum dicoccoides
TCCCACCCGTGTAGTCCCATCACGATCTCCAGGGGATCTCTCTATGACAAACATACACTCTCTCCTCCCCATGTCTGCATTTTCTCCGTACGTCTCTCTCGACCTCTCTCCCTTGTTTGTCAGACCCCTCTTGGCCACGTGCTAGGGGTCTTGCTGTCTCGGTTCCAAACAACCACACACTATCTCCTCACCTTGCCTCCGTTGTCGAAGATGCATGTGTGATATGTTTGCATAAGACACACACTTTTTTTCTCTACTTTTATGGTGTGTTGTCCATGTCTCTTTCACACACGCACACACACTTTTTTCACTCACTCACTCTCTCTCTCTCTCTCTCTCTCTCTCTCTCTAGTTAGGGACTCTATCACGTCCATAAGCATATGGATGTTTTGAAAAGTCAAAACTCAGAAAAGTTTGACCAGGTATATGTGGAGAAAAACATTTACATCTAGAACGATCATTAGATTCATCACAACATGTACTTACTTCATACTATCATTTATCTTTGGTATTGTAGATATAAGTAATTTCTTTATAAACTTGGTCAAAGTTTCAAAAGTTTGACTTTAAAAAAATGTTGGAACTACATTATTGAACGGAGGGAGTAGCTCTTTCTCTCTCTCTCTCTCTCTCTGCTATCTCTCACAGGCCTCCCCTCTCACTTGAACTCTCTATACTGATGGATTATACGCTCACTATGTTAGGGTATAGCTCCGTATATTGTTTAGTTGACTGGTCAACCAATCCACATGTTGCCTTGTCATCTCGTGTTCTGTATCTTCGTGTGCTGGCCCATGTGGTAGTGGGTGAAAATAAGTAAACAAGAGGCCCATCTGACACGCGGTGAAGTAAACAAAGTTGAAACCACTCGGGGTAGCACCCCGCTCGCTAGTAAATTGAGGGCGCATTGAGGACACACTTCTTGTGCGTGAAGGACACACTCGCGCACAATTCTCCACTACGCGGCGGCATGCACAGAAGGACACACTCGCGCACACCCAGCACACAACACACACTAGCACACATGTACACCGGCGTTGCCGCCAGTTGAGATGGACGGTGAGGCAGCCAACAAGCGGAGGCGGCTCGAGCCAAAACCGCATCCGGTGAGCCTGGACTTCATCAGCAGCCTCCCCGACGACATGCTGCTCGTCATCATCGGCCTCCTCCCCACCAAATCTCTCGTGCGGACCGCCCTGCTCTCCCAGTGGTGGCGCCCCCTCTGGCGCTGCGTCCCCCTCAACCTCACCGTCGACAGTTGCCTCTGTGACGGGGATTGCAAACGCATGGCCGCAGTCTCCAAGATCCTTTCATCGCACCCTGGGCCAGCCAGACGCCTTGACATCCGCATGTTCAGTACCAACTGCAAGGTCCAACCCAAGTTCGACGAGTGGTTCTTATCCCCCACCCTAGATCAGCTCGAGGAGCTCAGCTTTGAAGCTGGACGATGTCGCTCTCTGCCGCCGTCCGCGCTCTGCCTCACGCCAACGTTGCGCCGCGCCAGCTTCAGCTCCTGCTATCTTCCCCAGATTAATGCCGCGCCCGCCCTTCTTCTCCCTCAACTCAAGCAGCTCGACCTCTTCGACATTGTCATCTCGAAGAAGGCTATGGAGCACCTGCTCCGCAGCTGTACTACGCTCGAGTACCTTCGTCTTGAGAAGATCCACGGTTCATTAGCCTCCACATCGCCTCGACGAATCTCCGATGGATTTATGTGTCTTGCTGGCCCCGCAACAAAACATCAATTGGGAAGAGATCACTCCAGCTGTTCCATGTTATGGTCATTGAGAATGCGCCTTTCCTTGAGAGATTGCTTCTATCGGATCTAGAAGGTCCAACAAAAATCAGGGTCATTGACGCGCCGAAATTGACAGCGTTGGTGTACTCGTCTGCCAAATTCTACGAACTCTTTATTGGATTCGTAATCGTTCAGGTACAACACTCATCTTCTTCTCCGTCTTCTTGAAATTCACATTTTTAAATTTCTTCTTGATGTATTTACGACCGTCTTCCAGAAAATGATTCCCACAAGCTTGACCCAGTCCATGCGCACAGTGAAGATCTTGGCACTAAAATCTATCGGCACCAATCTGGATCAAGTTGTTGGATTCCTTACATGCTCTCCGTGCACGGAGAAGCTACTCATCAAGGTGAAACTTCTTTCCTATAAGTAAACGGTAATCACAACGTAGCTCAATTTTTTTCGTAATTTTCCCAAATTACGATGACAAGTGTAGTGTTCAAAACAGCATCTACGCACTATAGCGAAAGAAATGCTTTTAGTATTTTTTTCACGTGATCACCTGCATCGTTTTTATGTTGTGCTACTATAGTAGCCTAGGCTAGTCATAGTGGAAAGTAACTTAGACTACTCCATTAACTCTATGGTTACCCTAAGAGCAAGTACTACCTCCGTCCTGGTTTACTCTTCCAATTTTGTAGTATCAAAATTTGACCATAGATTCAACTAACAAAATGTTAATGCATGTCACTAAGAACTATATCGTTGGATTCGTATGTGAACATAATTTCAAATGGTGTAATTTTTAGTGACATGCATTGGCATATTCTTAGGTAAATCTATGGTCAACATTTTATACTAAATACGAGGTAATATTCCCTCCGTCCCAAAATTCTTGTCTTACATTTGTTTAGATACGGATGTATCTAACACTAAAATGTAAGTAGATACATCTGTATTTAGACAAATTTAAGACAAGAATTTTGGGACGGAGGGAGTACAAAAGTGGGCTATGTAGGCCAAAACACGTGCCAAATTCACTTGTGATGCATTTGGCGTCGATGCCCCTCCATTGCTCACCTGGTGCCCCAATCTGGATCACCTACTTTGCTCCGGTGCCAAATTAACTCACACAATGAAAAAACACTGCATGGGAGAGAGAGAGGACTGAGGCAATAAAAACACTTGTTTGGGAGAGTGAGAGGCTGGTGTAGTTGGTTTGATTGATTTGTTTGTACATGTGGGTCTGTGTGCACAACGGTGCCAACTCTCTCACATCGCGAGAGCGGTGCCAAAATCTTTTGATTTGACATCGATGGGTATTATGTGGCATACTTTTGCGAAATATGGCATCAGGCACATAGTGGAAGGCAACAAATGCCCAAACTCTTCACGTGCTCCTAGTTAAATGAGAGGAAACATAGAGAGAGAGAGAGAGAGAGAGAGAGAGAGAGAGAGAGAAAGAAAATATCACTAGCCAGCCAACCCTATCGTATGAGCGAATGATATTGGTACCTCTTGATGACACGGCAATCTTATACAGCTAGCTGCTCTAATATGTTCTCTTCTTTTGCAGATAAAAAAAGACCCGAAAGTGAAAAATGTGTTGCACTATAGCAATCTCATCGAATGCCTTGATCTCCATCTTACAGAAATTGATTTGATCAACTACCGAGGCAGCACATCTGAGATTAAATTGGCCAGGTTCTTTGTTCTGGAGGCAAGTGTGCTCAAGGTAATGAGGTTTGGTGTTCTCTGGCGCAACAATGAATGGTGTGCTGTTCACCGCAAGCGTCTAAGCCTAAATGACAAAGTCTCCGCAGAAGCTGAATTTGTTTTTGAAACATCAAGTGGCCAGAGACTCAAAAACTTATTTGCCCATTAGTGACTTGTCAAGGTGGTGGATTTTAGTTTGTACGATAATGCTGCATCCACCTAAAGTAACGAAAGTTCTTACGTAAACTTCCTAGCAATTCCCTCTTCGTAGGTGCAGCATTACTCCTAACATTTGTAATATCAGTTTGAAACTTGTAATATTGTTGTGTCCTATTCATGTGTTTTCAAAATCCTGAGAATCAAACAGGTCCTGAGTTGGTGATGATGTTGTGCCTCCCATCTTTCACCAATAGCCGTCGGATCTAGATCTGACGCATACAAACCAAGCTTCTCCATTTTTGCAAAAAGATGCCCGCACTTGTTCCCTATATACAAACAACTCCTTCTCTCTCACAATCAGCCTTATCTCCTCCCCACCACATCTAGAAGGCCATGGAAAAATCTGGCGTGATGGCCGCTGTCGGTGCCGTCCACCCCCAATCTTGGTGTTTCGTGCAATGCACGGGCATCTACGCATGGGAAATTATGTCGAATATGACTAGTTGTAAACAAGGCTAGTTGTAAGTAGGTTAGCTCACCCAGCGTCGTCGTCGTGTTCATGGGGAGCCAACCGGCTGTGTCGGAATGGAATGCGTCGTCGTGTTCATCGGGAGGGCTTGGACGAAACAGGCGATGGAAATGAGGCCTGGCGTACCGCGGAACGGAGGAAACGGCCTTGTGTTTGACCGGCCACGTTCGAAACAGGATCCTGTTCATCAGGAGGGGTCTGGCGTACTGCAAAACGGAGGAAACGGACCTCCTATAGTCGAAACGGGGGTCCTGTTGATCAGGAGGGGTGTGGCGTACCGCAAAACGAACGAAACGGACTTGTGTTGGAGCGCTACGATCGAAACGGGGGTCCTGTTCATCGGGAGGGGTGTGGCGTACCACAAAACGGGACTCCATGGGAAACTGTTCATCTCCACTGTCGACCTCCTCCAGCCTCCATGAGCTACTGTTCATCCATCGTCAACCTCCTCCAGCCTCCACGGGCTCCTGTTCATCCAGCCTCCACCACGCGCTACTCCACTGGCTATTGTTCAACCACCCCTCCACGGGCTCCTGTCCAACCACCCCTCCACGGGCTGCTGTTCATCCACCCCTCCACCATCTACTATTCATCCAGCCCTCCACGGGGTCGTCCTGTTCATCCAGCTCTCCACGGGGTCCTGTTCATCCAACCCCAACCGGCTCAATC
>NC_041385.1:750508821-750515834 GCF_002162155.2 Triticum dicoccoides
ATCGACTTCAGTTAGAAGCAGTAGCGAAGGAATCGCTCGATCGGGTTCAGTTAACAGCCATCGATCGATTGCTAAGGTTCAGTAACGCGTAGCCTGCAGTGCAATCGCTCGGGTTCAGTTAGAGCCCAACGCCTCGCTTGGGTTCAGTTAGAGCCAACGCCTCGCACACACATGTGTACGTGTACGAGAGAAACGCGCATCGCTCGGCCCCCGACCACCCACCGTAACCGGGAACTCCCCGAAATTTTCCTCGCCCTCTCTTCTACCACGGTTTTTCCGTCATGGACAGCCCAAAGAATGTCATGCAACTGTGTCTCTGACCCGCCCAGGACGAAAAGCCCATTTTCTATCATGATTTTTTGTCATAGAAGTAGGAGTCCACCACATCTATGATGATACTGGGTTTTGTCACAATTATCGTCATAGAAGTGTCATATGTATGACAGAAAAAAAATCGTTCGGCCCAAAATGTCACGGATGTGTCTTTTTTTTGTAGTGCTACTTTATCGGGGGCGGAAACTGACCCCCGTCCTGTCCGTCGTCGCTCCACCCTGCTCCGACATGCGTCCGGGCCAGCAGGGCGCGTGGTGCCATGTAAGCTGGCAGGCAGCTGTGGTGGTAAGGTCTTCACGAAGATTTACATGCCACCACGTAGGCGTCGCTGAGTTGGCCTAGATGCCTCCTATTGACACGTAGGTGCCTGCCTAGCTGGTGGGCTGGCAGCTGCATGGGAGCGGTGGTGGGATCATGGCAGGCGTGGGCCTGGCTGCGGCCTCGCAGACGTCCTCGGCAAGGGTCTTGCCGGGGCCCCGGCAAGGGTCTTGCCGCGGTGCCGTGGTCGTCCCTGGCAAGGATGTTGCCGGAGGTCTTGTGGGTTTCCTTGGCAAGGATCATCGTCTTCTATCTTTGTCTTCACAAAGATCTGCATGCCACCACAGAAGTGCCTCCCGAACCCTGGTTCCAATGAGGCTGGCGGTGTTTGGAAACCTTGGGCTCAAGGGTGGCGCGTTCTGCTGGCGTGGGTTTGGGCAAGTCGCCCCGGCAAGGCTCCTGCCAGGGCTGCGGAGGTTGCCCCGGCAAGGATCTTGCCGGGGAGAACCACCTTGCCTTCTTGTCCTCCTGGTCTTGGTGTTGTCCTGACCGTCCTGCGGATTTGATTCTTCCCTCTACCCTGCTTAGTGTGGTCGTGGGCGCGGCTCCGACTGCCCGTGCACTTAGTAAGGGGTACAAAGTAGTGCCCCTGCTTTAGTACACCGACAGATCTGTTGGTGATCTTCTGCCTTTCTATGACATCATGCATCGGATCTTTCGAGAGATACTTGCGGTCAAGGTGGGTGACAAGAACAAGATTCGTGGCCACCTCGTCAACCTTCTTCACTACACTTGTCACAACTCCGAGAAGGGCCCCATTGATGTCATGGACTTTATGTGGCATGAGATGTACAGTGTGGTAATGAACCGCAAGGTTCCTATCTATGCTTCGTATATTACTGCCTTGATTGCTGAGATTGCTCCTGATGCACTTGCGGGTCGGTGTCGGACTGACCTCTCCAGTGTCAACTTGCTTGTTAAGAAGGGCAAAGCAACTTCTCATGAGGGTGAGTATAAGGAGGAAGAGGAGCTACATGCTGGAGGTCCACACCACTTTGATCTTCGTCCTCGCTCTCATACTTTTCATCGTGGGGAGCCCAGTGACTCCGGGTCCAAGAAGAGCAACAAAATTTTGCGTCTTCTCAAGAACAAGTTTTGTCTACAGCAAGATATGAATAAGAAGCTATGGGAGGAGCACAAGTCTATGAAGGAGAGCATGAAGGCCCTTAAGGATGGTATGCGTGAATCTGGTATGGACATTGCTCACGGCTCCGAGTCTCATGTGACTCCTTTTGAGAAATACCAGTCCAAGTTTTCTCAGTTTTATGTTGAAGCCGGCGATGAAGCCTCTTCTCACCGTCCTCATGGCTCAAAATCTTCTGGAGAGTCGTCTGATGACCCTTCCGCGTCCCTCTCCTAGGGGCTGTTTATGGATTCCTCCAGCTTTCCTTTTTGCCATTTAGGTGACAACAGGGGGAGATGTGGTGGTGCTTGATAGGGCTTATCGATTATCATTTATCTTTGTTTATCTGCCTCTTTACTGTTGAACCTTGAACCTTTGCTTTTATTTGCCTCAATTTGGATCTTAGCTTGCTATTTGAACCAATTTATGCTCCGTTAAATAATCTATATGTGTGTGAGCAACTTATGGCAAGGAGGTTACATGGCATATTCTATTTGCTCATATTGTGAGAGACATCTATCAGGCTGTGTTATATCTATATTTGTATCCTCGCTATGAAGAACAAAGGTTAGTAAAGCATTCTATGTCGATATATCATTCTTGTGTGGGTATGCACAGTGATAGGGGCAGAATCCTCTAACCATGTCATTTCATTCAAATGCAATCTTAGGATAAGGCATGGGTTGTGGGGGAGTACTTCCTGTCATTGAAATTGCTTAATACTGTATATACTTTATGAGTTTACCCTCTCAAGCATTGTTGTCATCTATGTCAAAAAGGGGGAGATTGAAAGTGCAATATTGCACTAAAGTGTTTTTGACATCTATGACAACTTCATTTGTATTTCTAACCACATGCTTTAAGTATTAACAGCCCTGATTAAGCTAAAGTGAAGAATGGATGGTTATTTCCTCTTATATTGGAAAAAGGAAAAGCGGTGCGCTCAAGAAAATAAGTGTACCATACAGTTTTCATATTTCTTGAGTCCTTAGGGCAGCAGCACTATTAAGAGGGGGTGCATCATAAAAACATCTAGGGGAATCAACTTACCTTCTCAAATTGGTCTGAAAATCTTAGTGTCAAGGTTCTATTCAGGCCGGAACTTCCGGGACGGACGAAACTTCCGGGGACCGGAAGGTCAGGAAAGCTTCCGGGGTACCCAGAGAAACTGCACTTTTCGTGCAATCTCTCTATGTAGCCCAGAACCTCTTCGGACCCAGGCCGGAACTTCCGTCCCCCGGAACTTCCGGGCAACGGAATTTCCGTCCCCTGTTTCAGCAGCTTCCGGGGTACTACTAAGTGGTGCAAACCCTCTGGTAGCCCGGAACCTGTCCGGAACTTGGCCAGAACTTCCATCCGTCGCTGGAACTTCCGAGCCTCGCAATAATCTGCCGCCAACAGCCAGATTCCATCCCCACCTATAAATAGTCTTCTTCTTCCTCACGAAGAACTTGACGACTCCATTTCTCTCACCTCCATTTTCAGACCTTGATTTCTTGGAGATCTTCCTCCTTAGCCAACCAAAGCTCTTGATCTTTTAAAAAGTGAAGGAGAAGTGCTCGATCTACACATTCACCAAAGCAAAAGTTGATTCCCCTTGTTTTTGTGGTTCATCTTGTTACTCTTGGAGGTTGGAGACTCCTAGGCGGTAGGAGTGCTCCGGCGAGGAATCGACCATTGTGATTTCCCCCAGAAAGTTTGTGAGGGTTCGGAGACCACCCCAAGGTCTACCACTAGTGGTTGAGAAACGCCTTTGTGGTGTTGTCTCAAAGAGATAATAGGGTGAGCCTTCATGGCGTTGGTGTGCCTTCGTGGTAACATCCACCTCTCTAAACGGCGATGTAGCTTCCCTCTAAGGAAGTGAACATCGGCATACATCCTCATCTCTCGGAGTTGCGGTTATTCCTAACCCTAACTATCTACTTGTGGTTACTTGTCTCTTAGCACTTACTTATATCACATTGTGCTTGCTTACTCATATATTTGTGTCACTTGTTTATCTTGCTTAGCTCATTAGTATCATTCTTGCAATTGTTAGGCTCGCTTTCATATTCTGCATTATTGCCTAAAATCGCTAAGTAATAAGTAAAATTTGTAATTGTACCTATTCACCCCCCCCCCCCTCTAGGTCCATCTCAATCCTTTCACCGGATGGAACTCTCCTTTGCGTGGATGGCAAGCCTGGCGTACGGATCATATGCTTTCCTTTCTCTGTAGCCGACTTTGTACAACCCTAGATCCCTCTCGTGTCTATATAAACCGGAGGGTTTAGTCCATTAGGTCAATCATAATCATACATGCTAGACGTTTAGGGTTTAGCCATTATGTTCTCGAGGTAGATCAACTCTTGTAACCTCTATACTCATCATAGTCAATCAAGCAGGAAGTAGGGTATTACCTCCATCAAGAGCGCCCGAACCTGGGTAAACATCGTGCCCCCTGCCTCCTTGTTACCTTCGATCCTCAGACGCACAGTTTGAGACCCCCTACCCGAGATCCGCCAGTTTTGACACCGACACTCCTCTCCCTACACCTTTGGACAATGGTCATCGGGCAAAATCCTAAGACTCTGATGTGGAGCTTCTCCTCGCCTTACACCTTCGGACAATGGTCACCGGGCGAAGGCCTAAGACTCTTATTTGTGTCAGATGATGGTGTCGTTTTCCACGTCGCTACCCCCTTGGGGGCATTGTCTTGAAGGTCATCGGTCCACTTTGCACCTTTTGAGGGCTGGATTAGCCTGACATTGCGGTCGACAGGTGCCTGATTCATGATGGGGGTGCGGATGCTTCCGATGGCATTGCGACTCGTGTGGCAGCGATGATGGTGGCAAGAAGAGCAGAATCACGACAAGTCTTTCGCCGCCAACCGTTCGACATGCCTTCGAGCGTGAAATCAAAGATGTAGCATTGTGCGGTGATGCGGTGGCAATGATGTCGGCTGATGGACAAGTCAGACTATGTTGGTGCAAAGCATGCATCTTTCTTATACGATATTGATGACCGAATTCAGCATTGCCTAGTCCTTGACGCGGCTGGCTACCTGTTTGGCATAGGCTGGCATGGTTCGCACGTGTCATTTGTTTGGATAGGTCTTGACGTGTTGTCCGCTGTGAAGTCGGAGTCAATTGCTCAGGGAAAATGATCATGATGACATTGTAGACAATCTTGACGGTGTCCTCTCCTCGACGCATGGGCCCTATGGGTTTCCTGAGGTATTTGGAAATTAACCGGACAACTTTTTTTTAATTTTTTTAATGAATGAGAGCGTACGACCAAAGAAAACTTCTGCCTCTGTGTGCACTTTGGCTCTTTACATATTATGAGTAAGGACATCTTCAACGCAGTCCATCAAACCGCCCGTAAATGCCTGGACCATGCAGTTGGGACAATTTGACCCATCCAACGTCATCCTTCAACGTTCAAACGTCTATGGACTGGTCCAGATGTTCGAATTCCCACAAAGGAAACATGGAGGAGATTTAGGGGCGTCCTGACCTCCACCACATACGCGCGTGACCACACGGACCACACAAAACCATTTTTCCTTTCCCGCTCCAGCCGCCACTCTTTACTCTGCGTTGCATTCATGTCGGTCCAGAGCGAACGGGGCCGGTCACTCCCACATGTTGGCTGAACGACGCGACTTTCACTATGGTGTGGCGATCAAGACACCTGTTTTGATGTGCATTCGCTCTCTGCGCCCACATTAATGTCGGCTCAGAGCGAACACGACCAAACGGGCTAACATGACTGATTCCCACTCATTGAAGCCTCCCGCCCAGTGTTGCATAGGCGCGGCCAAGAAACCCATTCCGAGCGGTCGCATGCCGAACTGCACTTGGCCTGGCCATAGCCCGATATATAAAGGACGACACAAACCACACCACATCTGCTTCCCTAACTCAACCGTTCATGGTCGTCGGTCTACAAATTCAATTTGTCCGTCGCCCGCAACTGCCAACGCAATGAGTGCAAGCGGCAAAGAGTGGTGGAAACGACTCTCATCGCGCCGCCGGCATGAGATGATGAGTATCGTCCATGACTTGCTTGCCCGGCGCGAGAAATGCATAAATGTTGGTTTGCCTCCGAGCTCGCCGGAGGATGAGAATTTTAAATGATGGAGAAGGCGGCCAACAATGAGATAGAGCACATGCCCCACCTCGCGCCGGTTACGGGCTTCACCATGGCGCAGGCACACTTTAAAGCGGTCATGATGGAGGAATAGCAGTCGGAGGAGGCCGCGCTGCAGATCTCCACCTGTTCGCGAATGATTTGCGTGTCCGTTTTGATGAACGATGTTAGGCCAACTCCAGCGCACGACCCCAAACGGACGTCCTTCTTATCCAGATTTCGTTCGTTTGGGGTGGTAATGAGGGCCAAAATGGACATGCGTGTCCGACTTCTGTTGGAGGCGCCCAACACGGCGGAGCATCCCAAAACGTCTGCTGCATCCGCGCCCGCCTTGGCATCTTGTCGCCATGCCGCGACCGCCATGGCCGCTCGCACTCGCTCGACACCACCCACCCGCACCCTCCTCTAGTCCTACCGTTGCGCCTGCGCCAGTCAGCAGCCGTCGCCGCTTCTTGCGGCACCCGCCTGAAGCCTCGCCCCGCCCGTGCCGTAGCCCACGCACTCGCCAACCACGCCTTGCCGGTGCGCTCGCCCGCGCGGCGAAGCTGCAGCGCATGCAGCGGCGTGTAAAGGACGGCGGCTGGCTAGCTAAGCTAGCTAGCACACCCGTTAGCTAGCTAGCACAAGCAGCACGCGTGCGCCTGCTAGCAAACGAACGCTCGTGGCCGCCTGCAGTTGTGGTCGCGCGTCCGCCCGCGCTCGCCGCGCCTGCTCGCACACACGCAGCGCCTGCTCGCCACGCCCCGCCGCTCGCCGCGCACTGCAAAGCTGCGTGTCGCCCCGCCGCGCGCCGCTAGCCGCTCGCGCGCATGCCTCCCTGCTGCCCGTAGCAACATCACGCTCATGCGCTGCAAAGCCGCACGCCGCCCCGCCGCGCACTGATACGTCTCCAACGTATTTACTTCTCCTAATGTTTTTTTCTTGTTTTGGATTCTAATTTGCATGATTTGCATGAAACTAACCTGGACCGACGTTGTTTTCAGCGGAACTACCATGGTGTTATTTTTGTGTAGAGATAAAAGTTCTCGGAATGGAAGGAAACTTTGCAAGGATTTTTTGTATCAATAAAGAGAATTTCTGGAGCCAAGAGATACCTGAGAGGGGCA